>NC_037644.1:1973333-2293055 GCF_003254395.2 Apis mellifera | reverse complement strand
GACTGACGATGCGTTAGTGTATCGTGCACGACGTATTTTCCACATTATGTGTGTGTGGTTAGGCTGTGGAATTGCGTCGTTTCATTTATCATTCAATGACACGATATTGAAATATTTAAAATATTCACGATTAATATCATTACAATTTCCAACAATAATATTTGTACGCGATATTATAATTCTTACTTTCAAATTATAATAATAATGATATATATATATATAATAATGATCAAATTTTCATTTAATAATAAATATTTATAATTAAAATATACATGTTTTCATCGCATTTGACGCAATGGTCACTAGCCATCGTCAGTCGATTTCAGGAAAATGGTACGTAAAGTTAGAGTGTGCGAGTTGTGTGCCAAGCTCGGGTGTCGGAGGCGTCCCGGGACGCTTTCCCTAGTGTAGGCTTTTGCGCCCGAGTGTTATGCGTGAGAATCGTAGAATGAATGTGTTGGTATGCCTGTTTTGCCACATTTTTAAATATAGGGCTAGGTAGGATAGGTAGTATACTTCTGGTGTGTCTGTTAATTTTAAGTAGGTAGGGCCGGGCAAGTTGTCACAGTCTCTGGTCGGGTAGGCGCGTTTTCGCGTGACAACTTGTTTCAGGAAATATAATTTGAAAAATGGAGGATGAAGCTGGAATATGCGAATGGAGCATGCCACTCGTATTTGGCTTCATTCGTCGATTTTTCGAATTTCCGCGGTCGCGGTCGCGAGGTGAATTCGAAACGAACGTTGCGCTCGAGATTCTGCGCGTGTACGATCGATGATCTTCGAGATCGTTGATCGTCCATGCGCGCTTAGCTTCCGCGACTTAGCCTTTTTTTTTTCTTTTTTTCTTTGATTTGCGATCAGTGAATCTCGAGCCTAGATTTAAGTTTCAGCGGGCATTGCGCCCGAAGGAGGAAGACCGAAGAGGCCTCGACAAATTGTCACGAAGAGGGGCTGCACCGAATGGCTTCTCATCTTTTGGGTCCAAAGGATGGGAAGTCATTGTTACTATTTTGTCATTGTGCTCGTTTTAGTATACGTAGTAATTGTTGTGTGTTGTCTGGCCGATTTGCATGCCGGCCCATCATCCAGAACCAGTCGTCATGGGCATCGCGATTTTTTATTAGTTGCGATTGATCGATAACGGGTTGAATTAGAGTTGCGTTTTAAATTTCGCGTTTGTATTAGTGTTGCGTTAAATGAGAATCGCGTTTGCATTAGCGTTGCGTTAAATGAAAATCGCGTTTTTAATAATATTTGGCTTTAATAATTTTTAATATTGCAAATTATAAGATATCACGGTTTTTTTTTATAACTTATTGTAATTTCCTATAATATTAAAGTATCATTGATTAAATTCTTAAATTTTTTTTTTATTTAATAATAACGTTTTCATTGTAGAAAAGTAATGATTTCGATTAAATTTGTTTTAAAAAATAACATTGATAAATTTCTTCGCGTTTGTTCGAGTAGTGTTGCGAATATTAAATGCCCAAATTTTTTCCACTGGGATTGTGGAAATATTCATTCTCCTGTTCCTGGATCACCAATTAAGTGGCTAAAGCCGCTACAAGGGTGATCGTACAACAGCAGTCATTAAGGAGACTGCACTGGATTTCTCGCCATTAGTGTTGCGTTGTTTAAATTTGAGTGCATAGAATATAGTGTTGCGTAAATAATTGATTATTTTCGGAAATTTTTCAGCTTTTTATATATATATTTTTTTTATTGAAAATTAATTAATATTGCAAATACAAAAAAAAGCACTCTTCGCGGTTGATTTATAAAAAAATATTAGTTGATTAGTGTTGCGATAAAATAAACATTCCACTCGCGGTTTGCTCGGGTTCAAAATCGAGTGGAAAATATTCTTATTTTAGTAGTCCTTCTGGCTACTGAATGCTTTTCTTTTTCAGCGCCCTTTTACACTCTACAGTTTGTTACAGAAAATTTTGTTGTAATATCTACATATCTATATATGTTTGTATTTCTTGTTGTTCAAGATTTATATAATTTTTTAAAATAAATTTTTTTTATTAAATTTTTTTAAATTAAATAATAGTGAATGTTCATTATAAATATATTATAATGTTTATTATAAAATTTACCTTTTTAAATTATTTTAGATAATATTATTTCTTTTTTTATTAATCCTTTAAATAAGTTTGTTTCAGGTAAACTTTCAGGAAGCGTCAATTAATAATTGGTGGCTCAAATATTTTGTTGAAATCAATCAATCATTTGTATCAATTATATCTTGTGATATTTTATTAATTATTCGTAGTTTGATTTGTTTCAGGAACATTTGTGTAATTGTGTAATTGAAGAACTCCAAGATATTTCATATTTCATATATTATTCCTTTCCCTTTCCTTTGATTTCCTTCTTTAATTATATTTAATTATATTTTACTGTAGAAGGGACCCCTTAAGTCTTAGGTTAATTACAATATCATGAATAATTATATTAACATATTGAATTATTACAGATAATTATCGATAAACTAGTTTCAGATAAATAGTACAGTTTCAATGTTAAAATAGAAGAAAAATATTTACTTTCTTTGTAAGTAGAAATCGTATAAATCTAGAATCAATTTTATCAAAGTACTTTATGTTATAAAATTTTTATTAATCCTTTGTAGTGTTATTTGTTTCAGAGATCAGTGTGAAACCAATAGAGGATATTTGTATTTCATGCAATCCCCTTTCATTGAGATTTTACTGTAGATGGACTCCCTAAACAAATCTTGAAATTATAAAAGAGAAGGTATTTTAGATGTATGCTAAAGAAGAATTTAAAGAATAATTTTAATAGGAACTAGAAAGAATTATAGATTTAAGTAAATCTATTTTGTGTCAATGTTCAAGGATCGTATTAATATATATTTACAGTTAGAATATTTTTAAGTTTAATTAAGATACTTTTAAGTTTAAGTTTACTTTTATAAGTTTAATTAATTAAGTTTAAGGATTCATGAAATTTTTCTAATAAATATAAGTTTTAAAATATAAGTAGAATATAAGTAGATATTTGTAGAACTGCTTAGTAGATGCTGTAGAAATATTGCTTAAAGTAGAATCTATTTGTAAGTGCATGCATGGTAGTAGTAATAGTAGTAGTAGTAGTAGTAGTAGTAATTTTGATATTAAAAATGGTGGTATTATGGTGGTGGTTAAATAAAATAAATATAACTCTGTGTGAAAAAATTCCTTTTTTTGTTCTTGTTTGAAATTTCAATTTATAATAATTATCAATATTTTATACGTAGGTTATTTTCATGAAAATATAAAATATTGATATTGATATGAAGTAATGTATATCATGTGTGCCTGTATGTGTCTGTATGCGTCTGTATGTGTCTTTTCACATAGAGTTATATATAATTATAAGATGTAATTTAATTTTTACTTTCAGGTTTAGATTATCGCGTCGGTTTTCTCTTAAAACTCCTTTTACTATATGTTTTGCACAACGAACAAAGATCGAACGATCAGAGATCGTTTTGCAATCTTACAGTCAAAAGGAAGGAATTTATCATTATATTGATTTTAAATAAATTTTCACGCAAAGGAGGGTGGATGGGATCGCGGATAGGGTGGGTCTCCAATTCGCAGCAACCTCCACGCGGTGAGACCTGGGAAATCATCATTATTTACTATATTATTCATAATCGTATCACAGATACGGTTATAAATTTTATAGCCAATAATATGAGCTGATTGGCTGCGCACGCGATTAATTTTTGGTTATTAAGATTTTTTAAGATATTAATCTTCGCTTTTATTTTTGAATATCGCGAATCATCTATTAGCTTGTTCACAAAAAGCATTCATTAAATCTAATATATTTAATTTCTTCGTTTGAGCAATAACGATTTTCCTCTAACTTCTTTCATTCGCGATTATTTATTAGCAATATATTAAATAATATTTATGAGGTCTTTTTTCTTCTATGAATAATTTGATAAAAAAAAAGGATATTTAAATGAAGTGACTTGTAAATAGAATAGATAAGAATTGTTTTTCAACGCCATCTCTTAAATTTTCTAAGAAAATATTTGTGTGTTTGAATCTATACTCAAAAGATGGCACTGATTCTTAATTTTTAATTTAGTAGTATCCTTATTCCTGCCTTTGAAAATGTTACCAATAATCAAAAGATGGCACTGATAATTATTTCTTATCTTGTTTTTAGGTTTTTTTGTTAGTTGACGTAAAAATATACTAATCTTTTATTCTATTTCTCATCTGATAAAATTTGGATTTATTTCGTATCAGTGGATATAATACGTATTCTATTTTATCGATTCTTGATACATGTAGTTTATGCTCTACTTTATCGACTAATAAATCCATGATAAATTAATTTTAAAATATAATATACATTAAAAAGAAAAATCTTTTTATTTTTGTTAAAATAATCTCTTATAAAAATGATGAAAAGAACATTAAAAAATGCATAGTACGCTTAATCCATTTGTTTAAAATAAATTTTTATACTGCAATTTTCGTACATTATTTTTTTTTATTTTTAGATTGTTTTTCCATATAATTTTTATTGGAGTATAATTTTACAAATTCATTACTTTTAAACAAAACTTGTTGAAAACGTGAAATTTATTTCCGTTTGGAATACAATAGTCCATTTAAACAAATGTTGAATGTTACTGATATAGTTAAGTAGCATCGTATATGATGCTGTAGAATGGCGGCAAGATAAGAAAAGCATAGTCGATATAACTCAGAATGCTTTCGAAATGTATATGACATCTAAGAGAACGACATTGTATAGCTACGCTACCCGCGAGATAAAAAGTAAATACCTGGTATATCAATGGCTATCACGATGAATTCGAATCAGATTAAAGAAAATTTTCTAACGTAAAATAATATCTTCAATTATGATTTTTCCTTTATTTATTTATAAACAAGAAATTTTCAAATAAAAAATATAATCTTTAAAAATTAGAGAATGACTCAAATATTGTGATACTTATAGGTGTATCACTTTAAAATAATCTCTAATGATTATAAAAGTTGATCAGTTTAGAGCTTATAAAATATGAAGGAAAATGACTTGTATGATTGCAATTTTTTCGATTTTAAATATATAAATTATAAAAGCGATTTCATTAAATATTTAAATTATGGGAATAACTTTTGGATTTCAAAATTGCAAAGATTTTTAGATTTTTATTTTTCATTAAGATAAATTTTGAAATTCCACATTCATGGGAATTGTTGCTTTACAAAGTTATTAAATTAAATAAAACTCAATAAAAGAATTTATTTATTATTAAAGAAATGATAAACATTAAAAACGTTTAAATTTGCTTTAATATATTACAATTTATATTAAGGATAAAATTACTCGTAGTTTATTTTAGCGAATTGTGTACAACGGCCTGATTTTCTACAACATTATTTTCTTTTAAATTCTAGACAATCGGTCTAGAAAGTGGAGCATTCCTTTTGTCTCATTTTTGATTATATACAGCTGCCAACATCCTGTTCTCAAGGCAGTCAAATCTTCGATGTTGTATCTCACATTTCTCTTCCTTTTTATAAACCTACGATTTATCCACATCACAATTAACAAATTAACGATTCAAACCATTTAACATAAAAAGAAATACGTTTCATTTTCACAAATAAACAATCAATACTATTCTAATATTTTAAATAATTTATCATCTATTGTGAGTATTCTGCTTTTTTTTGTTACGTTACGATTAAATAATAATTATATTGTTAACACATTTAAAATCAGATACAATGTATGCGCCGTGAGAATTTTTTTATCGTATAGCGATTGACGCGTCCTGTTACATAAATTTTTTTCAAGGAATTTAAAAAAATAGGAAAAAAGAAAAATTTCCACACATCCGGCTTTTCTTTTGCATACAAGTGTTGTCAATATGCACAATACATTTTGGATTTCGTCGCGTTTTACAACTGTTTTTTTTTTTTTTTTTGTATTTATTGAAAATCAATATATCCAGGAAGTATTCGATTTCGATCGATTTTAAACGAACGTCAAACGTTGTAATGATTTTTGAATTTTATTATTATTATTATCATTATAATATTAATTCTAATCGAATGATGACGCGACTTGGGGACAATTATTATTTGAATGACGCGGTTCTTTTTTTTTTTTTTTGAATGGAAAAATCCCCAATGGTAAAATTATGAAATTGAATGTGCACGGGAATAAATTACCGAGTTCACTTGGAAATAAACTTGATGGACAAACACGATGTCCGAGCGCGGACCGGCGCAGATGTTTGTGCAGTCGTGCAATTTTGCTGATTCTGCGAAACTTTCGCGAGATATTTACTCTTCGAGGCGACGCGTCTCTGGTAATCGAATAGAACGACGAGTCTATTCAATCCTTGATCAAAAATATATTCATGAAACGTCGCTGGGAAAATCAATTTTTTTCCGCACGATTAAAAATTCATTTCTTTCTAATTAACGCTTATATGTATGAACGTGTGCGGTAAAAAATTAAAAATTTGATTCAAAATTTCTCACTCTCTCTCGTATATAATTTTATTACAATTTATATTATTATCCGTTTAATCGATCCTTTAACTTTTATCTCTATTTTTAGACGAGAAACACACGTCGTTTTATTTAATTTTAGAATTTAATTAGGAATTTAGAGTAGAGTTTAAATATCGAGAAAAAATATATATATATTTAATAATATATGTTGCGAATGTATTTGCAAATAAGAGAATTAAAAAAATTCTTCTTTGAAAGAATCGGTGTATTTTTAATCAAATTAATTTTCAAGGAATACACGTCGTTTTATTTAATTTTAGAATTTAATTAGAAATTAGAGTAGACTTTAAATATCGAGAAACATATATATATATATTTAATAATATATATTGCGAATATATTTGCAAATAAGAGAATGAAAAGAATTCTTCTTTGAAAGAATCGGTGTATTTTTAATCAAATTAATTTTCAAGGGATACACGTCGTTTTATTTAATTTTAGAATTTAATTAGAAATTAGAGTTTAAATATCGAGAAATATATATATATATATATATATATATATATTTAATAATATATGTTGCGAATATATTTGCAAATAAGAGAATTAAAAGAATTCTTTTTTAAAAGAATTGGTAAATTTTTAATCAAATTAATTTTCAAAGAATAAAAGTGATTGGAAAGAAAGTTTCCTTTTATCATTGGAAAATATTTTTACGATTGGGGGGGAAGATATGGGGAAAATTAAAGGTTTTCTATTTTATGACACGTTTATATAGATGGATGATGCGCTATGACGATGATCAGTCAATGTAATTGCGAAACGTTTCGTTGCTCCGGTTTCCGTTAAATAAAGCAAATGAAATAATGGATAAAGTTTTACACAGAGTATAGAGTTGAGGAACAATATTGCTTTTAGAAAGCAATATTTCAACGGCTCGTAAACTTTCTTCTCCGTCGTATCGTTAATCGGTTTCCGTTTCGAGCGTAGGCGGTTTTATTGAAAAACCACCAGCCAAGATTCTAAATAACATTTATAAACATTCTTCGATACGTAATTTCGTAATCCTGCTTTAATTAAGACGCATTATTGTAGAAGAAGAAGAAGAAGAGGAAGAAAGTTTGAAGAATAACATTATGGTTAATTCGGATATTGAATTTATATTCACTGTGTTAATATGAAACATCTTTGAAAAGCAAATTTTAGGAGCCAAAATAAGGATAAATATTTAAAAAAATGTCGATTCAGGTATATTTATTAGGTTGCGTAACAATTTAACTTGAATGGAAAAAAGGTTTTAATATATTTTCGTCTCGTAACGAGAAACGAATCAATCGAAATTTTTGTACACCAATTTTTTGCTCTAGCGATTTTTCCACGAGTATGTAAACACTTTTATATAAACACAGTAGGATAATATAAATTATCATCCTGTATATATTTGCATTAAATAATACATACAAATGATTATACATGCATGGCAACACTGTGTATACATTTTAGAATGAATAGACATTGTGTGCTTGGAGTACTACTATTGCACGTGTATTGTATTATTCATACAACTAGGTCAACTTAGAAGATGCAGAAAAAAAACAACAAAAAAAAAAATTACAATTTAAAAAAAATTCTAACATGAAATGTTCCAGATATTTTCATAATCAATATGCATTAAATCTTTTATATATTTTATTAAATTATACCTTCTTATACGAAGCATCCTTCGTGATAATAATTAAAATAAGATTGATAAAACCGATTAAAAAGACTTGCATCTCAAATTATTATCCATTCGAAGATGAAAGATTAGCCGCGCGATCTTCAAATTTTCAATAAACTCTACGTTGCTCGAAAAAAGACTTTGTTCAATGAATGAAAAAAAGAAAGAAAGGAAGAAAGAAAGAAACGAGGCCTCTTTCTTGCGCATAATAATCTGGTCGCATCCACGGCCCCAACAATGAAGATCGATAATTCGAAATGGTCGTCGAGTAGCCGTGCCGTGTTGAAAAAGGCTCGGCGAGGCTAACGGGAATCTTGCGGGCGAAGAAAACACACACCGGGGCGGCGCAGCCTCGTATTTCAAAGGATTCCATGACAATTCAGCCTTTCCCGCGAGAGCTTTGTTATCGCCTTTTGCCTCCCTGCGGGTACCTGTTCGCTTCCCACCACACATTCTGGGTCAACATTGGTCAAACTATGATCCTCGCCCTCTCTGTCAATCGAATTGAAATAAACTTTCTTTTCTCGGGGATTCTAATCATGTTTCTGTCGTGGCATACGTAAAATAAGCCGAATCTTCTTTTTCTGTTTAATATAAGGATTTGATCGAGAAACTTTTTGCCAGGACGAGACAAAATTATTGTTTTCGTTGATTTCGTGAATTTTTTCTTCGTATTTCGCAAGTACTTTTTCCCTAACAAGTTGGTTAATTTATATAATCCTGCTATGTAAAGCACATGTCTTATTGATGGATCCATTAAAAGGAAACGAATTTCTATGTTAAATCAATTAATTTATTATTCCATTGATAACGTATTCATAGAATAATTCCATATTATAAGGAAGCCGAATATTCAATTATATGCGTTTCATTCAAATAAAAAAAGAGAAAAGAGGAAAACACTCGGTTAATCAAGAGATCTCTCTCTCTCTCTTTCTCTTTTTTTTCCCCTTCGAAAATTTCCTGCGTCGAATATGAATCGATGCTCGAGCGCCCGGAGCGCCCTCTAGAAATCACTAACTTCTGGGGGAAAAAAAAACATCTCTCGATGTTTCACATATTATTGAGTGTTAAAGCAGCCCGGCGAGAAAATTCGAGAGCACAGTTTCGTGGACGTGGATGAAAATTCGATAAATTTCAATTTCCGACAAATAGCCTCGGCCAAGGTTCATCCACTTATTTTGCCTCCGATAAATTTTCAATATCCACGCCTCTATTGTACGCCAAACGTCCCGTTCCATCCCTTGTACCTCTCTCTCCCTCTTTCTCTCGCTCTCTTTCTCTCTCACTCTCGCCTATTCTGACCCGTATATTTATTTTATACCCGGACATTCTCATTCGTTTTGCACACGTGCCCGGATACACGTGTACACACGCTCGTTAATGCCGAAACGTTGTTTTGCATCTCAAACGTTGCTTACACCACGTACGCCGACGATCGACAAGATGCTGATTTGCCTCGAAAAAGCGAACCAGACAAAGTAAACACATCGAATTTGGAGAGACGTGTCTGATCGTTAGCGCGCTTAATTCGTGACGATGATAACGAGGCAAGGAAAAAAGAATTTTTTCTTGTCCCGCGTTTTTAAATAAGATTAAAAACTAATATATGATAACATTCCAATTAATCGTTGTTATATGATAAGTAGAAAAATAAGTGTTTTTAATCGTTGTTTGACGTTTTGGTGATAAGGAGATAATTAGAAATTTGTTTCTCTCTCGTTCGAATACTGAAAAATATACATTATAAAGATTATAAATATCAATACGAAACGGATAACAGAACTTTTAGAATATTCGGATAATGGAAGTGAGGATTCTATTGTACCGTATTTTTTTCATTTTATATTTCTATAAAATTTCATAACTATTAATAATCGTTAAAATTATATATCCTCCATGTGTATATTAAATTTCCAAGCTTTTCGAGTCTTCGTGACTAAAAAAAGGTTCGAGCGCAATAGGTTTGATGAAACGGAGCGAATTCATATCCAAGATCTTCGAATTTATCGAGAGGAACATAGGCCAAGAAAAAGGGAAATTCCTTGGTAAGGTTAAAGAAAGTGCTTTCCAAATTATACGTCAAAAAGATAAGGTATTTTGTGAGAAAAGGATCGAATGTCGCTTCGTAATTTAATGTAACGAATTTTTCATCAGCGCCATTTTGAACGGTGTTTCGCCATCGATTGGAAATCGTAATCACGTTGTGAAATGTCGTTAATATTTGACGATGCATAATCCGTTGTGCACGAGACCATTAGAAACATCAAAGGCGACGATCTTGCCTTTTCGACACGATAGGTCGATGTGCAAATAAAACAACGTGACCCCTCCTCCTCCTCTCCTGAGGAGAAATCGTTAGCGAAGTGTTGTCGAGAGGCAGCGGGAACGCGTTATTAGTGTACGTTAATTCGCGTATAATAAGCTCATTAAATCTTTTTTATTCGGGCAAGTTGAAGAGACGTTGCTTCACTCCGCGTTTTATTTTCTACTCTTCTTCCTTTCTCCTCCCACTCGCACCTCTTTCACCAGACTTTTTGAATGGCGTTTATTAGGGCCACGAGTCCGCATCGAGAACTACTTGGACTACTGTATAGTAACGTCGCGGAAGGATCATTAAATGAGGGGAGAAAAATTTTACTCGAGCGTGATGAACTTTCACCGCAAAATTTTTTTTTTTTCCCCGTTTCTCTTTGTTTTCGCTCTTCTGCTGTTTCAAGCTGCCTTTTTTTTTTTTCTTTTCCTGCGATTCTCCTTTTCGATCAACTTTTGATTACGTAAACTTGCTCGTTACAGTTCGATTCCATAACTCGTTCCCGAGATGCTTGACCTTACTTTGTAATTATCGATACTTGGTATATCAATTTCCTTTAGTACTTTGTCGTAAGAATTATTCGATATCGTTTTTTTGTCAGTGATTGAATCAAATTTTGAGTTAATAATAGGATTTTAAAGAACTATATTTTTTTCTTATTTTTTAAGGACGTCTTTAATTTGTTTCATCCAATTATTCTTTCTTTGGAATTTTTTTGGAAAATTATTCATTTTCGCAAATATCGATGTTTTCTTTATTAATGATTATTAATCGATCAAATGTACAATCTCTCTATGTGTCTATATTGATAAGAAAAGAATTTTCAAAATTTTTGTTTCTTAACTGTGTTAATTCATTCGTTAATTTTATTACATTCTCAGAATTTTAATCATTTCAATATCTTCATTTTTGAATAACCATTACTATACACCTTCAATAAATTATGAATCAGATGACTCGTTCGAATACAGAAAAATATACATTATAAAGATTATAAATATCAATACGAAACTGGTGTTCGGATAACAGAACATTTTAGATGATAGAATATTCGGATAATGGAAGTGAGAATTCTATTGTACCGTATTTTTTTCATTTTATATTTCTATAAAATTTCATAACTATTAATAATCGTTAAAATTATATATCCTCCATGTATATATATATATATATTAAATTTCCAAGCTTTTCGAGTCTTCGTGACTAAAAAAAGGTTCCAGAGGCGCAATGGGTTTGATGAAACGGAGCGAATTCATATCCAAGATCTTCGAATTTATCGAGAGGAACATAGGCCAAGAAAAAGGGAAATTCCTTGGTAAGGTTAAATCGGATATCACTTGAACGTATCCTTTTGTCGAACGTCGACATTCGCAATCAAGTTATTTACAGTTGGTGGAGCAGAGATCCATAGTCATGGATAACCTTTTTTCCCGGCTCGTAATAGGGTTTACGTAATTTCTGGTAATAAACGAATCTCGTGTAATAGATTTTTTCTAACCTTTTTGTTTTTTTTTTTTTTTTGCATGTGCCGCTTAACGTCTCGTCGATTGGACGAAATTTATTAAAGCAGGTAAAAATCGTCGTACGATGATGCGCCACATCCTGTCGTTCAATCGTTAATCTCGGCGACAATTCATCTCGAACTGTTTTATTGAAAGAGGAATGGAAGGGGAACGAATTCGATCCGAGAGGGATGGAGTTAATGAAAATGAGAGAATTTTTCTTCTTTATTTCCTTCTTTCAGAGTATCGTGAAACAAATGAATTTCTAAGGGACGCGATTCTTAAAAATAATAAATAATATTCGATCGATATGATGTGTCAAGTAAATCGAAGAATTTTTTGGCAATCGTGATCATGTTTCACGAAATGTGTTCATTGAAATTCGAGCCGATCGGAAATCGAATTTTCGAGCATTGATTCAGATTAATTGACTTGGAAGGAATCCAAAGATATTCGTTTCAAGCCAGCCAAAGATGTACAGAGCGTTTTAATTTATGAAATTTATGAAATTATTTTTAAGAATTTTTTACAATTTAATTACATATAATTTTTGCGTATTACGTATAATGCGTTAAAACCAGGAAAAATTAAATCAAAATTATTCGTAAAAATAATTAATTGTCAAGCGGGATTTAATTATTTTCCATTAAGAAAATGCAATTCTTGTTGAAAGGAGTGTATTCTCTTTTAAATTTGAAAAATATCAACTTTAAAATTTTCGAATTTTGCATATATGTTTTATGCGAGGGCTTGAAAAAAGAGCGAAAGAAGAGAAAAGATTGATGACTCAGGTGTGTGTCAAGAAAAACAGGAAATATTAAAAAGAAAAGGAGTTTTTTATGTACGTGTGAAATAAAAAGCACTCGAGCGATGAAATCATAATGGGATAGAAGATAAAACCTTGCAGTGATTTCGTGAGAAAGAAAAAAAGAAAAGAGAGAGGAAAACATTCAGAGAGACAAATTCGAAGAAAATTACGGGGAGGGAAACGTTGAGTCGTGCGAGACACGCATGCGCGTCGCTAAGAAGCTTTCTATGAATTTATTTGCTCGAGTTACCGACCGAGAGCCATAATGTTTGCTACTCTATACAACATTTTATTTCATGCTTATATTCTTCGCTCTTCTCATACACTTCTTACGCGTAATTTATCGATAATAATTTAGGAATTGCTTTACGAAAATAATCACCGAGATAAATATTAAAAATATTTTAAAAAATCAAGAAGAATTCGCGATAGAAATTTTAGATGTTACTTTTTACGTCGATAATATTACATAAAATAAGAAAAAAGTTTTCCAATTAAACCTCACGATATATAATATATATTGATTATCACTATTGATGAAATGGAAATATTTATTGTTAAACGATACACATTAACGTGTTAAATTTAAATTTTTTGAAAAGTTTAAAAAAAAAAGTTATAAATAAAGTTTCTATACTTTGACTTTTAAAAAATATATATCCCATGGCGAACCGTCGATTATGCAGAACTTTACTTAGAAAACTTGTTCGAATCGATCAATCCTCTCTGCACACGTAACCATGAAATTTTAATGGAACTTTCGTTCAGTTCCAGATAGAATGTTGGAACTGAAAATGTTTGAAGATCAAAAAAGAAATTGTCGAAGGGAGAGGGGGAGGAAAAAAAATGAACGGAAATAGGAAATAGAAAATCTTGTTAAAATTTCTACGATAAATCTGTAAATTTCATGATAGATATAATTTAATTCGTTATTATTCGAATCGAATCGTTTCGAATATATTTAATTTTAGAAGAAGAAGGATTTAATTATTATTCCGCGAAACGAAAGTGTCGCGTCACAAGTGAACAAGGGTATGATTATAAATTCTGTAGAGAGCGTAACGAACCGTATTATCACCTTAACATCAAGTATCATGTCGTAAGCTCGTGGTCCGTGTAAAGTTTATGTAATAAATTCAACTTCACCGTCCCGCAACAACTCATAAAATATTCAACGATGACCCACAATCTCCGTTTCATCATTTGAATATCGTGTCACGGACATAACAATATCCACTTCTGCACGGATTTCGTTATGATAATTCATGATTGTTGATACAGATAACAGATTTAACCGGGCTGACCATTCATACCGGTTATTAAGTTCGATGTAACTCGAAATATTATCACGCGCTGACGAAATATTTCATCGATATCGGCCCAATTAATCGCCAGTTTCTAACTAAGCTGAGAAATATTCCAAATATCCCGATAATTTCTAGGAAACAAAATTAACACGAATATTTTCCATTTTTCCATTACTCTTATTTTCTCCTCTACAAAGGGTGTCTACTATGTTTTTAACGATATTTTAAGATATTTATAAGTCGAAATTTAATAAGGAAAAATTCTTATTTTAAAATACACGTGGGATACAATTTTTAATTTTCAAAATCACAAAAAATTACTCTCGTAACTTGAATCGAATAAATTCACGAAATAATCCACATGACAGGAAAATAATTACTTCTCAACTTTCGAATCTATAAATTTACGTTCCACAAATTTATATAATATAAATACAACATAAGTACGAATATATAAAACGATAAAGTTACATATTCATCCTAATGATATAAATTTATTCAAAATATGTTATATTTATGCAATATCATAATTCTCAATTAATCAATTTATCGTAAGATCGGCACATCAAAGCCAAATTTAAATTCCGATAGCCTTTATATTCGCGCTTAATGTTCCAATGTTGGTATCGACGTATTGCCAAGAAGGTTGGCTAAAAGATACGTACGGCGACAGGAAAGAGAGAGAGAGAGAGAGAAAAAAGGAAGAAAAAAAAAGATTGACCAGGGGAATTTGTAGTTGGAAGAATACAGAAGATATCTTTGGTATAGATCTGGCCACGGGTGACAATGGCGGCCACAGCTATTGGCCCGTTTCACAAGCACGGTCCACATCAATACCCCTTTGTTGCACATGACTGAGTCCGGGATAAAATCCTCCCTTTCTCTCTCTCTCTCTCTCTCTTTCTTTCTCTCCTCCTATTTTCTTCGTGAAGGCAGAAAGCCGAGAAATAATGCGCAAACTTCTACGGACGAAATCCTTTGGAAAAATATTTCTTACGCTTCTATGGAACACTTGGAGCGTGCCGATGCGTTTTTGTTCGGAACGCTATACTTTCGACTGTGCGCGCCCTCTGCTTGTCTGACTCTGAAACAATGGGGATCTCCAACGGTACGATGTTCCCTCTTCCTTTTATTAAGTTTGTAAATATATTAGTCCGGGTATTGTATTGTTATAATAATTGAGGATTATGAAAGATGAGATGAAACGTTGTGTACTCACTTTTGATTCGGTTGATAGGTGAAATTTTGTAGTTTTTTTAGTTTTGGTTAGTTTAAAATAGATAATGAAATAATAGATATTTTACACGTATGGATTGTACTTAATACATGTAGTATTAAGGTAGGAAGGTTAACTGGATTTATATAAATAAAAGGAATTATTAAAGAATTAAATAAAGAAACTGTAAAAAAATTATAATATTTAAAATTTAATTTCTTTGAAAAAAAAAGATTCTTTTCAATTTAAACATAAAGGAAGGTTTCGTTGAATTTTTTATTTTTATTTAATTAGAAATTTGAAGATGTTTGAAAATTCATTTGAATTAAAGAGTCAGTAATTACTGCATACGATTATATCAATATTAAATATTCTAATCGTCATTAGCGATAAAAATTTTTAACATTTGAAAAATATTTTGTAAAAAATTTAAACATAAACATCTTTGTGATTACGTGCTGGTGATTCACGTTTTCCGAGTAACGGAGTCGAATAAATCGCCTCTTTATTTCGTTTCGTGATTCAACTGTGAAATCGCGAGAATTCGCACGGTACGGCAAGCTGTTTTCAAGATAATTCGACACGCGCGCGCGCATTTAATCGAGCTTCGAGAAATAAAAAAACGGAAAGAAATTTCTTAGTAAAGTAGGGAATATAAATGCATTTTTATAATAAAACTTCATTCGAATTCATGCTCTTATTTATCGTTATTTATTTACTGTTAATGGCGAATTATCGAACCGAATAGCCGATTCAAGAGTTTATCTTTTCGATAAGATATTTTTCGTTAGTTTTAAAAAAATATCATTTAAATACATGTACATGTACACGCAAAAGTACCGGTTTGGATTTTTTTGTCCTTCATGCGCTAAATTAAATTACAAAATTTAGAAAATTAAATTTAAAATAATAATTTCAAATTAATATTCAATTTTATAAATAGGATAGGAAATAATTTTGTATCGAAAAATATAATTTTTTTTTTTTTAGAAAAAAGTTGATTTTCATATATCCTCAATTTTTTTTATCTAAAAAAATTCATTTAATCAAGTAATATTTTTTTGGAAGAAAAAAAATTGGAAATATTTTTTTGAAATATCAAGTAGTTTTAATATTACTATGTTTGAATGCTTGTTCAGAATTATATGTTCAATTTGAATTAGTTTATCTTTTAGATATTTAAAAATACTTATACACCATAGAATCTGCAATAGAAGATGAATAACTTGAAAAGTTACAAATAAGAGTTTTCAATGTCAAATATGATATTAGTAAGATATTTCTATTTTTTTTATCTCAGCCTCGATGAATTCCCAATAAGTGTTTGTGTGGATAGACAGGATGCATATGATCTTATATCATCTAAGTATCGTCACTGGATATAAATAAAACGCAAAACGTAAAGAAGATTGTATAAAACATAAATTTTGTTGTTAAAAATATTGTTAACGTCTGATTTAAAATTTTTTTTAAATTAGAATAGAAATAACTAATAGATAATTTCTCAGAAAATTTCTTACATAAAAACAAGCATTTAATCAATGTCGATATATCATCATCAACTGTTGATTGGCATTGAAATAAATTTTATGCAATTATATAATCCTGACACTGACAAATTATTAGCTTAATTATTAGCTAGCTTTAAAGAGATATCTGTCTCCTTAATTTCTTTCCGGTGATTCTTGTCGTAGAAGATTTCTATTAATTGATATTTTTTTTCCCATTATTATCGAATTTATCTTTCATTAATTCTCTCGTCAATTGTAGCAATTAAAATGTATCATCACTAACTAAAGAACGTTAAAAGTAAACATTGATTTTTAAATTTAATCATAAAGTTTCTATGTGCGAAAAATTAATTAACAATAAAGTTATCATCAGAACGATACTTCAAGTAAGTACAATTATAACATATTAATCATACGATATAAAATAATATTAATTCTTAAAATTCTCATTATTTCATATAGGAAAACTCGTACGAAATAATTCATAAAAGATTGGGAAACAAACTGCCTCAAACGAGCATCATTCCCGCTGTTTCAACGGACATTATTATCTTCCTCGATTATATTCATTATTATCAAACTTCGACAGACAACGGAATAACACTCGTACGTAAAAATCTCGATATTGCATTTCAATACATTATATTTCCTATATCTCGTGATCCGTTAATAATAGGTTAAGTGTACCAACGGAAGAAATTCAAGCGTGAAACCACTCGTTACACCATATACTATATATACTAAATGTTCCTTAATTTCCCAGCAACCATCGGATTTGTGGTTTTTTCACGGGCCGCTAGAGGAGGCTATTAGCGGCGTGCGAGTGTGTGCGGCGTTGCCTCTATTCCATGTGTTCGCGCAACGTTGCTTACACGCACACACGCACGCGTGCACACGTACACATAGACGGTCGCATTATAATAACCGTGTTACCACAAAGGCGACAACTTACTTGCAGATTAGAAGAAGAAAAGTAGTACTTGAGCGGACTCTTGAGGCGTGGCGGTCTTTACCGTGGCGTGTTAAAGTCGACCGCACATATTTAAAGAGCGGCCGGTAAACTTTGCGAAAGGGAAAACCGTGTGAAAGCTCGCGAACCCCTCTTTTTTTTTTCTTTTTTTTTTTTTTTTTTTTTTTCTTTTCTAGTTACCCCTTCTACCAGGCATGCCAATTCACGTCCAATTAAACGTAATAACGATCCGTTGGCTTTGAACGCGAAAAGAACAACCGCACTTTGGATTACACGTTTTTACATCACGATCGTCGTGAGTGGTTTTCTCTCTCTCTCTCTCTCTCTCTCTTTCTCTTTTGTAAGGATACTTTTTGGGATGTTGTGTTTGGAATTAAATTTCGGTTCACGATACTTCAAAAGCTTCGATCTCTTTTTTCTTTCCTTTTTAAGCCGGTGAAGCATAAAACGATGGTAATTTTGAAATTGTTTTGCAAGTCGAAAAATTTGGATGAAATTTTTAATCTTTAAGCACGTTCCATCTGTTGAACGAAATTTTAATTATAATTGTATCATACTTTATAATTCGCATTGATTACATTATTTAACAATTTGAAGGTAATTTTTAATTTTTAGATTATTTAAATCTGTAAATATCTTCACGTTTGTATATAAGATTTTGTTACAGTGACAATTAATGTAAATTAATTCCAAGTTTATGTTATTCAATATTATCGCATTATTGAATAATTCATCTCGATAAGATCTTTTTCTATATCATCTTCGAGGTTAGTTTATAATAATAAGTCAATGAACACTTTCACAAACGTATCATATACAATATTATCTATTGCACAATATTTTTACAAATATATATATTACAGATATTTTTTTATCTCCCAAAAGAAACTACTTCACCTAACCTAAAAACCAAACACGCGGAGGGGGGAGGGGGACATCGAAATCCCTAAGTAACCTCGCAAAGCCTCGCATTTTTTTCCATTTTCACCATTGAAATCCCAAAGAAGAAGAATTATATATTGGACTAAAAATCGGCACTGAAAATATGTAGGAACAAATAGCTGACTACACGAATAGATAGTGACCAACACAACAGTGATAGGCTGGGGACGGAATAAGAAAAGAGAATTCGATGACAAAGCGGGTCGCGGCAGATAAGAATGATTGGGAAACGGGAGCAGAAATATATCTGGGAAAACAATTTATCGCGAGACAAGTTGCCGTGGCAAATAACGGAGTGCACTCTTGACCCAATGAAAGAAATGATACGCTTTGACGAGCGAAACTGGGGGGATTGGTTACCGTCTTCTGGTCATCCGATTGTTGCGATTCCCGTCCCCAGATTAATCGCGCTCTTTATACTCATCTGCCGACGCTATATTGCATTCCGTTCCCCGGATTTATTTCGCCTCGCGATATCGACGAGAGTTATATAGAGATCTTATAGTCTCACGAGAGTCGTATTGAAGATACGTGGATCGAGTGTCGTTATTATTTCTTCTCTCGTGTTTGTCGTGGTAAATGAATAATTATTCAACAATAGAGTTTCGTAATATAGTAATTGACATTCGATTTTTTTTCTTTTTTTGCTTTGTATATTGTAGATTGTTTCATGAAGAGTGAAAAGTGAAATTTGAGAGAATTTTTTGAGAGAAGCAAATTAGCTGTGAATGATTTTATATATTTTTTAAATATAGATAGATAGTTTCGTAAGAAGTGAATATCAATTTTGAAGATAAATTTATGTTAAGAAAATGTTGTCAAAACGGTTTATGTAAATTGTTTTTGCGAAAGAAGTGATTGATTATTTTTTTACTAGTTATTTATCTCGTTTAGAAGATTACAAGTTTGTGCAAGTTTGTAAATTTCATGTTCTATTGTACAGGTTTCCTTAAAAGTGATCATCAATTTCAACTTGATATTAATTAAAGCAAATATTGAGATATAAACAAAAGGATCTTCGATATATAAAGAATTTTCAAATTGAAAAGGTAATCTACATTCAGATTACACGTTGTAATATTGGACGTTTCGCGAACAAAAAACAAAGGCAAAAATACAGAGAAACATTACATTCATAATGATATATTTCTATGTCAAGGTTCTCGGTGATATAACAAAGATGAGATTTCAACTTTATATTCTTCATCTTTGCTTCTTTGTGCTTGTTGTGTTGACGTACCTTTCCCAGGGACAGTTGACAACAACAACAACCACAACCGAGGAGCCTGCCACTTTTCTACAAAAGATGCACGAAGCGTTCAAAAAAGTGAAGGAAAACGCGAAAATTTCTAATTTTCATTTCTTCGACCCGTCAACTTGGATGCCCACGACAACAACTACGGAGAAAAATCCAGAAGAATTAACCGAAAGTTTCGATATAACGAACAGGCAACTGATTACAGTTCCTGTCAGATGCCCGCCCAATTTTGACTTCATAAAGGGAAGGTGTCGCGAGAAAATTCTATAAATTTTCTTTAATTCTTCTACCAATCTTCCAGATATATTATACATCGACATATTATTTCAATTCACGTAATATATAATAAAAAATACTAATTCTCATTCCTGTTTTACAAATAGCCTTCGTAAAGGTACACAGAAAAGTGCTAAAAAAAAAGAGATAATTCTTCCTTGTAACAACGTTATTAAATAAAATATAATCGATCAAAATCGATACATTATTACACACACACACAGTTATCATGCAATTTCATTTTTGTTTTGAAACGTTACACGATGTTACACGATCGTCACGTTTGATCATCCCAAGGGAGATGCGACGCAATTATCGAACGCTTGTCTCGCGTGGAGTTTCGTGGAAACTTGACAACAACTGCGAATGAGATGCGAAAGGGGAGAGAAATATCGGGGTAGTAGGTCTACCCGCGAAGCGAGCGAACTTTACGAGGGCCGATGAATCTTGCGTGAAATGAAATGTGAAAAACTTATGGAATAAAGGTTCCGTGTAATTTTACGGGGAGGGGGGCAAGGAATCTTCCGCTAAATGAAATGTGAAATGACCTCTGAGTGAAACCGTTTCAACTCGAATAAGAAACTCGATCCACGAAAGTTCGAGCAACGTGATCCCGAATAATCACGATCGAGCGTAATAATTTTGATGAATTTTAATTCCAGTTAACACAAACGAGCAGAATAATTGAAGTTCCACGAAGGAAGTAAGAATTAATTAACGAAAAAAAAAAAAAAAATAAAGACAAGGTTACGTAAAATTAATAAACTGTCTTAAAATTGAAACTTCTTAAAATTTATAAAAAACATAATTTGTAATATTAATCAATTTGTGACTCGTAAAATTTTTAAGATAATTTTTTAAAATCGATGATTACAAAATTGAAGCGCAGGAACAACATTCGACCAATTACCGGTCAGGTAAATTAATTCAATTTCGCAGGTTCTCATGTTAGTCACCAGAGAAAAATACGCGATACGATCTGATCAGATAGGGATCGAGGTCTCTTTGCAAACGCGACGAAGGCACGAGAGAGAGAAATGGCCGAAAAATTCGCTCGCCGTCCCCTCCCCCGACACTTATCGTAATCGTTCATTAACCAAACACCACACTTTTCTCGGCCAATTATCAATTACGATCGTTGTAACTTGATTCATGCTCGTTTCGCGTGACACACGTTTCCGCGAACGTGGCGCAACAAAACTTCGAATTAAAATTCCACGATTACACGCCGATAATAAGAAATACGTGTGTATACAGCGAGTGAATGCACACAATATAGTTTTTCACAGAGAACGAACGCGTATATATATATGGAGATGGAATGGAAAAGAATGAAAGGGGAGCAACCGAATTTGCGTGATTGCTAATTGTGGACGTAGAACCTTTGGCGACGTACTCTCCTCCTTTTCCTCTTGTGTTCGCGTATTCAAGTCGGCCAGATTTTGTACTCATTGTCAGAAAGTAAAGACCTCCTCGACACTTGTTGCTCGCCATCGACATTTGTCTGCGCGTTCCACTGTTATATACGCGTGTGCATTTCGCTTTCGTGGTTGCATTCTTTGTCAAGTTGTATGTGTAGATGTATAGAATGACTCGAACATGTACAGAGAGAGAGAGAGAGGGGGGGGAGGGTAGTTAGAACGACTTGATAATATAGAATACCTTACTATTCTTCATTTCTCTTATTCTCTTTGAATTGTACGACAAATGTCTATAAAATAAGTATCCGTTATTGTCAATTATGTGTACGTTGTATCTCTGAGCGTTTAATCGAAACTGTTCTTCGTGTGAAAAAGAGAAGATTTTTCTGTATGTACAATATTTTATCCTTTTCTTTTGCATTCTTATTTAATCATCGACGAATGCAATTCCTTTTTCGTGTTCGAGGGTGGTTTAAAAGTGATAACGTTTGTTGGATTTGGGTTAAGTGTGAATCAAGAATAGATTAGATCAAACTTAACTAGTACTTAGCTATGATACAGTTTCCTTAATATTGCTCGTGATCACGTAACTGTAGAGGAAAAGAAGTAGCAGAAGTGCAATAGCAAACGAATTTTTGTGAATCTTTCTTCTTGTTCCATATAATTTTTTTTAGATAGAATTGAAAAATTGCATTTTGTAACGAGTTTATTTAAAATTATTAAAGTCAAAATAAAAGAGGATATATTTTCACAGAAATACTTACAAGTTGATGGATATAATTTGAAAGATGTTGTAAGCTGAATTCGTTTAAATCCTGAAGTTAATCTAATTTAGAATATAATGGGAGAGTTAAGATTAGCGTGAATTAGTAAGGATTAGACATAAATTCGGATCTAACTTGAGATCGTTTAAATTTCGGGCTAAATTTTCCCGATAAAATTTTTATATTAAATATTACGTACGGTCGATCAAATTATAATCGATAAGCAGTTTCACAAGATCGAGCGTTCAATTGTTTAATAACGGGTGACAATTTTTCGCCGGTCAGGAAAAGTCATAAAATTAATTCGTATTTATTTTTAAAACAAATGAATCGAGCGAAAAATTTTATTTCTGCTTTATTGGATTTGGCTTCAATGTTTCAGAAAGATAACGTTTCGCACGCCAGAGTATATTTAACGAGGTGGTAAATACACGAGAGATATACAATATTCGATTCTATATATATAAACGCGTCATTTTCCAATTTGTCGATACGATATTTAAAAACTATAGTTTCATTAAACTTTCTCTCTCTCTCTCTCTCTCTCCTCATAAATTCTATACGTTCAATTGAGTCGATTCCAGTGTAAAATTTTCGAAAAAAATGTCGTGTAAATGAACGAACATCGTAAAGAAATATCGATATGAGTGAATTTCATTCGTTATTCGAATTAAATGGGCAAAATTTCCTTTCGATCGCCATAATTTTCCAACTTGTCGTCCGAGTGTCGTTCAAAATTGCGAACACGAGGGCGAATAGTGAAAAAAAAATAAAAGATTACCCTACGGTCGATGATTTCGTCGTGCACCGTTCTCGTCGGGGACCGGTTTGAAAGCGAGCCAAAAAATTTGCTCTGGCCAGCGTGGAAAAACACATAAAAATTCCGGCAACGACGTAACTTCATTTGCATCACTAATGCCGTTGTCGAAACAAATTTCCTCGTTTTTCCCGCCTCTTTGTTCTGTCTTCTCTTTTCCGTGCACGTTGTTTAGCCACGACAAAAAGGAAAGAAAAATAGAAGGAGGAGGGGAGAGGTGAGGATCAACTGTGAAATCAGACGAATATAATGAAATCGAATGATCTATAATTATATAAATTAATAAAATATGTGAATCAAGTCTTTTTTTTTTATAGAAGAATATATGATGAAGTATTGTATGTACTCTTCAATCGAATAATTTTATATGCACAATCAATTTCATTTTATTTAATATCTATCCTTTTAAATTTATTTCATAAAATTAAAAAATCCTTTTGTATTGTAAAAGATTTGTTTTGTACAAAAAATTATTCATCACTTTCAAGATAGATTAATTTGAGAGGAATCTGATTTATATATAAATCTATGAAAATAATCTTCAATTTAATTTCTTATAATAAGAATGTATATTTATCGAAGGTGGAAAATTTTGGAGAAATAGTTTAAGCTCGACATAAGGAGAAACAGATGGGAGGTTATTGCGCTCGGAGCTGATAGTCGGATGATAATCCATAGTCGTTACTCTGTTACAGCGCACGTTATTGTCGTTAAAAGTAAGAATCTTGATACTTTTCTACTTTTATGAGGCGCCATCTCTTTTTATCGGACGCTACGCGATTTTTTATTACCCCGCGAGAAGACAAATTTACTCGCTGTCTCAGCGAAAATATTTTCCTCGTCCTTGCATTATTCTCATTTTTTTTATCATCATCATTATTATTATAGTAGATGAACGTCTATTCTTAAATGATAAATTGTCACGGTATTATTATATCGGTTCCCTTATAACACTTTACCTTACGATTTCCCCCGTTTTAATTTCATTGAATCACATTTCACGTTGAGTTCAAAAAATCTGTCTTTTTTCAACTCATTTTATTAATTTTGTTTCTAAGATATTCGATAGTGGAAAGAGGCTAATTTCTTTTCAGGTTTATTTTAACTTTTGCGTTTGTTTCGGCAACAAAGATCGTTCAAAGTTACATAAATATATTAATTTACTTACAAAAGTATTTTTATATTTTGTCATTAATTTGACAATTTCCACTTCAGAGTATATTGAGTTTATATAATTCTGTCGAGTTAAAATTTCGATAAATTTTGTTCCAATTTGTTTTTGTTGAAAAGAATAAATATATAAGAAAACAAGCAATAATTCGTATTAACAATGCAAATATTGCGTGAAATAAGAGTTTAAAGAAAAATTTACTAATTTTTTTTACGAAATGTTTGACGATATAAAATATAAATGATCCATTTCTCTTTCAAACTACGTATTACATAATTTCTCTGATGCTGTGTTAAATGAACTCGAAATATTTCCTCCCTTTCATTAATATTTCCCTTTCGATATTAAAAACCAGTCAAACCAACGTTTCGATCAATCAATTCTCCCAATTCAATATCAATGATCCGCCGTTCTTTCTCTAACGCTAATTTAAATATTTCCTCCTTTCGTTTTTTTTTGTGGTCGACATCCTTTCATAAAGCATCATTGATTCTAAAATAATTAAAAAATTTAATTAGTTTTTTTTTTTCGTATATTAATTATTCGTGCGCATACGAAAAGTATTTAAAAAAAATTAAAATTGTCGAGTCAAGATAAAAAATTCGGTAGAAACGTACTAGGAGCCTTAAATGAAGCAACTGGAAAAACACGAATTTTATAATTTAAAATTTTTTTAAATGCAATAATTTAAATATGTACGTTTTTTTTAATAAAATTATAATAATAATAATAATAATGTGTATAATAGCTATAATTTATTCCAGATACTTTTAAAATCTTTCCTTTGAAAATTAATGTTTTAAACATAGTGGTTATCCTTTCAAAAGCTTTCAAAATAAAATTACCAGAATTATTTTTCAGAATCACTTTTCTGAAAGAATGGACGATCAATTAAATTAAAAAAAAAAAAAAAAAAGAAATAAATAATATTTCAAATATTATTCCATTTAAATGTTTAAAATGTTTATTCGTATCTCCATTTTTGTAAATATTTTTAATGTCACGTACAAAAGTTTCATTAGAAACAAAAGTTTAATGAAATTTACACGTGATTCTCATATGCGTTCTCACCACACTCAATAAACGTGAAATTTTTAAAATATTTGCAATTTCTATTTTCGTTTCAGTTACGAATATAACAACCTACAAATATATCTCTATATATCAACCACACACATACACAAACATATATAAATATATATACAAATCAATATTTAACAATTCTCGTATCGAAACACACCTCATAATTTTGAAACATCCTGTATTAGGCATCTAGCGTGTCGATCAAAAAGTACGGAGAAATAACGGGGGAGAAGAGAAAAAGTAAATAAAAAAAAAAAAGGAAGGGACGAAAGCAAAACGAAAAATTACTCCATTCGATTCAACCAACTAAATACATCGGCCACGGTTGAAAGGGGATTCGAGAGGTAGAGAGGTGGTCGAAGAGCGCAGAGAGAGAGAGAGAGAGAGAGATAGGCGTGACACGAAAACGAATTCGTCTGCCCTCCCCCCTTTTTCCTCTCCTCTCCTCTACCACTCGTCTCGTCAAACACCGGATTTTTCCTCTGGGCCAATATCGCAGGGTTTTTTGCATACCCATAAACGATCGCGACGTCGAACAGCATCGATAACCCATAATCATTGGTGTCCCGTCAGCCCGCTCCTTCTGGCCATGAATAAAACAAACATAAGTTTCGCAGCGAATTCAATATCCACCGCCCCTATAACACGCCGCGCGGATGGAACCGCGACGGGACGAGGCGGGAGCTGCAATCAGTTGCACCCGCGTACACTGCATAGACGTTCGAACGCACGGGGTCCGAGGCCCCCCTGAAATTTATGACCGATTTTATATGACGTGAAGTAAATTTTTTTTTTAAATAGAAACCTTCTTCGAACGAACTTATCGAATCGTAGAATAATTTATTCGTTTCAATTAGACTTCTGATTAGATTAGAATAGAAGAATTCTGATGGGTTCTTGTTCTACGAGATATTTTTGTTATTATCGTTAATAATAATCGTGTAAAATAAAAAGCGTAACGAGTGTACGTGCATCACGCGAATTTAACGAGGCACTCTTTATTCGGGGTGCATAGCTGATAAATCAAACATCACGACATTCACACGTGGGGAATCGAAGGTTCGAAAGGGATTTTTCCAGATCCCAGGCATGAAGGATCGCTCTAAATTTCTTAGAACACTTCATTCCCGATTCGAAAAGAACGGATTTCGAGTAGAGAGAGAGAGAGAGAGAGAGAGTCGTGACATTCGCGATGATTGGCCCCATTATTTTGGAAGGATTGTTCAATCGGAGAACCTGAAGGATTCTCGATCGAAAGTTTTGGAGAATGGAAGAAATTAGCGAGTCAAAGGGTAAACGATTTATCGGAGATCATAAGAATTCTTAAAATCTTATGACCAAGTCGGATTTTCAATTAATTCGCTCTCGATTGGGAAATTTCAGTTTTTCAACGAGTTCAGTCAGTTATATCCAATCGGAAGATTCACCGATTTTTCTCAAATCAGATCGATTTAAAGGATTCTGATTTTAACAATTCTATTAATTTTATATTATAAGATTTATTAACATTTATATTTTGAAATATATAAAATAGAAAGTATTATTTATATGATATTGTGTTAATTATGGGAAGAAAAATTTTATGAATTAATTAGAAAAAATAGAGAAACGATATTTTTTTTTATATTCGAATAGTAAATTTTACGTTCACTCGAAATATACAAAGTTTTAAATATATTTTAACTGCATTATTTTTCTTATCGAAGAAGAAGTTTTTTAATAATTACTTTAAGAATTTATTGGATAATAAAGTAAAGGTGATTAAAATAACTTAGGATTTTTTTAGAATTCTTAAAAATCCAGAAAATATTTAAAGACTTTGAGAGATAGATAAAATGAATTTAAGAATGTTGAATTATTAATAAAAGAAAAAAAAAGAGATATACGAAGAAATATATGCTACGAGGGAGAATGATTTAATAAGAATAAATTAATTAATGAGAAATTAAATTACTTCAAATAATTTTTAATAATTACGTTCATTTCATTCATAAAAATCTACGATTATTAGAAATAATATTTACGTTTCAATTGTAGCAAACCAACGGGCTGATTACTGTTGATTATTTTTGTGTTTGATCAAATTCACTCCGTCTGGTTGAACTTTGGTAGAATTCTAAGTTTAGTATCTTGCATCTGTATGCAGTTTACGTTACTACACACGGAAGTTGATTGTTTGGAGGTAGCGAAGGTTTACGATGGAAACTCGTAATTCCAATTACTAATATCCGATCCGGATGGAAAAGATGGGAACTAAACCGCTCGACTTGTGTCTTCTGCCTTTATTAGAAATCGATATTTATTGTTCGGTATAATTAAACGCGCTCGTCTTGCATCTTAACCCTTTCCGAATTAAATTTTTTTTTTCCTTTTGTCAATAAGAAATAACTTCTTTGTACGATATTTCTTAATTTCTGAAACGATGCAAAAATTTAAAAATTGAAAAAATGATAAGGTATAATTTTTTTAGAATAAAAACTATAATACAATCCAAAACTTTCTTAAAATTTAAATCTTCCATCTTGATAAAAAGAAATTGTAATAACATTAAAAAAAAATAAATAGATACAATTATTCGTCGAATCCAACGAATAAAAATTTTTTCCTCTCGTAATTAGGAAAACAAAAAATTTTAATTAATTTGTAACAAGCCGGATGACCGGGTCAAAAATACGAGAAATATCGTTTAATGGGTGGTGTATGTCGCTGTGTCATACCGTGTTTCAAGGCCACGATCAACTTAGAATTCTCCATACCTTTGGTTCCACACGTTGGATATGGAATAGGGAGGGAAACGAGACGAGGCCTGGAAAGCGGCGTTTCGGGCAATGCCGCTTTGAAAATCGATAAACGGCTCCGCGTAGTCGACCAGTCAGGAGCTTTTCGGTGTATCCGCGCTGGTGGAGATCCTGCCTGCCCTGGTCACGTGGCGCGCTGCTTACGTCCACGGAAATACCAGCCATCAGCTTAAAATTGCACACAATGTCCCTATCGACACACGGCCATCTCGAAAAGATCACGGACACGAATTGATCGTCCAGGGTCGAGTCAAGCTTACGGAGATTAGGTCACCTATTTTGCTCTGTTTTTTCCCACTATAACGTTCACGTTATATATATTGATTGCTGCTACGTTTTGTAGGACGATTCGAAATTTAGGATAAACATCTATTAATCGTTTAAGGATGGAAATAGGTAACGTGTAATTGTATTTAATTTTTCACGAATCATCATTATTCTCGATAAAGTCGAAGAGTCATTGATTAATGTATATTTATTACGAAGATTAAAGTTAGATTTTTATATTTTAAGATTTTGAAAGGAAGGATAAAATTAGATATTTGTGTCTGAGAGGATAATTTCGATATATTTTTATATCCCGTATTTCGATTAAATGAAAGTACGATTAAATTATTATTAATAAATATATCCGTTATTTTTAAAAAATAAAACCTACACTACTAGATCACTCGTTTCTAACTCGAGAATTGTCATTCTGTTTTTAAGGATTACAAAATCGATCGGTGAAGAAATTGATCCGATTTATGATTCTCGTTGATTGGAAATTTTGATTTGTTTGGATATTCGGTTGGTGAAATTGACACCACTCGTGGACAAGGCTGCTCTAAGTGTGACAGTTTCTATCAAGCATGTCTCTCTTCTATGACTCGATTACACAGCGTGTTGTAGAGATAGATCCGATTAAAACGTCCGATTAAAGGGGCTGTAAGTAATTGCATCCAGCAGATGACGCGGGATGATTAATCAGGCCTGGTACTCGAACATCGCTAAAAAGCAACTGCCAAGTCGCGATAAATGGAACGTGGACAACTCGAACGCGAACGAAACAACTGCACCGACCTAACTTATTCAATTTCAAAGTGAAAGCAATCAGTACTAGTATTTGCCTGGTTAAATTCGACAGCCTCGGCTACTAACCATTCTGAATTTATCGGCTGGGCTGAGAGGGAAAAGCCTCCTCTGGAAAGGAAACCTAAAAATGGGTCAACTCGGTGTGTCACTCAATCTAATCCTGCTATTTTTACAGTCAATTTTAAGAATTTTAGATATTTCCAACAAGGCGATTAAAGGAAAGAAAGAAAGAAAGAAAGGAAAAATCTCTGGTTAAGTGAATTTCATAAAAAGTTTCATTACTAGTTAAAATCCTGAGCGAGAGGATCGTAATGAAATCTTTATCAAACCAACTTGTTTGATGTTTCATATATGAAAAAATTCGATTATAGAATTATGCAATTTGAAGAGTGATAAGAAGTAATTTGAAGTAAGAGAAGATCATTTGATAATTTATATCTGAGTGTAAAAACTTTGGATTATGTGATTACAATTGAAACATATCAAACTCGACGGATCAAGGATTTAAAATGAATTGAAAAATTCTTGAAAAATTTCTGATTAAACGTGTGAAAATTCGTTAAGCAAATTCAATATAATTAAATAAAAATTTGTAATTAAATTCTAGATTCAATCAGATTTATTTAAATTGAAGCAAAATGAAATTTAGAGTAATAACATTCTATTATTGTTATAATTTATTGGTTCTAAAAAAATTATAATAGAATAGATAAGAATACCATTCATTTTATTATTATATTTAGATGCATCTTGAAATCACGATAAAATAATTTTAATTTTTTGATTTATTGAATTAATTAAAATTAGTAGAACGTAAAATTTAAAATAGTTCATCCAATTCGAATGGAATTACAAAAGATCGCTAATTGAATATGGTAAAAATCGTAATAATATAAAAGGAAAAATGGATCGAATAATTGGAGTAATTAAATTTATAACGATTCAATTTGAAACTTAGACGAGAGTAATATTTAGAAAGAAAAAAAAAACTCGTCGATTTCAAATAAAAATACTTAATCAAATCCTATAAAAACGCCAATAATATTTAAAAACCCAGAATCTCTTTGTACGATAGTACATCAATCAATAATAGTGATAAATTGTCAAAACACGAATTTTAGACTTTTGTTGCGCCAATAGTTTTTACAATTTTAAAATCCTAGCTTGAATGGGACAATCAATTTTACCAATTTGTAATTGGTAAAATTCATTCGTAGAATTTTATTCGTTTCGTTGCAAAATTTTGTTGCTGGAAAATTTACTACTATTAATTTATCGAAAATAAATAATTATTAACGTTATTATATCATTTCAACGTTAGAAATAATAATAGAAACTACAAAAAAAAGTTTTCCCATAATAAAAGTAATAAAAGTATCTTAACCTAAAAAATTGTCAATTGCGAGATGTAATATATTTTTTCAAATCAAATTAGTAATTATCTAATTGTCCTATACAACTGTAAAATTGTAATAATACAAAATAAGCAGAAAAAAAATTATTCCAATTTTAAACATTCCCCTTCACTTCGAATATTAATTCTATCGATGATCAAAACCGATTTAACCAATTGAACGAATTCGGATTAGGGAAGGATAGTAGAAAAATCGCGAGTAGGTCGCGGGCAAAGGGCACACACAGGTGCGCCAGATCCCGAAGGAGGCTTCCATCCTCGCCTCGTCCTAGCCCGATAAAGTGCGCAGACGTCCTCGCACGCCGACGAGGATGGCCGAGTGGAAGAACAGTGGAGGCGCGAAACGCTCGTTCCCCCGTGTCCGGAAGCATCGATGTGGCCTGAACGTCGCACGAGGAGAGGCTGCCAGAGTGGGATGGAGCGATGGTGGAAACTAGCCTCGTTCCCTATACCCGCGATGCGGGCGGGTGAGAGCGAGAGAAAAGGATAACGCGGCCGCGCATGCGCGCCACCAGCCTCCGGAACAGCCGACGAGAGATCTAGATGGAGTACGGATCGGGTGGGAGCGCGAGGAGGGGCGGAGAGAGGGAAAAGGAGGAACGTATACACTGGTCTCGTAGGGCAGTCGTTCCTCCTTCGTCGTTCCTTCGCAAAGGCGCAGACCGCTTTTAATAAAATTATTTTGCGCGACAGGGGGACATAAGGGAAGGAAGGAAAGATCGCGAAACTGTATCCCCGCACGGCCGTATTATATCGTTATATCGTATATCGTTCGACGATACGCGTAAAAACCGGTGTCTTTCGCTCGTCGCAGTATTATATCGGTCGCGTATCACGGTGTCGCTGCTCCCTCGTACCAGCAGTGCAAAGTGGTGGTGCCGGTGGCTAGACGAGAGGAGCAGGCGGAAGAAAGGCGGAGGAAGCTACGAGACGAAGCTCGTCGTCCTTTTCGTCGTCGTGCACGGGGTCAGTATCGGCCCGAACAAGGAAGTTGGAACTTTCCTTTCTCCTACGATTTTTCCTACGCATATAATCGAAGGATCTCGAGAAGCTCTCCTTGGAGGAGAATCAGTCCTGGAGGAGTGTTTCGGGAGAGAGAGAGAGGTCTATCTTCTTCTCCACGTCGCGTGTGCTTCAAGGAGATCTCTCCGACACGGTGGTCCTGATCGCCGTTTATTGATTTCAGCCAGGAGGTGCTCATAGCCTCTGCGTTTACTCGTCACGCGAAATTTTTGGCCGCACCATCGCGCGTTTTGCCGATCGATTCGCACGCTCGTCCTCCCACCAAGTCTTGCTCGCTCGCTCGCTCGCTCGCTCGCGACCCTATACGCTCGCCTCTGTCTTTCCCACGAGCCTCCTCGTCCACGCTTTTCCATCGTTTCTTCGTTTGCTCGTTTGATCTTTCTCCGTCACCCTCGAGAGTCATGGATCGGTACCCGTGACGTCACGCGCGTCAATCGGCCGCGACCTAAACCAGGGATCGTCTCGATCTAAACCACGACCCCACGATCGATCGTTCGACCGGACAGGATATTACCTGTACATACGTATGTATATATATATATATATATATATATATATATATATATATATACGTATATACGTATATACATTTTCGCGAGTGTGTGCACGGATAATGTGTACGATGCACCGTCACGATAATACAAGTGATATACTCGATTCATCCTTCTTGTACGTGCTTATATTCCTTGGCCGTTTTCCAAGAGTAGAGGAAGGACAAAGGATTGATCCCGGACATTCATGAGGACGTAAGGATCGGAGGGGCCTAAACTCGTGAGTCGTCGAGTCGTTGCACTCGAGCTTGGGGTAAGATTTCGCTAATTGTTCCCTTTCGTTGTCTCAAGCGGGACCCGTTTCAGCCGCTACTCTTCAGACACACGGGTTAAAAAGGGTCTTCAGTGTTTTTTTTTTTTTTTTTCCCCTCTCTCTTCGCTCTTCGGGTAACGGGTATCCCCAACGAATTAAAACCGGTGGTGGTAGCATTTCGAGCGTGAATCGAAGCTCCCAACGAGGCACCGCACAAAAATCCATAGAGTTGATAATTGTGTTCGAGAGGCGCAATCGAACGAGAGGAGAGAGGCTCGCTCGATTAAACTCCGTCGACTATCATAGGGTCTTTGTAATAAATCCAACGGGATCAGCCGTGATCCGATAGGGTCTAATTAAAGATGAAGCAAGAGAAGCTCGAATCCCAATCCCCTGTTTCGTTCCGCTTGATTCATTTCCGATACGAGATTTGTCAAACGGTATTGGGACGAAGACGTATACGTCGAGTTATGATTAATTTATTTAAACAAAATGTGATGCTCGATATGATTAATTTTTAGATTGAGATGTAGAAATTAATGATATTGATTAATTATTGATGTATATTACAGTCTTACTTTTTGGGTTATTCGTGTTTTTAGAATCGATTAATAATTTATAATTAATTTCATACGAAATTAAAAAAAAACGAGATAATAAAGATTTTTTTTCACACTTGATCGAATTTTAAAAATTGATCAACACGATAGAATAAAATAAAATGAAATATAGTGAATAGCAATTGTAATTTCAGGGAAAAACATTCAAAACGAAAAAAAAAAAAAAGGAAATTTAGAGTACGAATATTAAATTTCGTTTCAATTAAATATATTTATTCTGTAAATTAAAAATTTAATCGAAGTTATAAATTTTTGTTCGTTCGTGTTTCGTCATCAACGAAATTAAAGCGATTATTTAAACTAATTGATATGATGACTTCGGTGTATTATATGTCGTTTATCCTGAAGGTATGTGGCATTCGTAATCCCACTTTATTCATAAACGACTAATGATCGTTGGTCGAAACAGATATTTCGTCCATCTTCAAACTGCTAACTAAATATTCTATATATTCTATAATATAGAATATAACTTTTAATAATTTTTAGAATCCTGATTATTATTATACCAATTCGTGTAATTAAACGATCATTTATTATATTCGCTGTTTCTTCGAGGTCCACGATACGATAAAAACGAGAATTAAGAAAGGAGAAAATTTAAAAAAATAATTATTTTTTTTCTTCCTTAAGAGATTTGCTCTTTTAGTATTAGATGGAATATATACTTTCAACTTTTCATTCCATACTTTTAATGATTATATTATATATAATAAAATTTAAAGTTTGGAGTACTATCTTCAGTAGCTGGTATGATACTCTCAGAGGATATATATATATACTGTGATAATTTTATGAGTCTACAAACTTTAGGAAATACTCGATTCAGTAATGCCTTGTTAATCTTCAATTTATATCTGTGTAATTCAATATATATTTTCTATATTAGTGATCTATATTTGATCAATTCTCAATGAAACAGATCTCAGAAGAAAATCCTAGATTTTTCATACATTTTGAAAAAATAATTGAATGACAAGAAAGTCATAGCATTGTTCAAAAACATATTTACATTTAAAGAAAGATACTTTGAAGAAGAAAATAAAATACAGGGAGAAGAAATAGAGAGAGAAACGGATAATAAATGTGGTGTGATATAAATCTAAAATGAAAGTTAAAACTAATCCATAGAACGCAGTGTCTTCTATACCTTCTCCATTATTACAGAAACCTGACGTGTTGTTTACCTACTTGGATACCTAACATCAAAGACTCATTTTACGAGTTTAAAGTTGAGAAACGTTCTTCGACGATCCTTTAATGCAAAATTCCAGTCGGTTTTGAAAAAATATTCTATTTCATCTCAGATATTCAAAAAAAAAAAAATATTTTCTAAAAATACATTATAGATCCTAAACTACTGTTAAAGACTGATACGAATTTTGAGATTTTTTTAAAAGAAGAAAAGCACACGTGTAAGAAGAAATAATTATGAAAAATTTTCAAAGAATCAAAACTAAATTTTGCTCGAAAATAACATTTAGAATCGAGAAATTATATTATATTAATTAAACGAAACTGCATAATTTTAAATATTCAATGATTCTAATTCAACGAACAAGATTGAACCGTATACCATTCCCTTTGATATCATTTCAATGAAAATCGATAGAGATAAGACGTACTAATTTAACGGACACTGAACAAGCATTATTCTGCTCGAATTATTTTAATATGTATCGATTAGAAGGAGGAAGAGACATCGATCTCTCGAACGCGATAGAAAATAATATTTCGTGAGTACATCCGCCCTAACCTTTATCTTGCTTACGTTTCCCTATCTGACGAATAGTCGCATGAAAAATGTGCGCGCTTTGATCCCATCCACGAAACGTAACGTCAAAGACGCACGCGTATATCCATTACTTTACATGGCCCTACGGCAAAGAGGCATTGCAGCAAGTAACGTTTCGCCGCTAATGCGACTCCCCCGATAGATACCGAATCTTGGAGGTTATAAAAATTCCAACAAACAAGCGAGGTACAGAGAGACGTTGTAAATAGTAACTCGTCAATGAAACTCGTCATAAATTCAAACTATACACGAACAGCAGAGATAGGTTTATCTCCTCTTACAAGTATCGAGATGGTAGAAATATTCGAAAGAGAAAGAAAGAAATTAATTCCAGCGAGAGGAAAGGATACATCATGCATCGTGTATCGATCGATAATAGTAAACGAAACGAACGATCATAATCGTGGAAGGGAAATGGTAGACGTTTCTTCCCCGGCGGGAAGAAAAACGAGAGGCATATCCCAATGAGAGAGAGCCGAGTCATCGCACTTGCCGAGTGCCTCTTATCTTCCCGGCTGGTGGAAGTTCTGGTTGTAGGTTAGAGACACTCGTTGGTCGTGGAGGAGAGCGAGATCGAATCGATCGATCGACGACTTTCGAAGGGTGCCTCTACTCGAGTTTTCCTGACCTAAGAACACAGAGGCCTGGTGTAGAGTGGCGTTGGAACGGGGTGGAGTGGGCTCTAACGCAGAATGGGCCACCGGAGAGTGGGAGGGGGAGGGGGAGGGGGAGAGATATTCGAGCAAGAGAATCTCACGATCCCCTCTCGAGCATCCTTCTCCCCTTCTGCCATGCGACAACCACGATGACTGCAGATTTGTCTTTTCTTTCTCCCTTATCGCCCACGACACGCGTCCCTTTCCCCTCGTTGTTCCGGCTTTCTCGAATCGACGTGATGGCTAATTAAAAGTCCAAAGACTCGGATCGATCGAATCGCGGTGTGTCTCCTTCTTATCGTCGAGACAGGACATCTTCTCTCTCTCTCTCTCTCTCTTCGCTCGCAAAGTTCGTTGCTTTCGTTTCGAGTGGAGTGGTCGCGTTTTTTGGATCGATCTCGATTCTCGAGGGTCGCGAGGAAACGGATAAACAGATAAAGGCGAGGTTCCTCACCACGTGGGAGGAACGATTCGATGATTGTATATATATATATATATACTTTTTGTTGAAGATCGACCGGTATCGTGTCCTCTCTCTCTTTTGCCCCGTAGAATCGAGCCGAATGATGCCCAATTGACGAAGACCGCGCAGTCCTAGGAATGGCCCCGTTCAGTTCCGTCTTCCTGGGCGTCTGGGGAGTGTTCGTGATCGTCCTTATACAAGGTACATCCGGGTCATTTTCTTCTTTTTTTCCCAAAGTAGTTCTTAACCTCTTCCGCTCGAATTGTTTCGATGATCTTTCTTTCTTTCTTCTCGAGAATGTTCCAATGAATAATGATATAATATTAATACACACGGAATTTTTATCGTACTTTGATCTTTCGTTAAAACCATAACACGTGTCGATGCTATAGTTGGAGTTAATTGACGTGTCAAAGTTGGAAGATATTTTGGCTCGTTTCCATCGGAAGTGCGAGCTTCTAGTCTCGTCTTGTGAAGGAAAAAAGAAAATAGTTAAAGAGAGCCGTTGTGGAAGTGACCTTGAAGCGGACAATTGACTCGAGACAGACTATAGCAAGAAAGTGTATAATTGAGACGAGTGGCTCGTTATTCGGTGGAGTGTGGCCGAATATCCTTGCCACTCGACTCGCTGCAACTAGTTCTAGGTTAAGGACTGCTGTCGCATAAGTGACATCGTGCGGATTCTTGATAATGAACTATTTGCAGAATCTAGGCCCGTCAGCTGGGAGGAATGGTGGACCTATGACGGTATTTCCGGTAAGGGATTCCATACTCGTGTCAATTAATAGAAAGACACGTTTCGTTTCTTCTATCGATCTTATTATTTATTTTCGCTTTTTTAAACATTCTCATCTCTTTCTCCATTCAGTTTTTCTTGCGTTTCCTTCTTATTTCAAAATTTAAAATTATTTCTCAATCCGTTGAACAAAAGAATATATTTTTCGTACAAATTTGGAAATTGTTCCAAAATACAGGAATTTTTTTGTCAAATCGTTTTCTTTTTACTCTCCAAAACTCTAAAAATCCACCGCTATTCGTTTTATAGAAAAATAGTTGCACATTTCTCGATATTTTCGAACAAGATGCCCAAACTTTCCAAAACACGGCGAACAACATATTCCTTCTCATAAATAAATTATCCTCCTTCCAATGTTTCCAAACACGTCCAATTTTTCACGTTCCGACTTGCACACAAGTCTAAACTCCCCGAAGAAAACTCCCGATCGTCAAATAATTTCTCCTCGATCCTTTCGACAAGTCGAGATCCTTGGCTCGAAAATTTCGAGATCGATGCTCGAAAAATCGCTTAATTTTCGTTTAATCGATCCTCGGGATTTCGAAGGTCCCGGGTTCTGGGGTCTCATCAATCCGGATTGGTGGCTGTGCCACAAGGGCAGACGTCAATCGCCGGTGAACCTGGAGCCGTCCAGGCTCCTCTTCGACCCGAACCTGCAACCCCTTCACGTGGACAAGCACAGGGTGGGCGGTGTGCTGGCAAACACGGGCCACAGCGTGGTGTTCGCCGTGGACAACGACACGCGCCACCCGGTCAACATATCTGGCGGCCCGTTGAGTTATCGGTACCAGTTCCACGAGATACATTTGCATTTTGGATTGGATGATCGGACCGGAAGCGAGCACACCGTGGACGGGCACGCGTTCCCCGCTGAGGTGAGTGCGTTTTTAAAAAGCGTATAAAGCGTTGTTGTTGTGGCAAGATAAGATAAAATCGTTTTCCATACACGATTAACGATTATGTGGTTTTATTTGAGATACGATTCAGAGGGGAGAAAGAGTAGAATATTTGTTTTTTTTTCAAATTTGCTCCAAATTTCCCTTTTAAACGCGTATCACGAAAGGGAAACAATTCGTCGAAATTGAACTCTAATTGCTGTTTAAATTCTTTTAAAAAAAAAAACATTTTCCAATTTTCACCGATGTGTCTGTCCAATCGATTCGGTTTCGAATATCATAGATTGTGTCACGAATATCTTTTTCTTTTTACAAAATAAAATTCTCGTTAAAATCTTAGAAATTCTTTAGACAGATGGATAACGTCTGAGACATGATTTGGTCGTACTACTTTTCGCAGATTCTTCTTCGAGTCTCGAAGAGCTGACATAAATTTGTTTGAAAATTGTTTGGATGTTGCAATGAATATTCATCAGTGTACACTATTTACGGTGTATCGGATAATTTAATATAAATTGTTAGTTGGAAATAATTGATAGATAAGAAATTGGGCTTATCATATTTGATACGCCAAGTTCCCTCCCCTTGCCCTTCTGACACAATCGATAATGTACGTGAATTTTCGTTATTGATTAGAACTGTCACATCTAATTGGATTAGACGTAACATGGCAAATAGCATGAACGGGGGAATAGACTGAATGGGATAATGATATATATATATATATTGATGATGCAGCAGATAGTGCCAGCATCATTGCCAATTATTCGCGTTTTCGTGTTTTAAATAGAATTATACTTTAAATTTAAATTCAAATCTAATTCGAATCTCTTCATGGCGCGCCATATAATGAAGTTCGCTAATCCTGTACAGAGATATAATTTATGAATTTTGTTACGGTTAACGAGACCATCAATTCATCATCATCATTATTATTATTATTATTATCATTAATAGTGGATGAGTTACGTCAATAATTTAATAATGCAAGCGATAAACGCCAATACTGTGTTGTAATTACTTATGCAAAATTTCTATGATTATTTACGGAGGTAGAAAATATTTATACGATAAACTATTCGTTTCTCTTTTTTTTTTTTTAATTTCTTTAACGAAGTATCTGAAAAAAAAAGGAAAAGGAAAGAAAGAGTACAGATGGAGGAATAATTAATTTTTAGAAGAGTAAAATAAATTAAACATTAACGCTTTATTCAGTCATCATTCATCTTCTGAAAAATCTTCCACGTGGCAAAGCTAAAAATCCGTATTTATCTTATTTTCAGGATTTTAAAAAATTTTTCACGTAAATATATACATACATGTTTCATTATAAATAACAGTTTCAAGTTATTGAAAAAGAGCGGAAATTCAATTTCGAGGAGAAATGGAAGAGAAATAAGAAAGGGAGGGGAACGAATAATGTTGGTCTTGAAAAAAGACTCGAAGCGACACGTTAACTACTTCGCTCTATCTAACTTAACTTGGATAATCCATGGATCGAGTGGCCGAGTGGGTATCAGTTTCTATCGAAGGCCTAGCCCTACCAGACGTCCGATTATCGATCATCAGCGATACGTATCCGAACCGTCTATCCGGATTCTTATACTCGTCGATTAGAACGACTTTTATTCACTTGATCACGTAACTGAAACTGATTAACGTGAAAGCACGTCTTCTATTTTTTTTTTCCTCTCCTCCTCCTCCTTCTCCTCTTTCTTTCTTCTTTTCTCTTCTCTTCTCTCTCTCTCCCTTTTTTTTTTCACTCCCGTTTCACTCGTTCGAAGTATTAATCTTCGAACTGGGTCAGAACTAGCGAACTGGGTTACCGGTATACAATCGCGATATACGTGCAGCCCGCGAAAACGTATAGCTTTTAACAGTTTGCCAGTCTGCTCAACATCGACGTTGGGGAAAAGTTGGCCGACACGGAATTTGAAAAAATTATGAAACTTTCCCAATATATATATATATATGTGTGTGTGAGTAGGTTTATTCGAGTAATATTTCTTTTTCGAATTTCTTTCGTTTTATTATTATTATTATTATTATTATTGAGCGCGAAAATTTGGCCTCGTCGCGAGAATTATTTTTCATCATATTTGGAAAAATCGTAGATCGAGGGAATTTTTTCGAAAAGTTTTATTGTTATTCGCCGGCGGAAAAAAACGTTTCGAAAACGTGCTCGAGGCAACCGGGATCAATTGTCGAAACGATAAAATTTTGTTTTTGTTATGAGGAATGTCCCTCGTAGCAAGAAACGAATAAAATCGAGTAGTTCGATGTATCGAAAAAAGTTGGGAAATGGAAAAATCCGGAAAGAGGCAATGCATGATATTTATTATATCGGGCGGGGAAATTTGTGTATGTCGGGATATTATTTGTACGCCTTTTTTGCACTAGCGATTACGAAATAAAATTTTATATTTTAAAACGCAAGAACGAATGAATGGCTTTTGAATCGATGCATGGAGATATTTTTTTTTTTTTTTCAAAATTTCGAAAAGTACTTTCTTTTTTCTTTTTTTTTTTTTTATTAATTGATAATAAATATATAATTCCATTCGAGGGGAATAAAAGGGAAATCTTGAAGTTGGAATTTTGTTGAGAAATTTTATCGATGGATGAAAACTTGGTGTTTCTCGACTTATCGATGACTTTTATTTAATCAGAGATCATTTTCTCGTTGGAACATTCATCAGCAGTTAACCATTTCATCGCTTCACATTTTAAGTAGAATGGATCCTCTTAAAGACAGCTTTTACTATTTAATCCGACAGAGTTATATACGCATCATCTGTTAAGCTGAATATTCCTTTGAGGATTTAAATATTTGAGCTAACTTTATTTTATTATTTTAACGAAACTTAGGAATCGATACTCTTGTAGCAATCTGTTATTCAATTTGTATTATAAATGACACGAAAGCTCGATCGAATTATTCACGCCTCAAACTAACTTGAAAGTTTTATTATATTAAATGTATTACTTTGTTATTTTCAAATGGAATTTATTTTCAACGGAATATCGTGTTATTTATTATATTATTAGTCGTATCCCAAATATCAGATTATTCATATTTAAAAAAATTCCTTAATTCATTTTTTGATTTTTTTTTAAATATTTCAAATATTCGTCCCATCACTTACTTTTACTACTATGTCTGACTACATATACCACTAAACTACTTGAAAGCATTACATTGCTCAAGTCTCATTTTATTTACTTTTCTCTCTGTATTCGTTCTTTGAATTACACTTTTAAAATACTTCTAAATCGATGTAGCATAAAAAAAAGAAAACATTCCACAAGTTATTCAAAAACTCGTTTCAATTCATATTTTGAAAAACTGTATCAACTCCTTACTTCTACTTCTATTTGACTAATTATTTCATTTACTAATTCGATTGTTTCAATTTTTGTTTCGAAACAGTTGCAAATATTCGGCTTCAACTCGCAACTCTACAACAACTTCTCGGACGCGTTACAACGGGCGCAGGGGATCGTGGCGTTGTCCCTTCTTCTCCAGGTATCAATCTGGCTAAATATCGATCGTCGCGCCTTTCGATCTTTCGCGAAAGATCGTAACACGATCGAAATAAACGATACATATATATATACATATAACCTTTCAGGTTGGAGACCTCTCGAATCCAGAGCTTCGAATATTCACCGAGCAGCTGGATAAAATCAAATATGGAGGTGAGATCAACAGTAATTTAATAATATCAATTTAATAATACATTCAGGCGGACTCGAATTTCTCGACGAAATCGAGTTTCCACCCGATATATTGTACGCGCCTCGAATGTATCCTTGATTGAATACGTTTAAGATATACACGTGTACGTATAGTCAGTTTCTGGTATAATGTGTTAATTAACAGACAGAACTGTTAATTGGATGGTCAAAGAGGGATTCGGGTGAAAAAGTTCCTTTTAAAATACTTTTAAAATTCGTCGGATACGCGTACGGTGGAGGTTTTTTACGAAAGGGAATTCGGTCATTGAGTATAAAGTATCGAAAGAGGGGAAACTCGAACGTGAAAATAAGGCTGTTCGATCGGATTGTAAATCAAATTAAAGATTTCAATCGTCTTTCTCTTTCTTTCTTAATTTAAGTATTTAAATGGTAACTTTGATATAAATGTTCTTATTAAAATTATTAATAGGATAGATTTAATTAGGTTCTTTTTTTAAATTATATTACGTGGATAATTTAATTCTTCTTAATGTGAATCGAGTTGGAGATCTCGATCGTGTTCTTTTAATTGGGAAGAATATAATAAATATTGTAAAACAATATATTTCAATTTAATTTTCCGATTATTATTATTTTTTCTTCTTTGTTAAGATAAGATTCGCGAAAAGGTTATTTGATTAAATCCAAATACGAATTATTTAATTATCTTAAGATTATAATAATTTCGCAGAAAGTAATTTATTCGAAAAATAAAACCTTGATTGTCGCAAGGTTCTTTTAAAATTTTTTTTTTAATATTATCGTATAACTCGTGTAACAATTAATAAATTTTAATCAAGATAAAGATACGTAATAAAAAAAATACATCGAAAGAAAGAAAGAAACTCTGAATTTTTAAATTCATTTATAGTTTCATACCATTTTTCTTATATCTTTCTGTAATAATAATTTTACATCAGCTTGCGAATATTAATTAATAGAATAAAAAAAATGGATTTAAAATGTCTTTTGCAAAATTAGATAAATATGCTTGAAGAGAACCTTTATCATTTTTTAAATCTCTCACGTTTTCAGGATTAATTATTTTATTAAAAATTTGGATCCAATCTTCTTTTTATTATTTTTATTCTTCTTATCAATCTCCCTCGCAAGAGGAAATGTTCTCTTGTGCATAAAATAAATGAAATCTATTTCGATTCTCATAAATTATTTTATTAAATTCTATGTTTAAGTACAGATTCCTCTCTGTAAAATAATTTATTACCGTAGAATCTCTCGTATCCTTGATAACGGAAGAAAAGAAATGTCTGAATAATAAAACAATCTCGAATTTTATTTATTCTGGAAATTAACAAAATTTTTTCTTTATTCCTTTTCTGTTTCGTAACATTCAATATCAATATTTTTTAATGTCTACGATTCTAAACCATATATTTTCTTATAATTTTCATATTCTTTAATTATTTCGTATTTTTATTTCGATAATTACAAAGATTTCCATTTACTTGCCATTGTGACATCGTATTAATTTACTTAACTTTGTACTGAATTGTAATGATTCAACATTAGTTCAACTGAAAGTATATATAATCGTGTGTAAATATCAAATTGATGAAATTCGAGTAACAGAATAAAATACTTTATCGTAATTGGAATAATGGAACGTTTCAATATCAAAATTAATAATGATAACTATAATGACGAAAGAATTTTTTTTTTTAAAAAGAATAATACAAGAATAATAATATAATCGTTTAATTGAATCTCTCAAATTTTGTTACTGATATCAATTGTGAAAGAGAAGAAGTCAAAACTGGATTAAAAATGAATAAAAAAAAAAAGAGGAAAAGAAAATAAGAATTCTTATGAATTGTAATTAAGGCAAACAGTTTCATTAAATCCCATTTTGTAATTTTCAATTGAAATCGTCATAAGTTGCCTTTTCCACGATGAAGGATTTAATTGCAAACTAATTAATTTTAATTGCCGAGAGAAAGCTGATCTATTTTTCGGAGACACACAAATCAAACAAGAAAAAAAAGAATTCTCCTTTAATTATCAATTAATTAAAGATATTTTATTTTAGATTAGACATGAAATTTGAGAAGAAATGATTATCGAATTCGTATGGGGATTTTCATTTTGAAAATTTGTTACATGAAACTATATATATTTTTTAACTCTTATAATTGACTGATTTTTGATCGAAAAAAATTAAATCAGGAGAGAAATAGGAAATTTGTATAAAATAAACACGTACGTTTTATGCACGTTTCACTCATTATTAATTTGTATTTATTAATTAAACATTTATAAAGAATAATTCCAATTATATAAGCTATAACTGTTATAATTGATATTTTATTCTTGATTTCGGGGGAAAAAGTGCGCATAAAATTATGATCAATTGATTGTTTGTGCGCTTTATTCGTTTCAAATTAAAATATACATACATTTCGTGTATATATATATTTGTTTTAAATGATACTCTTTAAATTTTATTTACGATTTTTAAATAATACGTATCCCAGAATAAACACGTGAAATTTTAAATAATTAATCCTTTAGAATGAACATATTCCAAATGAAAACACGTATTATATATTTTATGTATTTTATACATAACATGAGGTCATACAAAACAATAGCCAAAATACGAAATAATTAATTAATATTTTAAACAGCCATCAAACAGAGATGAATATTTTATCACAGTACGTTGCGGGATCCAGCGAACATCAGAAATTCTAACTAATCAATCCTTTATTACGCCAAGGATGCTTAGATCGGTTCGGTGAATTTCATAATACATTACACATACATTTACGTGCATACGTAAAAAGAAAATTTTAATTTTACCCAGTCAATTTAGAAAAATACGTTTTTTCCATCTTCACTCGATACAAACACGTAAGATAATTAATTGATGTTTTGAACAGCATGCAAAGCAGCATATTATAACCGTGATAGACGTTATGAATTGCGTGTCGTCTACGCCAAGTGATTCGCGTCGGATTATTCAGCACACAAGGAATTAATATTTATGCATTAAAACGGTAGCATTGACTAATCATCTTCTTAAACAACGCTCCAATATTTTATATTACGATCAATTCCATCAAAAAATTCAATATAATATATTAAATGAAATTTAATCTGAACGAGAATATTAAAATTAAATTACTTTCGATTTTTCTATATTCCATCTTTTTTACATTTACAATTACGAACGTGTATCAAATATACGAAAGATCTAGTTCAGCGTTTCGAACTTTATTCTCGGCTACGTTAATCGCACGAAATATAAAAGTAAGGGTAATAAGAGACGCGTGTGTGAAATATCGATGTTAATTGGGGTACGTATGCGCGTCACGGTTATTGTCGGATCATCACGTTATCGATCGAACTGATTGCACGCAGGCCAGGCGATGGAGATTAAACGTTTCGTGGTGCGGGAACTGCTGCCGGACACGAAATATTACATGACGTACGACGGCTCCATCACGATGCCAGCCTGCCACGAGACCACCACGTGGATCATCCTGAACAAGCCGATATACATCACGAAGCAGCAGGTGAGGGAGAAACTATCTTGAAATATCTTGTGTAGCTCGTATGCGCGTGCGCGGGTTATTACTTCTTTTCAATTTTCCCGCCAATTTCCAATCTAACTCGATTCAAAAGAATAGAAATAGAATTTAAGAAGATTATTCGTTGTAGAAAGATGTTAATATATTTATTCGTGGGACTAATTCTAGAAATAAGTTATAACTTCACGAATAAGATATTTTTGTACTCGATTTTTCAAAATAGCGTATTTTTTCTCAAGTGAAAAATTTTACAATTTAAAAAGATGTAATTATATAATAATATAATCGATAATAGTAAATGTATTATCACGAAATAGTAGTTGTTGAATATCACAAGCTATCAGTTTACCAGAACTTCGCGGGAACTTAGGTTGTTTACTGTCAACTTTGAACTTTCTATATAGGTATGCAATTTCTGCTGATATCCGTTTTCTATGGCTGAGAATAAGGGTTAGTTTACAATTGTTCGATGACTAACCCGAAGTTGGCCGAGGAAAGGTTCCGTAATATGATTGTCGGAGCATTCGAAATGAATAGATGCTCATCGATCTTGTTGCGCCGAAGATCAAGAATCGATTAAAACGAGGAAGAAATTACTTTCACCACGCGGTTTTATCAAATTGTTATTAACAAAATATTATATAAAAAGAAAAAAATGATATTTAATTAACTCGCAATTATTATTTTTTTCTTTTAGCAACAATTGAAAGACTCGTTTAATCGTTCTCCGCGATCTAGAACAGTATTTCGTTCTCGTGGCTGTCACAGTTGGGATTTCGTATCCGACGTTGGCACGGTTTGAAGAATCGCGGTAACTCACGCACGAAACCAGTTTCTGATGTTCTTTTAACGATTTCGCGTGGCCAAGGGTGAGCGAAATTTTGTGAACACGTAATGCTCACGGGCCGAGGAAATTGGTTTACGGGTTGGGTTTCTTATCGTCTCGAACCGTATAATGCTTTGATGTCTTAATACGTTTTTCTTTTTCGTTCTCATTCTTGCCTCGTCTTTTATTTTGATTTTTCTTTTTCTTAGGTTTAATTATGAGACGAACAAGAATTGGCAAATTGTATTTAACGAATTAATCTCTGCCTTTCGTGTTTGTTGATTAAAATCTTAAAAGAAGAACGTTTAATAAACGATGTTACGAAAGAGTAATCAATTAATGATATTTAAAAATTTCTAAGTATAATCGTGCAACTATTTCGAATAGTTAATTCTTTTAATAATAGTAGAATTTATAGTAATATTTTTTAAAATGAAGAATTGATGATACGAAAAACGATCTTTTATTTTATCCCATTGATGATGAACAATTAATCGTTCAACCTTTTAACCTGATCATAAAGACATCGTCAAAATTGAGGTTAACCATTTGCCATTTCGATCTTCGTTTCTTCATCGTGCATAATTTTTCGAACAACGCGGTATCTTGGCATTCGCGGCATAATGGCGGATCAATCAGCCAAATGGATCGTTTACGCCTCTCCTACGCGTGTTTGTACATCTCTCGAAAATCGGAAACGCCGTCTTTCGTCTCTCCTGTTTTATCACCTCGTGTTTTAATATTACCGACCGAGGAATCGACTCGTATCGTCGTCGAGAGACTCGAGATATCGGGAGGGAGGGAGGGTAAACGTGGTTTTTCGAGGGGGGAGGGGAAGGAAAAACAAACTCGTTGAGAAACAGCGTCTCGGGGAATAATGAACAGGGATCTATATTGACTTGCCGGCGGAAAGGTCGTTTTGCCGGTCGAACGATTTCGAATTGCGCTCTTTAGAGCGGGGATTAATCTCGACGCGCCCTCGGTGTACGAGATATGACTTTAATTCCGTTTGCGCCCGGGACGGAGCGCTCGATACGTTCGATGATATAAAATCGGCGCTTTATTGGAGGGTAAAATTGAAAAATTGGCACCGGTGAATTTGTCTTTTCGTGGAAGAATGGTATTTGGGGATGGACAAAAAATGTGCTATCGTTTGTGGATCGTATGATAATTCGATGATTACGATACGTTTATTATCCTTTGAACGTATAATGGAAATTTTAAATGGCAGCGGAGATAATATAAAAGGTGAGGTGCGATTTTTCTAACGAAATTTTCAGGTTTTTTTATTAACAGATTTATCGAAAGTAATTAAGTATTAATTAAAATATGATTCAACAGGTTGTTTTGACTATAGTGAAATAATATAATTATTGTTAAAATCTTATTTGATTTTTCATTTTATGGTAAAAAAGAAAATTGATAACTGATTAAAATTCCAAATTAATGCGTAATGAAATGAATATTATTCGATCGGATGTTTACTCTAAGAAATTAAAAAATTTCGAATAATGTTAAACATATCTCACAATATTTTCAGAAATATGATTTAATTTTTTAATCGAGTGTTAAATTTTAAATATTATTTGAAAAAATAAATATCGGCTCACTTTTGCTGGGAAACACCACGATTATTCAAAGCCGAATAATTCTGATTTTAATAAACGGACAGGAGATGTCACGAAATTGATAAACTTTCGACATATCATAACAAATGAGTTATCAATTTTCAATTTTAGGAATAAATAAGTAGATATTCGTTATAGTTGTATAGAACATTATAAGAAAAATAAATTTAAAATTTAAATTCATCTATATAAATTTGTAATATTTCCAATTAATCGTAATATAAATCCATAATTAATTGTAATTATATCTATTAATTAATTCTTCTTCTTTCTCGAAGAATTTCATCGATGATTAACAATTGATGACATATTGACTGATCGAGAAAATACTTTTTTTCTTATTAAAATATAAGAAAACAGAAATTCGATCAATCATGAAACATGTCAACTTATAATTTACTAAACATTATTCTATTAATATTAATTATTAATTCTACCATTAAATTCTTCCTTCTCTTCTCCTCTTCCCATCTCCATAATAAAATAACAATAATTCATAACAAACAATCAATCCTATAACATAATTTTCACATCTAAATTTAAATAAAAAATTTTAACAAATTCCATAATTCTTAAAAGTTCAAAAAGTATAGGGCGGAAATAAAATGTTAGAACGTTAAAAGAAGAAGAAGAAAAACCTTTAAAAGTTCGGTGATCGAAAATTTCACGCGGAAACTTCCACTGGCGAAACTAATTTATCCCCGACGATATATCGGGGGTCCACGATAGAGGAGGGGGGGGAGATTGATCGATGATTTAACAACCACTTTTCGCAAGGGATGATTTACGTGTACAGGATGGCGGCGAATGCATTTTAATAAATTTATCGGGGACAGCGGCGGTGGCGTGCGAGGAATTATACTTGCTAAAGCGGAGGCGTCGAGATTCCGCGGCTAGTATTTTTCGGGCCAAGTTGGCCGGCCGGATCGCATCAAAGGGATGCAAAATAACGCGCATACGGATGAGGAACGTACACGTACGCGTGCGACGCGTATTGTTCGTTACCCTGAGAGAAAAAAGAAAGAGAAAGGGAGAGAGAGAAAAGGGCGAACCGAGGAAACCACCGGTGTGCACACAGTGTATCGAATATTTTAAAAAGCTTGCCCCTTGATCCTCGTTGGGCCTCCATTAGAGCGAAAAGAGCGTTTCGGGATGTCAACGGGCCGATTATTAGCCCCTGTTAACCTGCTCCCAAACCTGATTTTTTTTTTTTTTTCTAATTTAGACGCGAAATGCCTCTCGTTCATTTTTCATTCGGATTTTTGGGTCAATGGAATAGATAAGCGACACGTAGAGAGGTGTTAGAGACAGAATGTTATTTTTTATTATTCGCAGGGTTTTACTTAATTATGAATTTTTTGTATTATTTTTAAACAAATATGATTAAATTAAAGATGAATTACAAGTGGAGGGAGAATTGTATTATTTTTGAAATGGTACAAAGATAATTGTATCGTATTTTTTTTATTGGAAAATATAACTTTTATTCGTGTTTTGATATATTCGTTAAACAGTTTTAGATTAATTTGCGATTTCTAATATATTTCGAAGAGAGAAAGATAAGTTTGATCGAAATATAAAGTATAAGAATAAAATTATGACGCAAAGATAAGAAAATTAAGGATTAATATTTCAGATTTCTATCTGACTAACTTTTTTTTCTCTCTTTTTAATTTCCTCAAACTTTTCGAGTTTTCTCATTAATTCAAATGTTTCTTTATTCTATTAATTTAATTTTTAAACTTCTTCAATCTCCTTATTTCTCGAATTAAAAATTAAAGTGTAAATTGAAATTAAAAATACGATATTAATGATTCATCGTATTTTACGATGTACGAATCTATAATATCTATTTCTGAAAATTTTAATATGTTTATGGAAAATTTAAATAAAATAAATCCATTTTTTCTGTGGTGGTCATGGGAATATGAATTTACGATGAAAATCCACGATCTAGAAAAATTGTTATCCATAAATCACGTTTTGATATTAATAAATAAAGACGCGTTTAAAAATTTTCTATACTTAAAACTGTAAGTGGATTTTACTTAATTTTTTATCAACTTAATTGCAACCAACTTTACACCTGATTATTTAATCAAACGGGATTAAAATGAAAATTTAAAATACGAAAAAGGGCACGTCGTCAAATATTCCGATGAAAATTTAAAGCGAGTACCACCTTAACTTTCAAGCAATTAAGCTGTTACGAGGAAAAGCCATTTCAAAAGAGCAGAATGCAAAGGCAATGAGAATAAGGACTTTTATCGCCGGTGTTAGAGTTTCTCAAAATCGATAAATCAATATCTATAATGAATATTTTATTGGAGTTGTTTGTTCATTATAGATGCAAAGATGAAGGGAAAAAGCAGAATTTTTAATTTATATCAAATTTAATCAAATTAACTTGCATCTACAATTAAATCATTTTTAAAATCCTTATTTTAAAAACTTTTACTTGTTTCTTACATTTATTAAAATTATTTCAATGAAACTTTTATATATGTGTTGTAGAATAAAGATTTTTACATTTAATTTAATTTCTTAGATTTCTTTTGTAATAAAAAAAAAGAAGAATTATAATAATATTCCAATCACTGAACATTTTAATATTTCTTAAAAATTATTTTAAAATTAAATTAATTTAAATTTCTGGTTTTCAGATTATAAGGAGCAGAAAAATAGTAAAGAATATTGTATTCATCACAACTACAATCTATCAAAAACAAAATTCTAAGAAACAAATTTCTCCAATTTTATTTCAATGATCTAATTGAAAATCCATTTGCAATAATAGCAAAGAGATCAATTTCCATGCTCCTCCTTGTAATCTCAATACTCTCTCAATGATATTAAGATGGTTTCATCCGAGTAAGAAGAGAGCAAAGAAGAATGCAAAGATGCAAGAAGAAAGGTTTTACATTCATTTCGTTCCTTTGCAGCTTCTCGCGTTGCGACAATTGATGCAAGGAGACAAGGATCATCCGAACGCGCCACTAGGGAATAATTTCAGACCGCCGCAGCCGCTTCATCATCGTCCCGTTCGAACAAACATCGACTTCAACGTTCAGGTAAAAAACCTTATACGAGCTTTTTGAACCTCGCGATAACCCCGTATAATTGTCTGGAAACTTTTTCCTCTTCAGGGACCGAAGAACTGTCCGACGATGAATAGGGACATATACTACAAAGGTATGAAAAGCCTGTATTCCCCCACCTTGCCTCGCCACGTGAAATGGGAAAAGTTCGTTCGGATACAAAAGCTCGAATGACTGTTGCTCGACCGTTTTGCCGGCTAATTTTCTATAGTTTTCCAACGGGAAAAAGTGATCGTTGGAGTTGGATCGTTTTGTCTCGATTCGGGTTGATATTACAGGTGTTGATGGGAATGGCAACAGTGGTGATACAATAGAATTGTCATATTGATGGGAGTAATCAAGGTTTCAATGTGGATGGAGAGCAAGAAATGATAGAAAGTTTTTGATAAATTAATGTATATAAGATAATATTAGAAAGATTTATATGTCAATTGATTATTAATGGATTAACTTTCTTAGTTCTTATTTTGAATAATTATAATAAATAGGTAATAGATTGTGTTTGATTTTAAAAAGTCAATGAAAAGCTTTTAATTTTCATTATTATAAGGAAAATAATTTTTGTTGTTGGATCTCACTAGTTTATAAGAAATTTAAAAAATATCTATCACTAGCTCTGGACTGATATGGTGATCTTTGAATCATAAAATTAATCAATCTACTATTTATCATCAGAATTTTAAAAAAATGGGGATGGGAATAATTTTACAATTCTTATTCTACTTTTTTTATTCATTTCTAAATCAAACCATTCTTTTCAACTAATTTTCAATCGATATTGTCAATTCTGGCTTTCGTATTCCAATGAACTTGTTCTATTTTCCTAACCACAAAATAATCCATCATTATTTCCGTATTTGTTGCAGCCAACAGCTGGAAATAACCCCCTCGGCAAGTTGTGGGGGTGGCTGGAGGTGAACTACGCTTTCCCTGGGTTAAACTGGAGCCACGCAGTTAAGAGGATAGAAAACCCACTGACATATCAATTAATGAGCGCGACCAGTGGTCATCGTATCGATCAGATCGAGCAGAGGCCATCGTGGCGCGTATGGTTGAGAGGAAAGAGTGAGAGAGCGAACGAACGAAAGAAAGAGAGAGTACGAGCGAGTGAGAAAAGAAGAGAGGTCAGAATGTCGAGAGAAAGAGAGAAAGAGATTAAAAAGAAGAAAAATGCTTCGTTGTACTATTAGACGTGAACTGCCAAGTATGTTTCCAGTAACGAGAAAAAAAAAAAGAAAAAAAAAAAAAAAGAAAACACACGCAAAGAACACGCAGATACACAGAGACAAGTTACACAGAGAGAGACACAGTACAGAAGATATACCTATATATAGATTACAATTTAGCGGAGATAAGGTTAAAACAAAAAAAAAAAAAAAACGTAAGATTAACAAGATATATTATTATACGTATATCGATCAACTATCGAAAAAGCTATGACTATCGTGGCCTGTGTTTTGAGGTCGTTGATGACGATGAATGAATAGAACTATAGGAATGGGGATAGAGAAATGAGAGACACGAGATTTCTTTATGTATAAAAGATATAAGAAAAACAAAGAAGAAGAAGAAGAAGAAGAAACTAAAAGATTTGTGCGTGATGAATGATCATGCGTACACGCCCACTCGTTTCCACCACTTGCATATACATGAATACATACGACATACATGCATACATACTATACATATACACACACATATCGAACGAAAGTTTATACTATATTCTTGTAATAAAATGCTGAAAAACGTAGACGGAAATGGCGACATCGAAACCCTATCTTCCGTGTACACATTCGTCCATGTAAGTAATCCCATCGATCTATTCCATATCCCTTTATTTCACGCGTTTCGTCGACTTCGGGGATTTCCCTCCGAGTCTCGCTCGCAGCACCACCACGGCTCCATTACGTACTACTTGAGTTGATACTTGGGCTATCGTCGTGTCGATAAGTTAGAAATCGACCGTAAAAGAGGAACTAACGATGATAAGATACTCCTACTTCGTACGCTCAAAATCGTGACTGAATATATCGCCGCGTATTCCACCTTTTAGGTTATGTTTCTTTCAAAAACGTGAAACAAAATTTATCCACGGATCGATATTCGTCGCCGCGTTTCCCTTGCAATGCACGATCGACGAAAATCGCGACGCTGATCGAATCGTTTAATCGATGCTTGCAAGAAATTGCGACGAGCGTTCGTCTAAACCGAAAAAAGAGAGGAGGGGGGGATTGAGAAATCGTAGAGGCCCGAAGAGGGCGCTAGCGTGAGGAAAAGGAGAAATTTTCACGGAACTGGAATTCGACAGTGCTGCCCACGGATGGTTATGCGGCGCAAGGGGAGGACAAAAGAGGACAGCTACGGGTAACGAGGAAGCAAGAGGGCGGTGAAACGACCGTCCACCATGATGGGCGAGGAAAAGGAGGGGGTTCTGATCATAGAGGGGCATGAAAGGGAAGGGGAAGCAAGAGGAACAGATACCGGGGATACGGAGGCACCGTGTCTCTTGCCTCTGCGGCAAATCTGCAGGTTTCGTGTGGCAGGTTGTGCGTGGCATCGAATCGCGGGTATTTCGCAATCCTGGAACGCGTATGTAAAGGAAAATAGGCGTCCTCCCAACCGAATCTTTTTCGTGGTGAAAATCGCGTATTCGTGCGTCTTGTTCTTCGTGTGCGTGTGCCCCTGTGTACGTGTATGTGTGTATATGTGGGATCCGTACTTGCCACCTCGTCTCTCGTGTGCCGTAGCGAGAACTTGGGGGATGAAGATCCTGAATGGAGCGGCGTGGTCGCTAGCTCTCCTCTCCCATCATCCATTTCGAGATTCGAGGCTAGCCAAGAGGGAATAACGATAGTGGACTACTGTTGAGATGGTGGCTCGTTCTTATCCGCGAAAGGTCTTACACGACCGGATTGATTGATCGGCCGAGAGGATAATAGAAAAGAGCTCGTCGATGCCAGTCGACGACCCCGCGTACCAGGTGGGGGGTGTCCTCCCGTGAGAACGGGCGAATACACGTTCACGCGCCTCGAGACTACGCGTGGAGAGGAAGCTGACAAGTGCAGCTCCCGTGTCGCTCCGTTTCTCGCTTTTCTGCGGGCTTCGTTTCCACTCGTTCGATCGAGAACCCGTCAAATGTGATCCCAGTATTACAACAGTGCGTTTTTTCCGCCTATGTTTCTCCTCGATTTTCATCCGTGATTCAGTGAATGAAACCTGTTCGAAACGATTGTTCCTTGGTGGATGTATAAACAAAAGGACGAGATCTCCTGGAAGAATAAAGAAGGAGGGGAGGGGGAAACGGTAAAGAGGAAAAGTAAAGAGATACGGAAAGTGGGAAGGAAGACGGATAGTGAAGTAGGGATACAACGGTGTACAGTGTGCTCTCTCGCGTTTAATTTTTCAACGAGCCAGTGAACGGCGCCACGATTGGTCAGGCCAGGTCGCGAGCAACGTACGGATTTTTCGTCGCGTCCGCAGATTCTCGTGCAAGTACGTGGTATAAGCGAATTTGCCGCGGTCGATGCACTCGAAAGCTCGCTCGGGGGAGTCGAGTGACACGTACACGACACCGTGAGGACCCGTGGCACAGTCGATTCGAGTAATCGAGCGTCGAATCGAGCGTCGAACAGCCTCTGGCCACCCACTGCTTCCTAACGAACCTGTATCAACCTAACCACCAGTACCTCTTTCAACGACCAGTACGATATTTCTCGTTTCATAAGTTTCTTTCTTTCTTTTTTTTTTTCAATACTATCCCGTTTTTCAAAGTAAGATTGTAAATTATTTATATGAATTCGATCGTGCATTCGTCATCGTTGATGGTTAATCGTCGCTCAACATTTTGTCGCCGATCGTATTTTCGATTCGAAATTTCCATCGATATTCGAGAGTTATTGGCCGGCTCCTGGGCGACTTTCCGACTAATTTATGATCGATATAAATTTTGCGGCGCATTACGCGTGCATGCCATTAGCGCACGTCAGCAATTAATATGTCTCTTAGTGTGCGTTGCCTCGAAGCCGGGCTCGTCGAATTTCTCCTTTTCTCCCAAACCTTCGAAATTCCGCATAATTATAAAAATCACAATTTCTCTTTCTATAGAGAGAGAAAAAACCGCGTAATTTTTATCTCGATCAGAGATGGGATGACAAAATGTTCATTGACACGCTTCTTTTTTGCTTTTTTTCATTATTATCGTTTTCCAAAACTGAAACATTGCTTTGCAGAGGGGGAAGGAGACGTGTAGAGACGATAAGAGGATGCGCATAATCGTTGCAGGACGATTTGTTTTCGTCGCAGATTAATCGGTGCGCGCGTTGTACAGGCAGAGTTGTAATTGGAAAAGTGGGCCAGCGTGGGACGGTCGGCGCTGCTTAATCAGAATGAAATCTAAGAAGTCCCGGGCAACAATGGCTTTGTGATGGCCGAAGGAGGACCCGTCGGCGAAATGAAAGCCCCTGAGAAACAATGGAAGCGTCCACGCAGGCATGACGGCCCCATTCAGATTCGCAGACGGCATGCTTAGTGGCGGCCAAAGGAGACGCTCAAGTAAGAATAAGCCGAGCATCGTTAGAGAAAGAGAGTGGAGAGGCTTCCGCTTTCCCTTGGATCGAATATCACGATACATCCAAGTTTCCTGTCTGCATACGTTTCCTCTCTTTATTTTATTTTTATCATTCCTTTATTTTTCGAATGCTCTCTCTCTCTCTCTCTCTTTTAACTTTATGCATAAGTTATGTAGAAGAATATATTCTAAAACGGAATATCTCGTAAAGTATTTATGAATTTTTTTCTTTTTCTTTTTTTTTCTTTTTTAAGGGTTATTGGCGTGAAAATTTCAATAGATAGATTTATATTGCAACGTGGCGTGTGTTCTAAATATATACGATAATTTAAACGAAAGGAAGTGACTCGTTTTTATGAGAATTGAAGCCATTTGCCCAGTTTGTTTTAAATGGGGAGTTGTAACTCGAGAAAGCATGGGAAATTATTGCATGAATGCTATTAGCAAAAAAGGATAAATTAAAGAAACGAAGGATAGACTTTCTTTGAATAATACTGAATTTTAAAACACAATAATAATATTATCGCGAGATATTTAAATATAATCGTTTAATTTTTAAACGATCTCTTTTATATCGATTTGACAAACTGGAAACGTTTCCTATTTCTAAAAATATCTAACAAATTTTCCATTTTTTATCGAGCAGAAAATACACAAACATATTACCCTCATCCGACGAATGAGAGAAACCATTTAGATTATTAACGAAGATACATCGTAAGATCGAATGTGTACGCTCGAAACAATCTCGATTAAAAGCTCTTTCCCCGTCCTTGCCACCCCCATATCAATTCATTCGTTAAGAACATCCCCCTCTGGTATCGACATCCCTAACTAACTTCAGAAATATTATTCTTGACGAGTGTCCTACGCAGTAGGATCTCCTCCTCCTTCCGCGGTTTGTTTCGAGAACAATATCTCTGCTGCATTACCACGTAACGGGAAGTTGGGATTCGTTGGAAGGACAAATTCGATGCGACGCGATGCGTTTCGATTTTATGCTCGAGTCCATTCCATCCGACACGACACGTGTGCAACGAGTAATGAAAGAATCGGTTGCATGAAAGGCGAGGTTTGATTCATCGATATCGTTGCACAGTTTTTTAATTCGATTCGTTTTCACGCTCGACGACTTAGAGGGGATGAGGAGGAGGTGGCGTCGAAACGTTTAAAATAACCTCCTCTCCCCGTAAGTGAACACTTACGAGGGGGAAATTTCCATTTCAATCGCGACCGCATTAATATTCATAATCGTGTAAATAAATTACATCCGGTTGTGTTACCGATGTAAACGATCAAGTATTTATTAGCTGCGCCATTTCACGGTGTATGGCTCCTCTTCCGTTGATTATCTCGCTTTCGACCAATCTCGAAAATTAAGCAACTTGTGTTGATCTATGGAGTGGAGTTTTTTTCTTAAATTTGTTTTAGAAGGATTCGTTTCGGAAAAGAATCGAAAGTTTTCGTGATGGAAATACGATAACGTTTTCGATGCACCACGTGTGTGAAATATAAGTTTTTAAAATATTATTACAATATTGTTTTACACGTTTTTTGGTTTGTTATTTTATATTGCTATTTTCGTTGAACATTTATCTCGTTTCTTTTATTTTTTTTTTTTTTTTTTAGAGACAGAATTTATGGAACCTTTCTCGTCAATTCGGCCAAATTGATCCCCTCGATCGATGATTTATTCTCACGAATATATTAAAAAAGTGGAAGATCAAGGTTTGATCATTCTTTCGAAACAATTTAAAATAATTTCGAAGTAATTTCAATTTTCATATTCTGAAAAATTTAATTATTTTCATAGGGACAATGTGAGTATTGTTCAAATAATAATAGTGGAATAAAGCATTAAGAAACTCGCCGTTTACTTTTAACGAGCGTAAATTACAGTGCGTGTTAATCCGGAAATTGTTACGCGTAATTTTATATATACTCGTGTTACCAGTGATATTGTATTCACCATTTTTCACAAATGCGGAAAAACGAAGAAGGAAGAATCTACGAATCTAACTTTAAGAATAAATAATATCGTTTTATTCGAGTATGCTCTCATTTTAAAATTCTAAATTTTATGTACACGTCGAGTATATATATAAGATGAAAGATTCGTATGCAAATCGAGGTTTTTCCGAATATTTTACAGATGTGTACCGAAGGATGTAAACGGTTGCACGTTACATAAAATGTTTGACTCATCCGTATCGCGTGTATTCTTTTAATATATCTATACGAATATAAATAAGAGACATGCAATTTTTCAAACGCAATATACAAATATTTGAGAAAGTAGAAACGTATAAAATACAAGGATCCGTGGAATCTTCTTTAAAAAAAGAAAAGATAGGATCGAACGCGCTAGTAAAATTATTCTAGTTTCTTTCGTTCGGGTCACCCTGTTTACGCGCGCTTTTCAAATCGCGTATCACGTGGCGTTCGATCATCTCGCTCTTTTTCTTCCCTTCCATAATCGATAGATTCTTCCTTTTTTTCTCTCTTTCTTCTTTTCTTTTCAACGATGTTTCCTTCCTTTTATCTTTTCTTCCCCCCCCCCCAATTTACACGGGGAAAAGAGACGAATTGTATTCGTTAATTAGCCTCCTTATCCTCACGTGAACGAGAAAAACAGGGGAACGATGGGGATGAATAGAAATATCGAGGCGTTTCTCTCTCTTCTCTTTTTCTTCCTTTCTCTTCTTTCCTCCCCGGTTTCCTGAAAAGTTCCGTTCGGTCTGTTAGAGTCAACAGGTTCGAAGTTGTTTTTTAAGCGCGGCTGAGAAAATGTTTCTGGGGGAATAATGCAGAATAATACGAACATACTGTAACAGGAACCAAGATCCCAAGCCTTGTTTTCGTATCTTTCACATACACGCTCCAAGGGTTGACCTATTTCAATTTATGCGAGAACTTGGTGTTTTCGGCAAAAGTGAACTTACTTGCCGAAAGATTGACTATGCGGTTGGTTAAAGAGGAAGTTCTCGAAATTCTCGTTTGTTTACCCGCTTGCCGTATAATTTACGACTTCCGAATCATTTGAATATTACCGATTTATTAGCAATTTCTAAAATCATCAGCGATACGAGCAAAGTTTTATCAAGTTCAAATCGATAATAATATTTACTTTGTTTAAAAAAAAAAGTAAATAAAAAGCTTGCAAATATTTAACGTAACAATTAATTTCGATTTTTTAAGTATATAATATTTATGCAATTAAAACTTCGTAATTTACAATCTCTCAGTTTAAATTATTATATCGTTGTATGATAATGTAAAATCATTTAAATAATAATATTCATCTTAATATATTGCCAATCAAGTTTTTCCCTCGATCTTTCCTAATTAGTTTAAGGATGACAGTGACGCGTAGATAACAGAAAAGTTTATGATTTTGCTCTTGTTAGGAATACGATACGGGGAATTATGTATTTTGAGGGAAGCTTCGCCCGCACATATACATACACATATTTCCAACCGTCGAACTTGCTCGTTAATATTCTGACGCTCCCCTAGACCTTTAACCCCCATGTATCCACTTCTTCGACGACTTCGATAGAATCTGTAATATATTCGAAGACTGCCGCTTATACGGCGACCTTTGGAAAATCACGCGAACATACGTCGAAGTGGAGGAGAGAAAATGATAAATTATTCTATCGCTCAAATATCGCGACGATATCATCATACAAGAATGTAGAAATCGGTCGCCAATTGAGAAATTTCGTATTAATAAGTATTGGGTAGCAATTAAAAATAGGTCACCCGGTATATAACCAAAGGAAAAGTTCGAATCGTTGAAAGATAACGAAATTCGTAAGTTTTGATATTGATTTAGTATTTCAGAGCAATAAATATCGATCGATTATGAAACACGCATTACTCGAACGGACGTTACGATGTCCTGGAACGACTCATTTCATATATTTAAAAACAAAATTCAATGGAAATTGTGGAAACTTTCTCTTAGAACGCCTGTTTCTAAGAATACTTGTTGTTCCTCGCTAACGACATGAGGATATGAAACGAGAAGAGAAGTAAAGAATTAATAGCGATAAATTTTGACGAGCTGCCATTCTCTTCCTCCCTCTTCGATCGACTATTTCTCTCCCTCGAATATAAAAAACTTATCAACCGTCGTATGCTTTACGACATCCAAGTTTCGTTCGTTCAAAAATATAGCGAATTATACGATAATTCGATACGATAATTGTCTTTCGTAAAGAATAATATTTATTATTATTGGGTTGGCAACTAAGTAATTGCGGATTTCACTCATAGATGGCTTCAGTTGAATTTTTAGGTTTGCTGGCATGGTCCAAATGTAAAACACATTTTGTTATTTGATAATTGGCAATTCAGCTGTCAATCAGTAAAAAAAGTTTTTTGATCGGTTGCGTAGTTTTCGTTCGTTGAAAAATGGAAAATTAAAAGGAACATTATCGTCGTATTTTGCTTTTTTATTTTCGCAAAAGGAAAAACGCATCGCAAGCTCACAAAAAGTTATGCGCTGTTTATGGCGACGAAGCCTTGAAAGAACGGCAGTGTCAAAATTGGTTTGACAAATTTCGTTCTGGTGATTTTTCACTCAAAGACGAAAAACGCTCTGGTCGTCTAGTTGAAGTTGATGACGACCTAATCAAAGCAATAATCGATTCGGATCGTCACAGTACAACTCGTGAGATTGCAGAGAAGCTTCATGTATCGCATGCATTGAAAACCGCTTAAAACAATTGGCTATGTTCAAGAACTCGATGGGTTCCTCGACGAACTGAAAGAAAATTTAACGCAACGCATTAACAGCTGCGATTTGCTAAAGAAACGTAATGAAAATGATCCATTTTTTAAAACGACTGATAATTGGCGATGAAAAATGGGTTGTTTACAACAATATCAAGCGGAAAAGATGGTGGAGCAGGCCACGTGAACCAGCTCGAACAACATCGAAAGCTGGTATTCATCGAAAGAAGGTTTTGTTATCAGTTTAGTGGGATTACAAAGGAATTGTCTATTTTGAACTCTTACCACTCAACCGAACGATCAATTCTGTTGTCTACATTGAACAACTAACGAAATTAAACGATGCGGTTGAAGAAAAGCGGCCCAAATTGACAAATCGAAAAGGTGTTGTATTCCATCATGATAATGCAAGGCCACACGCATCTTTGGTCACTCGGCAAAAATTATTGGAGCTTGGTTGGGATGTTTTGCCACATGCACCATATAGTCCTGACCTTGCACCATCCGATTACTTTTTGTTTCGATCTTTACAAAACTCCTTGAACGGTAAAAATTTCGATAATGATGATGATATCAAATCGTACCTGATTCAGTTTTTTGCTAATAAAAACCAAAAGTTTTATGAACGTGGGATTATGATGCTTGCCCATTGATGAAAATGGATAACACATTACAGAATAAAGTTATTTAGTTCCATGAAAAAATTGTCTTTGATTTAAAGAAAAAAAAAAAAATCCGCAATTACTTAGTTGCCAACTCAATAAATTATTCTATCGCTCAAATATCACGACGATATCATCATACAAAAATGTACTCGTAGAAATCGAGTCGCCGATTGAGAAATTTCGAGTATTGGATAACAATTAAGAATAGGTCACCCGATATAACCAAAGAAAAACTTCGAATCGTTGAAAGATAACGAAATTCGTAAGTTTTGATATTGATTTAGTATTTCAGAGTAATAAATATCGATCGATTACGAAACACGCGTTACTCGAACGGACGTTACGATGTTATTTCCTACTGTTTCAGGTTTCTAATCGACCGGAGGAGGGAGGAAGGATCGAGAGGGACGACTAGCAGCAGCGGAAAGAGAAACGGATAGTGGCATGATAGGGACAAGGCACCACCCCCTGCGAGGGCGCATCCTGCTGGCCCTCTTTTTTCTACTCGGCACCCTTGCCTTGCTCTCGAAAGCGGCTGCGTTCCCAGACTGGACCGATTGTCCAGCCGTGTGCCGTTGCAAGTGGACGTCCGGCAAGAAGTCCGCCTTATGCCCTGACGCCGGCCTAACCTCGCTCCCGGCCTCGCTTGATCCGGACATGCAGGTCCTCGACCTGTCCGGGAACAAGATTCCCGCGTTACAGTCGGAAATCTTCAAGCGTTCCGGCCTGTTGAATCTGCAGAGAGTGTTCCTGAGAAACGCCGGCATTCACAAGATCCACGCCGACTCGTTCAGGGACATGAGGATACTGGTAGAGATCGATTTGTCCGACAATCACGTGGAGATGCTCGAGCCGGACACGTTTCTCGGCAACGAGAGGCTGAGGATCTTGATCCTGAGCGGGAATCCATTGACGCGGTTGAGAAGCCATCAGTTCCCGCTGCTCCAACACTTGAGAAATTTGGAACTGCAGAGGTGTTCCCTGTCCGAGATCCACGGGGAGGCGTTCGTCTATCTGACGGGTTTAGAGTCGTTGAGGTTGGACAAGAACGTTCTCGAGTATCTGGACGTGTCGGTGATCTCGAATCTGCCACGTTTGAAAACGCTAACGTTGGACGGGAATCGGTGGAGTTGCGACTGCAGATTGAGAGACTTTCGCACTTGGCTGATCCCCAACGGACCCAGCAAATTGTATTCCGTGCCTCAAGCGTGTTCCTCGCCGATGAGGCTGGAGGGGCGCAAGTGGGAGGACGTGAAACCCGTCGAGTTCGCCTGCGAGCCCGAGGTGTTCGTTCTCGCGAGCAGCATTCAAGAGGAGACGAACGGAAACTTGAGCCTCGCCTGTTTGGCGACCGGTGATCCAGAGCCCGAGGTTTGGTGGCAATTGAACGGAGGCCCCGTGAACGCGACCAAATTGACCGAGCAAATTTACACGGGAACTTATGTAGCTTACGCGACGTCGGATGTCGACACCATCTCGTCGTACAACGAACGATCATCCCCTGGTAGACTCGTCGACAGGTGGAACAACCTGACCGTGTACAACGCGAGTGACGGAGATGCCGGGGAGTACTCTTGTTTCGCGAAAAACATCGCCGGCCTGGCCAGGGATACGGTGAGCGTGGCGATCCCGCGCGTGTACACGGCGCCCACCCTCTCCCAGAGCGACAACTGGTTGCTCTGGGTGAGCCTGGCAGGCGGTGGCGCGGCCGCGTTGTGCGCTTCCATTTCCGCGGTTCTCCTAGCGCTGTGCGTGTGCGGCGGTACCAGGCGGCAGACCGCTCGCGAGAAGGTGAAGCTGCAGAGCAGCACCAGTTTCGGCGACCAGGAGAAGAAGCTTCTCGACCTGTCCGTCACGACCACCACCACACCCGGGAACAGCAACGATAGGGGAAGCGGGCACGGGAGTATAGTGGAAGGGTGCAGCACGGGTGACCTGGAACTGGCCGAGAGAGGGTCCATTTGCGATCCCATGAGCGCGGCCACAGTCACCGTGGAGAGACTTCGTCCTGAGATGAGCGGCGGCCCCGCGATGAGAACCGTGCCGTGCGTGTTCCCTCCGCCTCCGCCAGAGTTCACCAGCGGCGTTCTCCCGCCCGGTATATTCGGGAACATATTCATCTCGGTGGCCGTGCCGCAAGATGCCTCTGATCGCTGCTACCCCGACCTGTTGGACATTCCAGTCCACGCCACCGGCGGCGCGGCGGGCAAAACGGCCCTTCCCCCGGCGAGCAGCGTTTCCAGCTTCGCCACGCTGCCGCGACGAGCGCTGCGCTCCAGCGACCTGTGCTCGCCTTACGACAATATGGGGCCCCGCGTCACCGCCAACGGCAGCTCCGCCTTCTCCCTCACGGACGTGGACCTGAGATTATCGCCGCCCCCGCCGCCGCGAATCATTCAACCGCCTCACGAATTCGTGTCCCTTTAAGGGGATGGAAATAGTATACTCGTTCGAAAGCTCGTCCGTCGCTTCTTCCCTCCCTCCTTAAAACACAACCGTCGTACTCGGTCGCGTGTGTGTCCTCTTCTCTCTTCCCCTCCCTCCCCCACCTGGATCTTGTTCGTTGTGTTCGTCGTTCGATAGCACTTCACTGCTGTATCCGCATTTTATATGTACAGTGAGCCGTGTGCCTACCAGGTGAAAAGAAACACTGTGTCGTTTCGATGTATACAGGAATTGTGTAATGCGGGAAGGTAAAGAAAGGTGTTTTGCAATTTTTTACCGTTGGTCGGCTTGTTCGTTAGAGCTCGTAGCTTGATTTTTATCGCCTGTGATATTCGTCGTGTTTTTATTTTTAATTCCTTCTTCTTCTTCTTCTATTCGTTTTTTTTCCCTGAAGGAAGTAAATCGATCACCAAGAATGTTTATGAATTAGAATAAACACGGAAGACCAATAATCCCGTTGCCAAATGTAAGTTAAGGTAAAAAAATATATAGGAGGAACACTTTTGTATATCTTGTACTTATATATACACGTGAATGCTGTAATATACTGTATGTACTTAAAAGAATCGGTATCGTCACTTGGTAAGCGAATGGCTCACGGTTTTTAAATCATCCGAAGTCAAATCCTAAAATTGATTAAGGTTGTATACATACAGGGACCTAGAAAGTTTGTATCTCATTGATATATTTAAAAAGACGTCCGGAGGTTTTGTCGAAAGTAGTATACAGTTATGTCTGTCCACAACAACTTGTTCGATCACGTAAGACGTCGAGTCTCGAAACTGCACGTTTCTTTTTTTTCTTTCTCTCTCTCTCTTTCTTTCAAGAGAAGTTGTCGACACTGAGCGGCCAATGATCGACGTCCGCCATTTGGAATTATCGACGAAACGAATCTTTTTCACCGAAATGTCGAATCGAAACAATTTTGTAGATAGCTCGAACAGATTAATTCGTTCGTTTGCTCAAGTATCAAGAAACGAAAAGAATTGTCAGAAAGTTGATACAATTTCTGATGTTAGAATTCATAAGACTTTTTATAACAAACGTAATACACAAATGTACAGTCGATCCAATATTTTTTGATGTTGGTCGTTTTAGAAGCTCGCTGTGCAATAATTTCAAGAATGTCATCCAGCATATATACTCGTATATTAATTTCAGTTGAATGAACAGCAATTGTAGCGTAGTTCCAATAGAGTTTTTATTATTTACTTTTCATTTAGTACTTTAATTAATCTTCGTTAATCGATTTCCTATTCTGAAAATGTTTAATTTATACGTAAATTAGTTTTCCTTGTGTATAGCGTCTAATATTTAACGTCTTCCCTTATTATTCCAATATTTTAAATATTTTTTGCCTTTATTTTAAGTACAAAAATAAGATTTTCTCTAAATTTTAATTTTAACCTAGTTTTAAAACTATTTGCTATAAAAAAATACTTCATTGAAGAGATGATAAAATTCTCTCAATATGTTCTCTACTTTTTCAAGCTTCTTCTAATTTTACTTTTTATCTTTTCATTGCTTTTTCTTAATTTCTATTATTTGCTCATGAAACACAATCCTCTTCTAAATGTACAAAACTTTGCATAATGTACCATTCACCATTTAGTTATCCTTTAGATTTTTCTTAATTTACAATTTCTAATTTTTATCTCAAAATCCAAACCCAATTTTCATATACATCCATTGTTATAAAAGTTTTCTTACCTAATTTCTAAATTCTAATATTCAAACATCTTTTTCAAATACTTTTTAATTGCAATCTTTTTAAAATCTTTGCCTAACAATCTTCTCAATGTTCAAATTTTATAAAATCATCGTCAACGTTCCTTCAAATCACGATGATACAAACAAGTGGACACGTGCAGTTTCCAAGACGAGCCCCCCTCCCCCCTCGTGTCTGTATGTTCGCTTGTCTAACTGGCTTGCATGCTTGGTCGGCGTACAATGGCTGCTCGTACAATGACGAGTGCGTGTGTGATCGTTTTAGGACATAAGTTCTCTCCTAGTTGCCAATATCCACGGATATTTCTGGTGGTTTGTAAATAACGATTAATAAAAAAGAATCACAAATCAGGAATGATAAATGGACGGAAAAGAAAAAAAAAACGAAAAGAAAGGGACAAAAATAGAGGAAGATAAGGAAGAAGGAGGGATATCCTCCATGGCGGATGCAGAGGATATCGAAGTAATGTTATCTCCCCTAATCATTCTCGAGGTGTATCACTAGTTTGTTACGTACTTTACGTGTGCATGGTTTGTGACACCGATATGGCGAGATCGTAAGAAATCGGTTAAATCTCTTCGAAAGCAATTTCGAAATTATATAAGGGAAGATTAAAAGTTGGAATCTCAGGGCTGTGTGACATCGAATTTTGTTTCTTTTTTTTTTTTTTTATTGATACAATACAATTAATACAATTTAATTAATAATTGGATCGTAAGTGGTTGTAACAGTTTATAATTAGAGTATGTTAAAAAGTATAAAATATATAAAGAAGATATTACCTTTTTAATTCAAGCTAATTTAAATTTCGAATAAACAATTTTATTGACAAATATTATATTTATCCTATTAAAAATATTTTATTTAAAAGGATTCGAGTTAATTTAATTCGAACACTCGAATTATCTAATCACGATTTCACGATTTCATTAATTATTAATTGAATTATCGAATGAATGAATTTTGAAATGTTAATGTCCTTTTTTAAGTAAGATATCCGTGACACGAGCCCTGCGATACGATCACTGAATATCATCATCGTGTATAATGTTTTTATTTGCGATTTCACCATCTCGATTCCGCCAACTGTACATATTTGTTATCGCAGTACACGTATTTAATAGCGTGGCCGACGCGTGCCGCGTCGCCGCCCATTATGAACACTTTGTCAATTAAATAAAACGATTGAATTTTACACATCATCGAATTATTGTTCTGACTTTTATTCCAACGAACGATCGAATGGATTATCCGATCGATTCAGAAAGATTTTATGGTTGATGTTGGAGAGGGGAGGGGGGTGAAGAAGATTATAAACGAAGGGACAGGTTGAAACAGGGCGATGATCAAAATTTGTTCGAATGGTATGTAAATTCGCGAGGAGAAATAAAATTTGAAAACTTAGTCTGGTAATCGACGATCACTGACGATTGATTCTTGAGAATTCCTGTTGAATTGTTAAGAAATTTTGAACTCTTTTTTTTTTAACTCCATCATTAAACCTTGGAAATGTTTCAAAGTAAAGTGATTTTTATTTTGTCACTTTGTTAAATTTAAAAATTTATAGGATCTCGTTGAGAAAAAATATTTCTTCAAAGTAAAAATTTTATCACGTTATTATTATAATTTCAAGTAAAGTAAATACGTATTCGAATGAGAACATAATCGAAATAGGAATATTCGAAATATTTTTCAAACTGTGAAAATCCAAATATTGAAGTATTAAAAATTTGTTTACATTCAAATTAAAAGTATTTTTTTTTATTTAAAATTCTATATTTTATACATTAGAATATTTATTAAGAATGCTAAATTTAAGTTTAATTAACATATTTCTTTTAAAGAAATTAATTTTAAATTGTGTGATTTATTTTAAAGAATTTAGATTTTAAAGTTTAATTATCTCTTAGAAATTCGTACAAATTATCAAACAATATTTATTCAGAATTTTAAATTCGTTTTCAAGATTCTTTTTTTATTCCTTTAAATAAAATCTAGAAATTCCTTGATTAATGAAAATATTAACGAAAAGTCCAATCAAAATATCATAAGAATATTCAGGAGATTATAATCATTCACTCATTCACAAATTAGAACTTTGAACTTGTGTAAATAACATGTGCATTGTTCGTTAAATCGATCCATTCTGTCAATTATACGTAATATATAAAATTATATCGGTGAATTACAATTCTATTCGAATAGAGATGGTTGGATAAACATTTACAAATTTACTTGCTCGAGGAATAATATCTCGGAGGATGAATCGTATTTTCTAATTCTTGAATATACAAGGAATGTGTATTGGAAAAATTCACAGATTTTTGCCAATTCCAAAAGATTTCACAATTACTTTCTTTTACGTATCGTGAAACGTTTACGTGTTTCACGTAAGAAGTGAAAGAAGTCGGTGATCGATCAGACGGATAGAAACGATTTTATTACAGGCAGTGAATTTGAATTAACAATATAATTGCGCTGGAGGCAATTCTAAAATTTATTTAGGATTTATAAAAATTATTTAAATTGGAAAAAGCACGAGAAATTTGCTTCAACCCCTAAAATTTTATGATTATATATAAAATTTTTTTTAAAATATTTCAATTTTCCATTACGTATCCATTACGTAAAAAGTTAAAGGAATTCTTCATCGTGAATTTCGTTGAATTACATAAATTCTTACCTTGAAAATAAACAAATTTATGGCAAAAGTCACCGAGAACTCGTCTCGTGTCGTCCAAATTTTTTAATATGCATCGATTGTATTTAAAAAACGATAAAAAAAAAAAAAGAAGAAAAGGACAAAAAGAAAAGATATAAAAGTAGACGGATTGATTTCATAAGGTACTGTTCGCAAGTCGATCAGAAGAGGAATTAAACGAACTTGATTACAATCCGAGGAAGGTTTTCCGCTTGAAACTTGGCCAACTTGGCTGTCTTTCTATAATTTAATCGGTCGATTAACACCGATACAAAATATCCACTTTTTCCTTACTTTCGTTCCATAATACACGGAATACACGAGATTCGCTTGTTGCGATGATCAAAAGAGGGAACGTTCGTGTATTCCATTTTCAAACGAATAATTCAATAAACTACGAAAGGGAGGATATGAGTTTGTGACTGTTTGAAGAAAGAGAAAAATTTCTTTCTCTTTTGAGCAAGGGAAAAATTCTTCTGTTATATAAAAAGAAAGGGAAGGGAAAATTCTCGTATTTTACGATTAATCTTAAACGTGAACCTTGACCATCGGAAAATAAAAGAATGGATTCCTCTAACTCGCGTTTATTATAATCGTTTCTCTAAAAAATATTTTATGATACTTAAATTTTATTTTTTATTTTAAATCCTTCGAAAGAAAAACATTTCTAAGATTTTAGCACAAATCAAGGAACAGGATGAAATCAGGATCTTAATTTCAAAATTTTTGGAAAAATTAAATTACAGTAAGTCAAGTAATTAAAGATATAACTAGAAAATAACTATATTCTTATAGAAAGAATATTTTTATATGAAAATTTATACCGATTTCACATTAAATTTATTTCATTGGAGAAACTGAATTCCATCATAATCAATATTCAGAAAATAAATAAGATGATATGTAAACAGTTTTAAATTATCAATTTTACTTTTCCAAACAAAGGAAATCAGCTTCGATAAAATAAGAAAAATTGAATAAACTCAACGAGAAAAGAATATATATCTCGATAAAGGAAATAATTTATCACAATCTCTCTTACACTAATGTCATCAATAACAATACATTTTTTTTTCATTTCAAAGAAGAAAGGTCGAAATCAACGCAGGGAGAAGGAAAAGGAAAAAATTCGAACAGGGGAGAGAAAAAAGTTGGAAAAGAAACGTAGCCGTATTCACCAGCTTTATTACTCTTGTTCGTACGTAGGTGAAAATTCTACGGGCCATGTATACGTGGAAACTTGGATAAATTTTTTTCTACAAACAATGGTTCCTGAAATGGTTCGCGAAAAAAATCGATCCATCCTTTCGTTATACGCTCGACTTGTTCAAAGAAACTTTCCTCCATTAAGTGGCTGGTTATTGGATAAAGAGATAGATTAGGTCGAGTCGCGTGAATTCCATTGAAGCGGAACCTGAAGATCCTCGGCGACGATCATTTGCGGAGAATTCGATCGGCATCGTTCCCCCGGCGATCGAGCCTCGTAGGAGTGTAACCGTTCACCTGACTGTTTCGAGAATCTGAAATTAACGAGGATACAGTGGATACCATTATACGTGATCCCCGAATCGTCGTGGAAGAACAAGGAGAGATTCGATTAGAATTTAACCGAAATTGTTCGAATTGAAATTAGATGGAGGATCTGTAATTGTAATCAGTTCAGTTCAGATCTTGTGAGTTTTGATTTAAAATATTTTTCATTTATATATATTATATTTTATATTATATTATTTGTATTCATTTATATTATATTATATTTTATATATAATGTTATTAATTTTTTTTTCTCTTTTCAATAGGTAAGTATGCATCAATATTTTCATTCTTTCTGTGTTATATATATATAGAGAGAAAAATAGTGTATGGAAAATTAAAAATATTGTAGCAATTGTGAATGATTAAATAGGAATGAATGTGAAAGAAGAGTAATTGAAGTTTTATGGAATGAATGGATTCAGATGTTTACAAAATTTTCTAAATTCTTTTTCAATGAAAGGAAGGATATTTGGATAAAAAGTAAGTAAGAATTAATAATACAGAAAAATAGTGTATGGAAAATTAGAAATATTGTAGAAATTATGAGTGATCAAACTGGAATGAATATGAAAGAAGAATAAATGAAGTTTTATGGAATGAATGGATTCAGATGTTTACAAAATTTTCTAAATTCTTTTTCAATGAAAGGAAGGATATTTGGATAAAAAGTAAGTAAGAATTAATAATACAGAAAAATAATGTATGGAAAATTAGAAATATTGTAAAAATTGAATTGTGAATGATCAAACTGGAATGAATATGAAAGAAGAGTAATTGAAGTTTTATGGAATGAATGGATTCTAGATGTTTACAAGATTTTCTAAATTCTTTTTCAATGAAAGGAAGGATATTTGGATAAAAAGTAATTTGTAAATAAGAATTAATAATACAGAAAATTAGAAATATTGTAGAAATTGAATTGTGAATGATCAAACTGGAATGAATATGAAAGAAGAGTAATTGAAGTTTTATGGAATGAATGAATTCTAGATTTACATGTTTATAAAATTTTCTAAATTCTTTTTCAATAAAAGGAAGGATATTTGAATAAAAAGTAAGTAAGAATTAATAATACAGAAAAATAGTGTATGGAAAATTAGAAATATTGTAGCAATTGTGAATGATCAAACTGGAATGAATATAAAAAAAGAATAATTGAAGTTTTATGCAGATGGAATGAACAGATTCTAGATGTTTACAAGATTTTCTAAATTCTTTTTCAATAAAAGGAAGGATATTTGAATAAAAAGTAAGTAAGAATTAATAATACAGAAAAATAGTGTATGGAAAATTAGAAATATTGTAGCAATTGTGAGTGATCAAACTGGAATGAATATAAAAAAAGAATAATTGAAGTTTTATGCGGATGGAATGAACAGATTCTAGATGTTTACAAGATTTTCTAAATTCTTCTTCAAGAATGAAATTTGGATAAAAAGTAAGTAAGAATTAATTTATCTTGCAGAGTCTGTCTTCAAGACTTCAAACATTAATTATCATACTTTAAAAGAAATATGTAAGATGAACGCTTTTATAGAATAATTCAAAAGGTAAAATCTTTTTTTTTTTATTTATTTATAATTCGTATGATTAAAAGGTTTTCAAAAGTCGTTCAAATTTCACAGATTCATCCTTTGATAAATCACTTTTTATCACTTTATTTATTAGCAAGCCAAATAGCATCCGTAACTAAAAAATTTGCGCTGGAAATCTAAAACGTTAATTGGCGTGCTGCGCAAAATAAAATATCGAATAAAAATAAAATAAAAGTTAAACGGGTTTTATAAAAACATTTTCTCGGCTATTTCGAAAAAATTCTACTACAATTCTGACGCCTATTTAATCTATCCCATTCAAGTCAAAATGCAATCGACACGAAAACGAATTGTTCCATTAATTAAGAAATAAAGATTCTAAAAACCCAAAATATCGATACATCCAAAACTATCAAAGATCAAAGCTTGCACGATGAAACTGGACAAAGATAATATCTCGTCAAAATATTTAAATATATCCATAACACTTGAAACGCGTTATAATTGAAACAATTTTAAAGAAATGACCGATATTTCCCTCCCTCTGCTCTTTAAAGCTAGAAATTAAAATTAAAAAAAAACTGTATCCCATCCCAAGGATCAAAAACCTGTCATAATTGCGAGACGGGCAAGCATATTTTCATTTATCGAGTTTCAACCGGCATATAATAACGCATTAACGCTATATGTTTTATTCACCGCCACGAATCCGCTTTGCGCGTTATCGTACGGACGACGATGACAGAGTTGAAATAATATCTCTACGGGGGGAAAAATTAAATTGGCATTTAGGCCACGTGTCAACGGAATATATTCATCCAATATTTCCCGCTTTTGTTCCTCGATCCACGTAATAACCACGCCGTTCAACTTTCACTATATACATATCTAAACGTTGAAATGCGCGATTCTCTTTATTTGAAATTTGAAACACGATCGTTCGACTAACTCGAATGATAAATCGATGAGAAAAAATCACGTGAAATAAAAGAGACATAAAGTATCTTTAAATATAAGAATTCTAATCTGGAGAAGAAAGACACGAGAAGAAAGTTGGATCGATACCTGAATTCAATAGGAAGGGATATATGGATCTTCCCTCGTCGATCTTCCAAGACCCGTCTTTGGACGAACGAGGACGATCCGAGATTAGCCATGATGCTTCCTTAGGAATTCTGTCTGCGTGTTTAGCGTGCATCGATCTCCCGAGAGATTTTGGAGCCGGGGAATCTGCGGATAATTATGATAATTTATACGCCAACTCGAGACGCATTTCTGTATATATATATATATATATATATAATCAAAATCCAAGGAAAATTTCAATTTTCGAAAATACATGCTATTTGAATGATCGTTGGAGATGAAATTGATGATGGAAGTAATCGATAAAATTGAGAAACTGTCGTGGAAAATGAAGGTATTGTAATCCGCGTATTGGATATCGAAGTTTCGACCAAGTTTCGAGTTCCCCTTCTTCGATCTTTGATTTCGAATCGTTGACGAATAATTGATAGAATAGGGAATAGTAGGACAAGTTACATTATTATTTGAAACTCGATCCTAGTTCCAGATCCGTTGGATCTTTCATTTTCAATGAAATGTTACTTGCTTTATAAATTCGTGAACGAATTTCGATCGATGATCCAAGTTTAGGACGACTTTGTTCTTTCACAATAAATTTGCACATTTTCAAGCGAAAGTAAATTCTTCTTTCTCGTTCAATTGACATTAATTAATCTTCTAGCTTCCTGGCTCAATAATGATTCTCCTTTAAATTATTTTTCACTATACTTTTTCAAATAATTCTGTCAATATCGTGAACCGTTAAGTAATCTTCTAGCTTCCTGGCTCAATAATTATTCGAATGATTCTCCTTCAAATTATTTTTCACTATACTTTTTCAAATAATTCTGTCAATATCGTGAATCGTTAATTAATCTTCTAGCTTCCTGACTCAATAATTATTCGAATAATTCTCCTTCAAATTATTTTTCACTATACTTTTTCAAATAATTCTGTCAATATCGTGAACCGTTAATTAATCTTCTAGCTTCTTGGCTCAATAATTATTCGAATGATTCTCCTTCAAATTATTTTTCACTATACTTTTTCAAATAATTCTGTCAATATCGTGAACCGTTAATTAATCTTCTAGTTTCCTGGCTCAATAATTATTCGAATGATTCTCCTTCAAATTATTAATAATTAATCAAATTATAAATAATTCTGTTAATATCGTGAACCGTTAATTAATCTTCTAGCTTCGTAGCTCAATAATTATTCGAATGATTCTCCTTCAAATTATTATTTTTCACTATACTTTTTATTCGAATACCTTTTCAAATAATTCTGTCAATATCGTGAACCGCGTCAAAAATATAAATTTTCGTACAGAAATATAAATTTTCATATGAAATATTATTCTACCTTCACAAGAAATTTTATTCGTTGAGAAGTAATTAAATTATTTCGAATATTCCTTTGAATTAAAATACTTAACAATTACAATAAAAAAATCTCATCGTAAGAATTCGCCACGTTTAAAATAACTTAGGATGATGATTTATCATCCTAATTCCATATTATCGTATGACACCCACCAATCATCCACCACGCAACTCTCCTAGCGTAACAAAAATTACCCTCGCCCTATTTATTTATAATTACAGAAATTATATCAACCTTCTCTGCATATATTCCGTCCACGATTTTCAATTTTTCTCATCACCCTCAAAACATTGAAAACGTTGAAAACGTAAAGATCGACGTGGAACGATTCGGTATTCGAACGGATTATAAAAATGGAGAAAATGGAAGGAAATCCTGTCCGGTTATCATTCGAGGGGGACGCGTTGTAGGCAAAATGGCGCGTGACGGTATTGGCCATCTGTCACTAAACAAGACAAAGTACACGTAAAATGGGATTGCGGTGTAGGTTGTGCGGAGGGGAGGGGAAGGGGCACGTTTCAATGTTATTGGCGATACTTCACCTTCGTAATCTTTGTCCGGGGCCGGGTCCAACTCGGCGCTGTAAAATTGAAAATCTGTGTCCGATTCGACGCCACGTCGGTTGAAATTCAGATTCGAGATGGGCGCGTTCGATCGGCCGATCCTTGGATAGGTCAACAAACCGAACGCACGCCTCATATTGGGCTTTAACTTCTCTCCCCCTGTAAGTTGAAGTAAATTTCTTTTTTTTCCATCCATCCATGAGTTTGAAAAGGAATATATTTAACGTTGATTGAAAATATTGTGTATTCATTCGTTGTCAAGTTCATTAAATGTGTATAATATCTTTGAATTTTATTATTATCGTCCGCGAGGATTTCGTTAAAATCGAGCTAAATTGATTAATGAAAGAGTGTTTATATTAAGTTCGCGAAGATATCAAATTGCATAAGTATTTGTGGTTTATCGAATAATTATTCTTATTATTCTTATTATTATTAATATTTGAAAATGTAGTATATTTCTTTCTTTCTTGAATCTCGGATAAAGAAGCGTGAACTGAAGTTATATTCGTTCACAAACGAATAAATAATAATAATTTTGATTGATTTTTTTTTTGTTGGAAATATAATGCAATTGGTACGTTGCAGCAAATAAAAATATATAATTTTGATGAATATAATTAAATTCACGTGTTCAAAGAGGATCATTTCTTTTCTTTTCTTTTTTATTTTTTGATTATTTTTTATTATTGATTTTTTTTTGTTGAAAATATAATGCAATTGATTACAGCAAATAAAAGTATATAAGTTTGATAGATATAATTAAACTCACGTATTCAAAGAAAATCATTTTTTTTCTTTTTTTATTTTTTGATTATTTTTTTTTGTTGAAAATATAATGCAATTGGTACGTTGCAGCAAATAAAAGTATATAATTTTGATGGATATAATTAAATTCACGTGTTCAAAGAGGATCATTTCTTTTCTTTTCTTTATTTTTTTCTTTTTTCTTGTGTTATAACTTAATGAATGCAGATCCAATTAACCACAGTATATTCGAATATTTCTACTTCATTCCGCGGTAACTTTTTCTCCGCGAACGTGTTTTCCTTTCTAACAAAAACGTCAGAGAATTTCGTTTTCTCTTTTTTCGAGAAACATGATCTTTTTTTTTCTCTCCCCCCCTTTTTCCTGTTTTGGTTTAATTAGAAATGAAAAAGGCGGAAAAGTAAAGGTCGTAAAGGGAGTAGATGTTGCCGAATTTTTGGAATTAAAAAATTTTTCGACCGGTCGATTTGAAATTTAATACGAAATGATAAAACGAAATATTTCATCATTATCGATGGAGCGAAATGCGAAATTAGAGGCTGTATGAATTATCCGGTTTTATATTACCCAGTTTTATATTGAAAACAATAGGTATTATTAAAGTAAAATTAACGTTATTGCAAAAAAATATAAAAAAAAATTATTTTCATTTTATTTTATTATTTAAACTTGATCAAGAAGATAATAAAAGAAAAGAAAAAAATTTTAATTAAATTACGTAATTTTAAAAGTAAATAATAGTAAAGTTAGTAAAATCGAATTTTCGAAATTTTTATAAGGAAGACAGCCTGTTTTCTAAAATTGTCTATTACTAGATTTAAAAAATAACAACAAAAAGAAACAAAAATTCAATTAATAGTAAAATTTTTTACGTATTGTTAAATTTAAACAAATCTTATTAATGAATTCAAAAGCAATAATATATTGATTAAATTACAGAATTGCAGAATAGCAATTAAAAGGAAGAGAAGTACAAGAAGTATGAAACAAAATTCAAAAAAAAAAAAGTGGTACTTGTGCAAACATCTTGCCTCTTGTAGATTCCAACTGCCGATCTTGCTCACATGGGGATACTAAAAAGACAAAATTCTTAAAAAACTTATTATTTCTCGCTCGAATTTATAAGATAATTGGAATAAAAAAGAAAGTAAAGCAAGGAATACTTTGAGAATTAGCATCCAATAATTAAACAAAAAAAGAAAACATGAAATAATAATAAGATGAGAGAGATCAAATAAGCTCATAGAAAACCGGTTAATAATATATCGATAGAAATTTAATTTTTGTTAATCGAATACAAAAAAAAAAGGAAGAAAATGCAAAGAATGAAAAAAAATTAGCAAAATAAAAATTATTGCAATAAAGAATCTGAATAAAAAAGGAGAGATATTAAGAGCTTGAGAGGAGGAATATTATCTTAATTATTAAAATAGGAATAAACAAAAAGTTGCTGCAAAAGTTACTGAAAGGTAAAAAGCGAAGGAGGAAAGAAGCAATAAGATATAATACCGGCCCGTTTCTATAATAAACTAAGAATCATTTAAGAAGAATTTCCCAAAGAAAATGAAACATCAAGAAGAAGAAGAAGAAGAAGAGTAATTTCACCATGGAGACTGAAACAAAGAATAATAAATACATCAAACCAGTATGCAAACGTTATAATACTAAAAAAGAAAAAGGAAAAGAAACAAGAATCCCTTGCCTCTCCTTTAATAAATTAAACATCATCCCTCTTCGAACGATTCCCCTTCTTTCAAGTAAAGAAAGGGAAAAAAAAAAAAAATTAAAGACGTTACAAAGGGAAACAATTTCATCTCTCAAAGCCAAAATGAAAGAAAACACACGCTAAAAAAAAAATAATCATAATAATCCCTTTTGGGGGGTGCGCGAAAACGAGGATTCAAAAAAAGAAAAAAAGTATCCCTCTTCCGTTCTTTCTCCAACGGAACTCTTGCACTTACGGTTGAGAGAGACGGAAAATATTGAGAGGACGACGAGGAATACGAACAGATGATTTCTCATCGCGTTCTGATACGGTCGATGGCACGGAGATCGGGATCCAATGAAGTGATGTTGAGCCGAGCACGGGATCCGGTCCAACACTGAATAACCCCAGGTATCCGACGTCTGATTTTATACCTTGCGCCTCGACCAGTTACCCCCGGGGGGGAATGTGCGATCCAACCCCCCGGTCGCCTTCTCAACCCTCTCTTTTCGCATTCTCCGTTCACCCAACACGCCCCCGTTTTCGCCGATCGGTACGGTGATTCCATCCCCCTCCGTCCTGTTGCTACTTTCGATGCTGTGCATGGGAGAAAGAGGGGAGGGGAAGGTGATCTTGGTTTATCTTGGTTAATCGTGGCGAGGGTGGGCCGTTTTTTTATTTAGGATTCGATGGGAAGGGAGGAAACGACGATGACAAGGAAATCGGTGATTTCTATGAAAAAGGAGGATGAACGATCAAGTTCATTGATTATCTTTTTTCATTTGTTTCTTATTTAAAGTGGATAATAAATGGAAGGGATAAATGGTTTGATTTCTGTTTCTTTCAAGATTGGTGAGAGAGAGAGAGAGAGAAAGAGAGAGGTGTTTTGGAAAATTAAATAATGATTATAAGAGTTTAAATAATTTGATGAATTGAAATTTGACAATAAAAGAAAAATGGGAATTAAAGAATATTTAATTATTGGGATTAATTTAAATCAAATTTCCTCCTCTTTGAATTTTTCTGAATTTCATTCATGCTGGGTTTGGAGAATAGAGGCATTAAGGAGAATATTGAATATTGATGTAAGAAGTAGCCTATTGTAATTGATATTATAGTTTCTTAATATTATCTTACAATAGAATTTAGATAAAAGAAGAAATAAAAGTGAGGAAAAGTAACTATATATTCTATATATAATTATTAATATATTAATAATAAATAAAATTTTATAAATATAAAATTGGAAAAAAGAATTGCAAATAAAATGTTGCTTTAGTTAGCCTTTAATGGCTTGATATTCAGAATTGTCCAAGTATTTGATTTAAATTATATTAATTTTATAAAGGATATATCAGTTTGGAAGGATTTTCAGAAATTTTCTGAGATTTTATTTTATATTAATTTTATAAAGGATATATCAGTTTGGAAGGATTTTCAGAAATTTTCTGAGATTTTAGGGCTAGATATTTAATTTACATTTAATTTTTATTTATCTGAAATATTTATCAGGAAAGGATATATAATTCATAATAAACGGAATAAATTGAACCGCATTTGAGGATAGGAAATTCGAGATAAATTTTCAGTTGATGGAAGGAAGAAACGTTTACTTTTTACTATCACTTGATCGGAATCATATTCCGCGGAATACAAATGTAAATATTGAGAGATATAAGAAAAATTTTTCATACATCGGAACTGGATATTTTAAATCATTGAATCATGAAAATTCTGCTGAACTGTATGATCTCTTAACCAAAATATTTTATATATTTCCAACAAAATCTCTTTCCTTTAAAGTAAATCTTCCCTTGTAAACGTCACCAGTCGTTACAATTAAAAACATTTCCGTGAACGATATATTTTATACGAATTCATTTATCTTTTTTTTTTAAAAAGAATTTTTAATTTTTTACAAATTAGAATTTAAATGTTAAAATTTCATATCCCGATCAAATTTATTTCGTTATGATATAATAAAACAGTTAGAATATCTTTATTTATATATAGATTTTTTTTTCCTTCTTAATTTACACGGAATCCATTTTCCATTTTCGTATTATTTTATATATTTGTGTCGAATTATGACTAAACTGAATTAATTTCATGCGAAACATTGTTTCTCTCGTTGCTTGTCATAAATTTTAATAATCTGTATTAAAATATTATCATCGATGACATTTCTCGATTTTTCTCTCATAGAAAATCATCGATCACGAAAATCAACGTAAAATCAAATATTAAATTCTTTCGTTTCGATTATCATCTTTCGAATTCAAACTCGTGAAAAAGTTATGCGAAGATTGTTGCATATTTAATATAAATATCGTTTGAACTTGAATTAAATTTCTTTTAATATGGCTTTCGATGATCGAATTTGAAAATTTAAAGATACTTGTGCTAATCTCAAAACTTTCTAATAACCACACTTCGTATGCATCATTCTGATGGTGAAGAAACCAACTCCCTGGACGTCAATTTAAACGACTTCTTCAATTGCAATCTGGAAATCTAATCTTCGTAGTTGAATTAAAATCAATTTTCTTACTATTAAAAAATTTAAAAAAAGAAAAAAGAATTGAAATTCATGAATCCATGAATATCCTCAATATTTTCAAATAATTATCATTAACTACTTCTGTAATTTATATAAAATCAAGGATTGCGATGAAGATTCCTTTCAATTTAGATAGATCTTTGATCGAAGATTAAAAGTGATGGTTTTTCACAAATTCCTGAATGATTTTAAATACGATGACGAATGTTTGAATTCAAAATTAATCTGAATCTAATCTCTTAGAGATAATAAAAATTTTAAGCTAAATTTTTCTCTTAAATTCCTGATTCCTGAAACGAAAAAAAAAAAATCTTTTTTTTCCTTATGGATCCCAAATTTTCATCCTCTTTTCAGCAATATACAAAAATATACAAAATTTTAGAGAAACATTTATTAATGATAAATTCCTTGTATCTTTATTCATTCGTGATGCGAGAGAAAATAATTAGCCAGGAAACTAAAAGGGAAAGAAAAAAATGATAGATAGATCTTCGATCAAAAGTTAAAAGTGATGGTTTTTCACAAATTCCTGAATGATTTTAAATACGATGACGAATGTTTGAATTCAAAATTAATCTGAATCTAATCTCTTAGAGATAATAAAAATTTTAAGCTAAATTTTTCTCTTAAATTCCTGATTCCTGAAACGAAAAAAAAAAAATCATTTCTTTCCTTATGGATCCCATCCTCAGCAATATACAAAAATGTACAAAATTTTAGAGAAACATTTATTAATGATAAATAATTCCTTGTATCTTTATCCATTCGTGATGCGAGAGAAAATAATTAGCCAGGAAACTGAAAGGGAAAGGAAAAAATGCGTAACAGATTATACAGGACGACAACGAGATTGGAAATCGAATTAAAGTTAAAACCGCTTTAATTGAGGCAACCGGGGCTATTACATATTTAAAATTTGTGGCCGCGATTTCCATAACGCGACGAGTTGAATTAGCTATATCTGTCCGTTCGTGACAGTGTCGTTTCTATTTTTTTTTTTTTTTGGAGCAATTAAACCGCAACCATTCTCGTGCACAATGGTGTTTCCCATTACGAGTTGGGTAACGGGCAAACAATTTTACGAATTATTTCGATATCGGATCAAATTCACTCCGTTTTCAATTTTTCTCCTGTTTAAAATTCATCCATTTCGCGTTGACCATTTCTTTTCATATTTTCTTTTTTTCTTTTTTTTCGCGAATCAACAAATCTTTTTTGTACGAATTAGAAATAAACTTTTAAAATTCGATAAATTTTCGAACAAATTATATATCCTTTTTATTTATCGTATCTTTTTTATTTCGATTTTTGAAGTTTCAACGTAAATTTGTGTAAGAATTTTTCTAAAATTTATCATTCAAAATGTAATATATTCATATTTGATATTAATATAAAAAGATATAAAGTGTAGAACAATGAAATAGTTAAGGAATGATGTTAATTTTTGTAATTATGTATTTATATATAAAAATAAATTAGATTATAATTATAATCAAATGGAATTTGACAAGAATGAGATATTTGTGTCGTTTTAATATACTGAAAAGAGATAAATGTAAGAGGGAGGAAAAAAAAAGGAGGAGAAGAAGATTCATAAAGAAAGAAAGTCAAACAAGAAATAAGATAGTTCTTTGCTTCCTGAATCTATTTCCTTCTATGACTTCTTTTCTACCGAAAGAAACATTTGTAGAGTCCTAGTTTTGATAAAGAAAACGACAGCTTTTCAGTCTTGGGAACAAATGGATATGGTTTGAAAAAATTATGAAAAGAAATGAAGAAGAGAAACATTTTTAACTGTTAACGTCGATTGTATAATGTTGGTGATGTATGAAAATGTTGAATGAAAAGATTTTTGCAAATGTCGTAGAAAAATATTTATCAAGTTAAAAGCAATAAGTTAATAAAAATGTACATTTTTAAAAAATAATTGCAAATATTTCTAATTTTATTAATTAATTTTTATGTTATGTTGGTTAACATCGTTAAAATTTTTTTATTCTATATTTATTTTTTTAAACATATTTGAATTTTCTCATTAGATTTTATCGCAATATATACAATTTCACAATATCCTTTATTTTTATAATTTATTTCAATAAAAAATAGCTTTTTTTCATAGAGTATATGAAAATTTATCGATAATTATACATTATATATTATTAAGATAAAAAATGAGTAAGGATAAAAGAAAAATATCAAAATTATAATGATGATTTGTCTTTAATCTTCTAGATTAGATAAACAATAATTTTTATTGAATTTTCGAAATCTTACAATTATAATAAACATAAAAAAAAAAGATCTTCACGATATAAAGAAACAAGTAGAAATAATTTTTCCAGATTTTCTTTTTTATCAAAAATTAAAAAGTAAGTATAAAGATTTTCTTTCCATTTCAATTAAACGAATTACATTTAGCTTTTCGTCGAAAGAAGAAGAAGAAAAAAAAAAAAGGCATCGAGTATCACGTTGAATTTTCGAAGCCTTACAATTATAATAAACATAAAAAAAAATGATCTTCATAATATAAATACAATATAAAGTAGAAATAATTTTTCCAGATTTTCTTTTTAGTCAAAAATTAAAAAGTAAGTATAAAGATTTTCTTTCCATATCAATTAAACGAATTATATTTAATAAATATATATTTTTAAAAGTATTTAGCTTTTCATCGAAAGAAGAAGAAGAAGAAGAAAAAAAAGGCATCGAGTGTCACATTGAATTTTCGAAGCCTTACAATTATAATAAACATAAAAAAAAATGATCTTCACGATATAAAGAAACAAGTAGAAATAATTTTTCCAGATTTTCTTTTTTGTCAAAAATTAAAAAGTAAGTATAAAGATTTTCTTTCCATATCAATTAAACGAATTACATTTAATAAATATATATTTTCAAAAGTATTTAGCTTTTCGTCGAAAGAAGAAGAAGAAAAAAAAAAAGGCATCGAGTATCACGTTGAATTTTCGAAGCCTTACAATTATAATAAACATAAAAAAAAAAAAGATCTTCACGATATAAAGAAACAAGTAGAAATAATTTTTTCAGATTTTCTTTTTAGTCAAAAATTAAAAAGTAAATATAAAGATTTTCTTTCCATTTCAATTAAACGAATTACATTTAATAAATATATATTTTCAAAAGTATTTAGCTTTTCGTCGAAAGAAGAAGAAGAAGAAAAAAAGGCATCGAGTATCACGTTCGAGAGAAACGTAACGCGATTTTATAATTTATAACAACTGGAAACTGGTGACGGTAAAAGTCACCAGTGGAAACGATATTTTATCGTTGCCACGTTTCGTCGGCCAAAACTGTTCGAAGTTTCGCCGATGCAATTATATCGTAAGCCGTAAACAAAAAGTTTATTCTTGGGGGGCAGTAAAGGCAGCGTTTACGAGTCGAATCGCGCCGGTTAATTACTCGAGAGAAAAATCTTAACGTGTTGTAGGATTTTCACGTGGTGATCAACGCTCTTTTCGGCAATAATCATTCGTTTCGCGCCCCTTTTAAAACGTTTTAATCCACGCCGTGAATTTATTTAAATTAAGGATTTTAATATAGGTTAAGTCGACGGTAAAGACGGACGTGTTAAAGGATAATGGCCGATGTTCTTAAGAAGATGCTTGTTCTCATCATTAAATATTTATATATGTGTGTATATACTTTGAAAATTATACGTACGTTACAGATATTAGGGGAAAAAAGAGAAATAATTTTTATTATACGTATTTTTAATAAGAGATTTAATTAAAAAAAAAAAAAAAAAGTTTCTAAAAATGTTAATATTTAATAAACGCGAGAGGAGAAGAGGATAAGTGAGAATATAATATTAATTATATTCCTTTTAACTTTATGCTCTGTGTAGATAAAAATATATAATAGATGTAATTTATTTTAATAAAATTTAATATTAATCTTGTTAAAAAAAATCGTGCGAATAATATTTAATTTTATTTTCAATTTTATAATTATCAGGTTTTCTCGTTTAGATTAATATTAATAAAATTTATAAGGCATGATTCCAAAGTTTTTTGGTAAAACAAAAAGAATTTTTTCATATCGACTTTAAAATAATAAAATTGTACTTACATCAAATTTGTGTAATGATTTAATTCAAAAGATCGTGCAAGAAGGGTTCAATGATCTCTCGTTAAGAAATAAAACTATGTTCCATTCACTGCTGGTCACTTAGTTCTTTCAGCTCTGTGCAACTTCTCGTTGAAAAGACATTGATTTCAAACGATTGAAGAAATAAAAGAAAATAAAGAGACTGATCTAAAATCGATTCCTGAAAGTGCTTATAAAGAGAGAGCTTCCATAAATGGAAAAGCATTTGGAATCGTGTATATTTACCGAAAGAAACCACTTTGAATGCGACTATTACAATGCAGATTTTTCCAAATAAAAACGTTACACCAGCGTACACCTTCCTTATCAAGTCTCTATATTTACTACGTTAAATGATAACGTAATAATTCGAACGCAATAATAAAAAGAATTTGCAACTTGAGAAAAATAATTAAATTTTATATTTGTGACTGAATATTTCTGATACAACAAAAATAGATGGAATAATAGAATTATTCAATATTGGTATTCTCGACCAAGAAATAAAAAATTGAATAATAATAATTTGCAACTTATGAGAAATTTCAAAAGGTATTTGTGACTGAATATTTCTGATAAGAAAAATAGATGGAATAATAATAGAATTATCCAACACTGGATCAGAAAATAAAAAATTAATAATAATAATTTGCAATTTAAGAGAAATTTTAAAAGTTTATTTTATTTATGACTGAATATTTCTGATAAGAAAAATAGATGGAATAATAATAGAATTATCCAATGGACCAAAAAATAAAAAATTGAATAACAATTATCGAATAATAATAATTTGCAACTTAAGAGAAATTTTAAAAGTATTTGTGACTGAATATTTCTGATAAGAAGAAAAATAGATGGAATAATAATAGAATTATCCAACACTAGACCAGGAAATGAAAAATTAATAATAATTATCGAATAATAATAATAATTTACAATTTAAGAGAAATTTCAAAAGGTATTTGTAACTGAATATTTCTGATAAGAAAAATAGATGGAATAATAATAGAATTATCCAATACTGGATCAGAAAATAAAAAATTAATAATAATAATAATTTGCAACTTAAATTTCAAAAGATATTTGTGACTGAATATTTCTGATAAGAAGAAAAATAGATGGAATAATAATAGAATTATCCAACACAGGAAATAAAAAATTGAATAACAATTATCGAATAATAAGGATTATTCCCGTATTCTATTTATAAGACAAATGAATGTAATGATTATCCAGGATAATCCAAGTATACAATGACGCGTGTTGTCCGATCATGGGATCGTACAAGATTTATAAACGCGTGATATGCGCATAATAACGCAGATTATACTGTATTAGTTAATCGATGTTGCATATCCGAGTTTCTACGGCATACAACGTATCAAGATGTTTTTTAATCTCTTCGATTTTTCATCGATAAAATCTGCAAGTATGAGAGATGCTGTAGATATTGTAAATTTTTGACGAATTCATTCGTATGACATCTTGAAGATCTTAGGATTAAATCGAGGATGGAAAATAATAATCTGAATATTTTGTACTATAAATATTTCTTATTAATAATATACATCTTTATAATAACTTTTTTTTTTTAGATTTACTTCATCATTCAATCTAGTATATGAACGAATTTATTTTGAAACGCGTTCTTGATTGTTATATGCAAAAATACGTAATACATATTGATTTATTCGTTTTAATTAAGTTTCCTGTGCGTGTATGAAAGGAAAATTGGAAAATAGAAAAAAAAAATAGATCTTTCAATTCGGGATTCCGATTTTCTAATAAAAATCTCTTATTCGTTGATCTATACTACTGGATTCATTCGTCGAATTCATTCTTAGTTTACTTTCTCCTTTGCATTCACTCGCTACATTTGCGTACATATATTTTTCTCTTTTAAATTATTCTTTTTTTTTTCAATCAATAGAGCTATACAACATCAAAATCATTGTGTACTTTCCTTCTTAATTTATCATAATAATCCAAAGGATTCATAATAAATTAAAAGACCTTTAAAAAGTTATTTTTATTTCTTAAAACAAAAAATACCTTATCATATTCTTTTTTTCAATCAATAGAGCTATACAGCATCAAAATCATTGTGTATTTTCCTTCTTAATTTATCATAATCCAAAAGATTCATAATAAATTAAAAGACTCTTAAAAGTTATTTTTATTTCTTAAAACAAAAAATACCTTATCATATTCTTTCTTTCAATCAATAGAGCTATGCAGCATCAAAATCATTGTGTACTTTTCTTCTTAATTTATCATGATAATCCAAAGGATTCATAATAAACGATTAAAAGGCTCTTAAAAAGTTATTTTTATTTCTTAAAAAAAAATGAATTATTATTTTAAAACAGTTCCAATTTAATTTTCTTTTTAATATTTTAACGTTGTTGAATATGATACGTTATCATATTCTTTTTTTTTTTTTCTTAAAGGAACAATCCAGAAGACGCTACGAAATGCTACAATACTGTCAGAACTTGGTTGTTTCACACCATGAATCTTCAGGATAACCGTGCAACTTTCTTATGAGCTTAAACTCGCGAGAGAAGTTGAAAATACGAATTAATGATTAGAAAAAATTTATGCAAATCTTAGTATTTCATCATTAATTAATTTGAAAAATAATAATTCGTTTAAGCAACAGTATATTATAACTAAATTATAAAGAATTATTCGAAAAATTGGTAAAAAAAAAAAAATTAAATTAACAATCGATCCAACTTTCATTGGAAATGGAATCATTTTTCACTCGAATACTCATCCCTTGATTTCTCTAAACCTTCAGATTTTTCTTCCCAATCTTCAAAAAGATTTTATGCGTCGACAAATTCATCGCCTCTCAATAAACGATCTCTTGACATTACTCGAAACATTACACACGAACAATATCTACTCGAGCATACCTATTTTCTATATATATATATATATAGAAACACTCATTTCGGATGCAACAGATACACGTCGATACTCTAGCGGAGTGGCATCAATTCAGCTTGGATAACGCCGCGTTTCAATCTATTCCATACAAAATAATACTTCACCGATTCGCCATCATCCTGTGCCTGATGCTTTCCTCGAGAACTGAGCATAGCAAAAAGTATCAAAAACCGTGGCGATCGATATGTAACGTGCCGATGTTTGCAGCATACCGAATAAGAAGAAACAATGGGAACGAGAGAGAGGGAAAAAAGTGTAAGAAGCGATATTACGTCACATTTCGAGTAAAATTATCATAGCAAAATTTATCATTACGTTGCAATTACAATTAAATCGTAAATATTAGGATTCACAAGAGGAATTGAATTTGGATTGATAAATTTTTTGCTCAATTTTTCAGATGCTTCTCGAGGGATAAAGAAGAGAGATTCAAGATTCTTCCTTATGTACTTGTGTTCATCCAGACGGAAATTGTTTTCCATCCGGCGAAAAGGAACGCTGCTTATCCTTATTAGCCCGGCCATCTTAGTCCTAATTTATTCTCCCACGCATCGGGCACGCGTTTCGTTAAACAGCCCCCACCTCGTTTGCATTCATTCGCGATTCATTTGAATACAAACTGCGTTGATAATGGCGACGTGTTCAACGCCGCGTCCAAGATCTAACATGTTTTACGTTTTAATTAAACTAACCTGGGATGCTGAAGTTAGATAGATTCTCGTGATAAAAAGTTCTATTGGAATTATATTATATTTCAAATTTTTAACGTTTATTCATTTATTCTGTTTTTCTTTTTTTTTTTTTTTTAATAAAATTCGAAGGATTTGGAAAGGAAAATTTATCAAACGTATATTTACAGGTTGGATTTTATATTGGGTGTAATAATATTTCAATTATAGATGAAAGGATCAATTTCAGGAACTTAAAACAAAATATAGAAAAATGTCATTTATTTGTTATTAAAGTTAATAAGTAATTGAAATTGGATAAAGTGGGAAAGAGATTGTTGCTGTACTTTGTTCCCACCTTGCTTCATTTAACTTTGTTTATTACTTAATAAATAAGTTTTTAACGTTCCTGTTTACCCATTTTTGTTTCCATTTTAGCCTTTAGAATTAATCTTTTAAAATATATTTAATACTTTATATAACAAATTAATGAATATATATATGAATAATCTTTTAAATATTTAACAATTGGCCAACCACAATTTTAATATAAGTAAGAATCAAAAAAAAAAATATTTTCGCTCATCACAAACAAAAATATATACTTTTGAGCAAAGATCTTTGAGAAAAATTAATAAAAAAAATCTTTAAGAAAGATTCTAACAGATCAATAATAGCCAGCCGTCTCGTTTTATTGGAAAATATTACGCGTTCAACCCTTGGAAAACGATCGAAAATGGAATATTTTTCTCTTCTGGTGGTCCGATTTCGAATTCGTCTATTTCTTTCTTCCCCATCCCCCTCTCTCCCTAGTTCCCTATTTTTTTCTTCGACGAAAAACAGGTCGATCATTGTGTTAGGCACAATGAAAAGATCTATTATTGTTAGGGAAGGATCTCGTAACCGAAGCCTCCAAGCGTGCAACGAAACAAATTTACGACGAATAGTAAATCCTCTGCTCTCCTTAATTTCGAAGCGCGAAGGAAATTCCGTTTATTCGCATGCATTTTCTTTGGATATTATAACCCATTACTTAGACAATGCCCTAGTTACAGCATCACTATAAGACTCTATTAATTCATCTTTATATCAATAATATATTCTCTCTCTCTTTCTCTCTTTCTCAACAAAAATATTGTTTCCATAATTATCTTTAATTCTAGTATCTTCACATTCGTGGTAAATATCTTTTTATATTATATTTTACTTTCCAAATTTTTACAGAGAGAAATTTCATTTATGATAATTTTTAAAAGATTAAAAAAATCATCAATGCCTCGATCTTTTTTTTTTTGTATTAAAATAGGTTTAAAACAGAGGATCCACTCGTTGGGAATCACTGTACTACTAAAGTAGAGGTATTAATAAAAGAGCGTAAAAAAAAAAAAAAAAAGTATTGTTTGGCGAAATGTATTTGAATTATACATTTATCGCGTGACACAATTCAAATAAATTTTATTTATCCGCATTGAAATAATAAAAAAAATTATTCAGATCGTTAAAGTGAAATATATATTGTAATTATAATATTATAAGAGAAAATGGTTTAAAGAAAAAATACAATAATAAAATAAGGATTGGAAACGATCGATAAGAAGAAAATAAAAAAATAGAACAGAATTTTAATCTTGGAGCTGTACTACTTATTATGGTGAGTCTAATGTATAATTATGGATTCATTTTGCCGGTATATATATATATTCCAATTGATTTATCCCACCAACTTTCTCTGCGCAGATATGAATCGCGTAAATTCATTATTATTCGAGTTATTTGCTCTTTGAATTACGGATTCGATTTTATTTATTTCAGCACAGTAAAAATCTTCGAATATGTAGAAGATCGATATGATAACAGAAATCGGAGAAAAAAACTTATCTTGAAAATTTTAGAAAATTATATAAAGCGACATTTCCTCGTGAAAAATGTTTAAAGTAAAATCGATATCGAACATTCGTCAAGTATACTCGAGAATAAATTATACACGAATTATTAGGAAATGTAATTGAAATATTAAAGAAATATTAAATATTTAACTTTTTCAAAGAGATGAAATGTTGTAATTTAATAAATATAAATATCAAAGTATCTTTAAATATATAGGTCGTAGTGATAAGATAAATTGAAACATGTTCCAATAAATTTTCAAAACTGGATCGTTCTTTGCTTATAAGTATGTTCTCTGAATATTTATGTATTTATGAGTACTTTAATGCATTATATGGAATCGATTGCAATTTTTTCATTCTTTTTAGATTAGAAATTAAAATAATAATTTTTAGAAATGAAAAATAAAATTATTCTTTCATTCGAACAGATAAAAATACTAAATAATCTGAAAAATGTTTAAAAAAGCGTAATATAGTCTTATTATATTATAATTATGAGCAATTCTATAATAAATATATTTATTATATAATATAATCATTTTTACTAATATTAAAAAAAAAATATTATATTGTGAGAAAAGAAATCATTTTAATCATTTTACAAAGGACAATTTATTTTTTACTTTGTGCAAAAGTATCAACTAGTTAGATTACAAAAGAAAAAAAAAAAAATGTCAAAAACGACGAAGAAAATAATTTTCGCAAGAACTAATCTCCCATCTTAATTTTCCGAGATTGGAATAATTATACCGACTCATCTTCAAAGATGAGTAATTAATGTAAAATTCTAATTAGAATTTACTGTGAAGATAATTCGAACTTTTCGATTCTGCTATGTCAACAAGGATTAATTTCGATACTTTTGAAACAAAATGTTAGACGGTAGATAATGGCCACAATGAAGTAAGCGGTTTAGTAGGAAGGTTACTAGTAGTCTAGGGTGAAAAATACCGTGGGGAATCCCGTGATTTGTCCGATGGAAAATTATATCGCATCGAGCAAATTATGACTAATGCCGAGAGAATAATTAATAATCTCATTTTTCTGGACGGAATCACGATACCATGATGTTTTATGATGGAAAAAATAAAATAAAAATTATCTTAAATATTTAAGTGGAAATATTTTACTGTAAAAATAAAAGATCTCTCAATTTTTAAAATAAAAGAAAGACACGTGAATAAAATTATTAAAAAAAAAAAATTATAATATTAATATAAAAATTCTAGTGGAAATGTGAAATTTAACGTTTAGATTTAAAAAATTATTTTGCAATAAAATGATATATTTTCGTTCTTTTAAATAAGAATTCCAAAAACAGAGTGATTTTAAAGGTATGAAAGTGAAAATGAAAGTTTCGTGTAGAAATTTTTCATATAAATTCAAATTCGTTCAACCTGCGACCAATTAATATCGTAAATTTGTTGAAAATTCAAATATTTTATCCAAATGAACGGAAAATAATTAAAAATGAAGAAGAGAAAAGAACATATTCATGTATGAAAATCTTTTGATTTTTTTCCTCCTTTTTTTTTTTTTTTGTTCCCATGTAATATAATTCCCTCGTGCATAACGCGAGAATTTTATGCATGGCTACTTCAAAAATTCGTGAAAAAGAGATTAATCTATTCAAATGAAATTTGTGGATATATTCGTATAAAATGATAATATACAGGATCATCGACATATACAAATATTCTTGCGTTCCATTCGAACACAACAAGCTTGAAAAAGTTTCACTATCGATTATCTCATTCCCTCTATTCCTCCAAATATTATTCATATTTTCCGGCCTTGTTTAATATTTTTACAAATTATTTTAACTATTTTATTATTGTCAATGTTTTCTATACGATAAACGTTTGATATTGAATTCTATTTGTAAATAGTAGAATTATTAATGAAATTATAGTGGGATATTCAATTACCAGCATAATATAATAAAAAATTAAAAGATATTTTTTTATGTAATAAAATTGCAAAGCAACAACGAAGATAGTAAAATAAATTCTAAAATGAATTTTTCTAAAATTTTTAAATAATCCTGTAAATTTTACAGCGATTTAATTTACAATAAATTTAAATAAAATATTAAATATTGTATAAATATTTTTATTTAAAAAAACAAAATTCCTATTTAAATTATAATGACAATATATGCAATAAATTTTATATAAATTTTTTTTTATACCATCAGAAAGGAAGATCACATTCACTAATTAATTAAAATTTTCAATGATAATATTATCAAAAAAAAAAATAAATAAATTATTATATGTAAATATATTAATAGATACCAACATGTTCAACAACTTTAATTCAAATATTAACTTTTCACAGACAATTATAGATGAAATATTATATCATTTGTACATCTTGTAATATATACATTTCATTTCATTTAACAATTTATATCATAAGAATTAATCATTTTATTATTACATGATATGTTATACAAACGAATTATATGTTTTATAAATATTTTTCACTCTGATACAGGATGAGATAGCCGTATTAATTTCTCGTGATTATTTCCATTTTTCTTTCAATAAATAATTTTTAAATTTTTCCTGTAAAATACAAAAATTTATCTGTCTAATATTATTAAAATATAAATTTCTAGGAAAATATTTTGTTCTTCTTACATCCAAAATATACATACAAACATATTAATTTTTCTATATTTCCTATATTCTTTATTTTTCCTTTTTAAAAAAGGGAACGAATTATATTTTTTTGTTCTCAATTTTATTAGTGGCATTATAATTAATAATTATTTAATTAAAATTCATCTAAATTATACATATTTATATTCAATTACGAATTACCATAATTTATCAAATCATGTTTATGATATTAATATTTATAAGGAAACATTAAGCATCAATTCTCGCTTGAATAAATCCTCTACTCCAGAAATGCTGAAATATATGTTATTTGTTAATAAGTTAATATAATTTTAATATAATTTTTATGCTTTTTATTTTTTATTTTAAATGTAGCAACATTTTATAATTATGAGATCATTTTAATCAAATTCTTATAGTTTATCTGTTATAATTTTTTCTCTGAAAAAAATAACAAATATAATTATATTTAAACAATTATAAATTATGAAAGTAATATATCATTAAAAAAAATAATAAAAAATGATATAAAAAAATGATATAATAGTAATACTAATAATAATAATACAAATAGTTTAATATTTATATGTAATTGAACATATTTTATTAAATATTTTTTAATCTCGTTTATAAAATAATAAAGAAAAAATATAAATCTAGAAGATATTAATGCAATTGAAACATTAAGTAATTATATATTTGATAATTACTTGTTATATATTTGAGAATCACTATGCCTTATTATTATATATCTTACTATAATAATCATAAGTACAATAATTTAATGTTTTTTATTATATATTTTATTCATGTTTTAACTTTCAAAATACATCAAGAAATGAATCAAGGTAAGAGATAAAAATAAATTCATTATTTATAATATACAATAAGTATTTTATTACTATCAGTTTTATAAAATGACATTTACGTAAAAAACTTTTTAAATAATCTAACAATTAATATGTGATATTTAAATAATTTTCATACGTACAAATGCTCAAATTGAAGGTATATTTTCATTCGATTTATTCAGAATATGTTTTACGCTGTATTGATAAATAGCAGTATTAATTTTCTTTAGTCTATCAATTTCTTCCTTCATCTCAACAAGTTTCTGCGAATTTGAATCCTCTAATCTTGTCAGATCGACATTTTTTTCCGTATATAATTCGAAATTTAAAATATCCGTCAAATTTTGATTGTTTGAAATTATATCGATAGAACTTTCTTTCCCATTATCATCAGACATTTTCTGTAGATTACACAATTGCAAGGATGGTTTAAGATTAGTGACCCGGAAATTCTCATAATATTTAGCAAAGAATGCTGCAGTAATTGGTCCCTTGTGATTGATTGTTCGAAGAATCTGATGACTGGCTATATCCCAAACATGAACCTCACCGCTTATCGAGCCTGACAGCAGATATCGACAGTCGATCGATATCGACAACGATACTACGGTCGATTTGTGTCCCTGGAAAACTATCACGCCCTCCGAATTTCCGTCTTTCCGTATCTGCACATGATGTTCTATTCCACGTGGTGGCTCGTGTAAATTGAATCGATATATGTCACCGTCGGTACAACCCACAAATAAATCACTTTCACGGATGTTCATGGAAATGGAAGTGAGCGGTACGTCGAACACAAAGGTGAGCAATAGCGATCCACTACTAGGATCGTAAATGTTGCATGTTCGATCAAGAGATACGGAACACAGTCTTCCTCGTGATCCGGCATGACCGAATTGTAGATCTTTTATTGGTAACGAATGATGAGAGAAAGCGTGCAATGGCGTAGGTTGTTCGTCATTCAACACACGATATAACGACCAAACAAATATTAAACCATCTTCAGCACCACTGGCAAAAATTGAACCGTCTTTAGTAAACGATAAACAACTCACTGTTTGATAATGTTGTGATAAATTTTTTAGCAATCGTCCGTTACAAGATTGCCAAATAAATAATTTTTCAGAAATTGCTGCAACAATGTAGGCACTATTCGGTGTAAATTTCAAAGCAGTAACTTTACCCGGTGTTGTTAATCTGAGGTTAGACACAGGAGAGTGATCGTTGAGTGGCCAAACGTATATACGCGGTTTTGTTAAATCAGCTCCTACTATATAACTATCATTTAAAAGTTGAAGAGTTCGATGACCAAGAGTACCGGCATTTTTGTAGGTCAATAAAATAGAACCTGTCCGATGATCCCACACGGCAGCATTCCAATGTTCATTATTACTGTCACTAGTCACTATAATTTCCCGTGTATCAGCAATTCGTGACATTTTTGTAATATTATTATATTTAAAAATTATTAGAATTATTTTAATTTTAACATGATTTTTTAAATATAAACGTATCTTCTTTTTTTTGCTTTTTTTTTTTTATTGAATTTTCCGTAACACGAAAACACGTGTATTACACTAGGTTAGATTTACAAAGTATATAAAGTATAATACGCCATAGAATATAACATTTCTAGAACAGTTCATCGATATATTTCTTATACTAGAAAAACTATTAATTAATATTAATAATTTTATGAAATATATAAATTAAATAATAATGAAATATATTATTATATATATATATATTGGATTAAATAATATAGACTAAATAAATAATTAAAAAAAAATTTTTTATTATATTTTTTTATGAAGAACCTATATATATATGTGTATATATATGTACAATATTAATTAAAAAATTAACTTTCAATTATAACTTCATATAACTTATCCTTATTAATTTATATTATTTATATGAAATGATTTAAATATTTTAACAAAAAAAAGATATAATGTAAAAATTCTTCAATAACAAAGTTTATAACTGGAGATATATATATATATAAAAATTTACTATGTGTACACATTTTATATTATAATTTTAACTCTTATGTATACATTTTAAGGATATTTAAAATATTTTAAAAAAAGACATTATTTTTTGTACAGTTTATTCACATTACAAATATAAATTACTTTAGTGGAATAAATCTTGAAGAATGAGTAGCACCAATACCTGGTCTACCATGCTTTACAGGTTTATAAGTAACAGAAAATTCTCCCAAATAATGACCGATCATTTCGGGTTTAATTTCAACTTGATTAAATGTTTTACCATTATAAACACCAACAATTGAGCCTACCATTTCTGGTACGATAATCATATTACGTAAATGAGTTTTAACAATTTCTGGTTTTTCATTCGGTGGTGTTTCCTTTTTTGCCTTACGTAACTTTTTTACCAAAGCCATAGATTTTCTTTTTAGACCATGAGAAAATCGTCTTCGAGCACGGGCATGCATCAAAACCATAAGTTGTTCACTGAAGTAAATATGTAAATAATAATTAAAAAATAAAAATATATATATTTTATGAAATACAAAATCTTACTTTGGCATATCAAGGAGTTGATCGAGATCAACTCCTCGAAAGGTGAACTTTCGGAAAGTCCTCTTTTTCTTTTGAGTTTCTTCTGCCTGAAAATTATGAATATATAAGAGGTTATGTTATGAAAATATTTATTTTAAAATATAAAATATTTTACATATCAATATTATATCTTTCAAACAAAAAAATACATATATTTTATTCTAAGATATTTATTTTTATTTTTTTATACTAGATGAAAAAGATTTTATTGGATATATTCATCACATCATACCTCAGCCATGTTTTCAGTTCTTGAGAGAAACGACAACAAGAAACAGCGCCCTTCGTTCTATACTGTGATCGATTTCGGCACTAACTAAATATTACTAGATAAAAATCTAATGTAAATTTATAATATATATTTATTGACTTCTATTTTTTAAATATCCCACTTAAATTATATTATGAAATTAGCTTCATATTTGTTTATTTAAAAATATTTTAATTCACTTTATATTTTTTATTTTTATAAAAATATATGTTATATATCTCTAGCTTTTAGTAACATATAGTATTTTTTTATAAATACAATATTACTATATTGTTCTTAAAATTATTTATAATTTAAAAAAAAATTATAATTAGAGAAGTAGAATCAAATAACAAATTATAATATAATAAATTTTATTATTTAAAATTTCATTTTCAAAATATAAATAAATAATTGGAATTTTGAGATACGCATGTTTAATGCAAACTATTTAAATATAAGTATTTTTCATATTTTTCATATATATTATAATTGTCATATTTATATGAAATTTTTAAAAAATTAAAATAAATATTTTTTATCAAATCATTCAATCAATTACATACACATATGCGTACGCGCGCGCACATCACAATTTATTAATTTTATTTTTAAAAAATATAAAATAAGTTATTATATTTTTTAGAAGATTTTAATAAAATATAATTGATATATTTTCATTACAAGAAGTAATCTTTTATAAATAGTTTCATTAGCATATAATAGTTATTTTACAAATATTTTATTATTTTATTTTTACTATTAATACTTATTCCACTATAAATAATGGATTAAGAAAATATTTACTTGTAAGCAATAGATAAAAATTATTGTGAAATATTTCAAATTCATTTCAAAGTAACATCATTTAACGTAGAAATTATTTCCTTTTATAATATGTATAATCATACATATACTATATCTTTAATCAATTACTTTTTTCAATTATTATTCAATTAGATTTTAATATTTTCAAAAATCTATTTTTGTAAAATTAATTATATAATTTCATATTGGTATTCCATCTAGAATTGCTTCCATTATTCTATCAAACACTAAATTGCTCCAACTTGTTATACGTTGTTATTGTAATGTTAATTTTCACTTTTTATTATAATTTAAAAAACAAGAATAGAAAATTTAAAATTATGATAAAATTGATATTTGTGCATTTATTATAAATAAATGATTTTATAATATAAAAAACATTTAAAAAAATATTTTAAAATTAAATATAGCAACTTTTAATTAAAATTATTATTTTAGTTAAAATTAATATTATTAAAATGTATAATTATTATTTGTTATTATTTGTCAATTTATTTTACATTAAAACTTTAGATTTCAATAATTTTATAATTATTTTTTTTTTAAATTTCATCCAAATTCAGAAAATTTATATTTAATTTATGACTTAATATTTTAATAAATAATACGTAATGTAAAAATTTATCAAAAATAAAATTTTTTAAAATTTCGAAATTTCTTAAACAAAATTTAATTTTAATCTTTTATATACGAGATAATATAATTTTATGACAATAATCTTCAATGTACTAAAAGTGTATTTAAAGAGTACTTAAAATATTTAGAAAAAAAGATTTATTAATTTTTATACATTTACATTACAAATATAAGTTATTGTAGTAAAATAAATTTTGAATTAATATTTGATTTATTGTGCTTTTTAATTTTGTAAGTAATCGAAAATTCTTCGAATTACTACTTTGATTTAATTTAATTAAATGTTTTATCATTGAAAACGGTAATTAATCCATTTATAATTAATTCATTTTTGGTACAATAATCATATTACGCAAATAAGTTTTAATAATTTTCGGCAATATTTTTTTTTTTTGCTTTACACAACTTCTTTACTACAGCAAAACTGCATAAAGCAAAAAAAGAAATGCCACCGAATGGATTTTGTTTTTAAATTATGAAAAAATTGTCTATGAATGTACAACATAAACTGTACGCTGAAGCAAATATACAAATTTAAATAATATAAATTATATGTTACTTAAAGATTATTGTTTTTTTAAATAAATTTTTTAAAACATAAAATTTTTAATTTCGAATTAATTCTTTGAAAACTTTCTTCTTTTTCTTTTAAAATAAGAGGTTATAATCGCAAAATATTTATTTTTACACATTAATATTATTTTTCAAACAAAGATATCTATATATTACTTTAAGATATTTATCTTTTATCTTTTTATATTAGATTGAAAATATATCGGATAGATTTATTATTTCTATTAAACATAGTCATATTTTCAATTTTTCAGAGAAAAAACAAATAGGCACTTTTCCTTCTATGCGATGATTGATTTCGGCACTAACTAAATATTACTAGATGAAAATCTAATAAATAAAAAATTTAAATGTAGACTTCTATTGACTTTTAGGAAGAATATCATTCTTTACATTATAAAATTATATTAAATTGAATTTCAGTTCTAATACTATACGTAACTTTGAAGGTTTTTTCCTAAATTGATAAAATTTAATGAATAAATTTCAAAAATCATAATTTTATATTTTATTTTATATGAAGAATATAAATAATACATAGAATAGAATCGAAAGTTATGCATGTTTAAAAATGTTTTATTTTACGGATTATTTTATTCATTGATTTATAATAATAAATATATATAATCATTAAGTTTATAAATATAATATATATTTATATGAAACAATTATTATGAAATTATTGAAATTATTATTTGATAATATTTATATGAAATATTATTAGAATTTATAAGGAATATATTTTTATTTATATCATATTATATTTATACTATATAATATTGAATATAAATCATCATGTAATTTTATACGTTTCGATTATTTTATATATATTTCATTATAATGAGTAAAAAAAATATTAATAATGAATTTGAATTATTTCGTTCTCTAACACTTCTTATTTCATAATATTATTCTATTACTTAATGTTACATCATGGAGAAAATAACTATGTTGTTAATCTATGATCCATGTTTCAAAACACAAATGTGTAAATCAACCACAAGTTTCTTGATTGACCTTGATAGTGATTATATATCATAATTGTAATTTTCAAGAATTAAACTAAAACACGACGGATTGTCTATATTGCCTTTTTTATAGAATAATTTAGTTTTGTTATATTGGCCTTTTAGATGTTTGATATTTGATAACATAACCAATAAGAGGCTACTAGAGTGTGAAACAATATTTGTTTCATTTTTCTCATGGGCTTTATCGATGATGAATTGCAAGAAATATCAAAACTTTGTCAAAATGTTGTTGATGGTAGTCGCCTCGTTTCTTGTGTACGCACGATGGTGCGAGTGGAAATAACGTATGTTTAATTTTTTTAGATTATATCTATAATGTAATTTATAGATAATGTTATAAATTTTTTAACTTTGTAATATTTATTAAAATCACAGAAAAACAAAGTTCAAAACAATTGTCGCGTGCATCCAATTTTCTAAAGACTATCCCTATACTCCATTATTAATTGAATTGAAAAGCAAAACTCTATCTGTGAAATTGCTTGATGGTTTAACAGAAGTCTGTGAAAAGGAATGCAAAAAATTATTAGGAAAAGCTCAGGTAAATAATTGAATTTATTAATTGAAACAATGTTTTCTATATAACTTTGTTTTCATAGGTGTTGCCAATATTAAAATTCATTCGTAACTTTATTGATGAAAATCCTTTAATTTGTTGCTATGATGAAATCTCAGCCATAAAAAATATCCTAGAAAATAGTGATGAATTAAAATTGAAACAGAAACATTCTTGTATCGGTTTGAAGGTCCAGCAAGGATTATATTATTTCAAGGCTAAAATTGAAGTACCGGATAATTATCCAGTTACTTGTGTAAAGTATGTGTCAATGATGATTTAAAATATTAATTTTAATAATAAGTAAATAATTTAAATAATAATTAAATAAAAGTACATTTCTTTGAATAATTTTTTCCATATTTAGATTGGAAGATGCAGATACAAATTTTCCTCCATTGTTTACACGTCACTTTATTGGTCAAGGAAAAGAATTAGCTAGACAATGCGTAGAACCACCACTTAACAAAAAACAACAAATACCTTTTACACCTTCACCATCCTTAAAAGTTGTTACTACTTTCCTTATAAAGTATGTTTATTCATTAATATTTATAATATATTAATATCATTATTATTCTGATCAAGTTTTATTATCCAGGTGTGTAAAAACATTACCACAAGAACGTTGTCAATCATGCAGACAAACATGTTTGCCAACCAATCCAGAAAATGCAGAAATAAACGAAACTGCAAATATGCATGTAGAAAGACTTTATTGTGGACATTTATTTCATTTACAATGTCTTGTAACATTCATGAAGACTCCTCCATTCCATGGTAACTATTATAACTATCATAACTAATTTTCATTTTTATTTTCATGTTATAAATATTATTTTATATTTTATTATAGGGGGTAAAAAATGTCCAACTTGTGGACAACGTATTTATCATGAAAAATGGGGAGTAAGTGATAAACTTGCGGAAGAACGTTGGGCACATCAACAAGCCCGAGCAAGAGAACTAGCAGAGGTAGAAGATTTCTTCAATTGAAATCGATAATTTTATTATATAATTGAATCATATCTCAATAAGTGGTATTTCTACATAAAATGCAATATCATAATAATCCATTATCATGGATAGTTTAAAAAAAAAGAAAAAAAAAAAGTAAGACAGGAGTGTAGGAAAATATCAAATTTTGTAAAATATTATTTATAATTCTACGCGTTTTTTAACATTCGCGATCGAATGTATGTAGGCCAGTTAAGAGAAGGTATTTTTTAATACCGTGAAATCTTTATTATAGTATATACCAAACGATTTATATTTATATTACACTTTATAATAACTTTTCCTTAATATGGTGCTATTACTTTAAATTATTCATTTTTTATCGAATTAATATTTAAAAATTTCGTAATAAGATTTTGAAAATAGATTATAAAAAATTCATTTAATGATTTTTTATAATTCTCTATGAATAATGTAAACAAAAATTTACGTGTTTAATAATTTTTTATATTGTGTATTTGAATTTGTATTTCGAAATAATTATAGGATAGTAAATTCAAATTAAATATTTATATCTAATTAAGATATTTGAGAAGACTAACTCGATCGAAAAAAAGTGTTAATTTATAGTGTGTTAAAGTACTCACACAATTTGGTTATCAAGTGCCTTTTCATATTTTATTATTATAAGAATATTGCTTGTAGAGTATTGTGAAGTGCGTTTTATGATTTTGTTCTCAATATCGTTTGATATTGAATTGAATTAAATTGAATTAAATCAAATTATTAAATTAATTATGATTTTAAAAAATTATAATACAATTTTTTAATGATAATATTAATTTTCTTTAATGATAATGTTAATATCGTTAAAAATCTCCCAATTTTTAAATAGAATATTCATGTGAAAAAATATTATTTAACATATTGACTGCAGCGCCATTCACGTGGCAAAATCGGTCGATAATATCGAAAGCGATAAATGTTGCTTTTCTTGTAACGATAAATTTAAAGAAAAAATTACAAAATTGCATATAACAAAAAGAAGAAATGAATAAATATTTAATTTTTAATAACGTTAATAAAATGCAAAAATTGTTATTGTTTTTTATATATAATGTTTTGAAAGTACTTATTTGCTTATAAATTTCGATATATGATTTCAATAATAAATAAATGTCAACAAACAAATTTTATTATATTATTAATTTTACTTCGAGCAAAAAGTATATATTTCATCTTTCGAAGTTAAAAAAAGATAAAAATTACAAATTATGTATAAATTGCAAATAATAGTTAAATTATTTTTATCGTTCTGAATACAATATTTTTTTATAATCGATAATCGAAAAATAATCGATATAGTGTAACAATAGTGTACATATCTATCGATTATGTATATGTATGTCTTCTGTATTTGTATTGTGGTTGTGACATATTGATCCTCGGTACCGACTACGGCGATCCTCTATTTATCGGTTCTGTGTTAGCTTTCACGGCCCAGTTTGTGCGAATATATTTTCATTTGTTCTGTAGTTTGTCTTTCTGACTGACATTTTTTTTTCTACATATTTCAGAATGATACGAACAATGATGTTTATGTGGAATCAAAGAAAAATAGAAAAATAAACTTTCACAAATGAACTGGTTATGATAACCTAATTTTAAAATCGTTTATTTGTTCCGGATTTATATCTTCATTTTCTTACGAAACTATTGATCGAAGTTTGTTGAATTTTAATCGAAACTTGAAGCTTTTGAGTTTTTTTAAAAGTATGTTAAAAAACATTAATTTTCATATTAGTTATTTAACATATTTATTATTTTAGCATATTATTTTAAATGTAATATATTAATTGTAATTTAAAATATACATTTTTTAATTTATAGGTTATACTTTAGATAAGGATCTCAGTTTTAATAGTCTGTACATTAAAATTAAAAAAATAAAATCTACAAGTTAACAGAAGGATTTTAATCTTGATTCGAAAATTTTTTTGAAAATTTATTTAAAACAGTCGATAATATCAAAACTGAAAATAACGACATTATCGATTTTTTAAATAAAAACTTCTCGTCACTTAGGTTATTCGAATAGAGTACTTTATTATTAAACTTAATATAAATGGAAAAATCGAAAAAATAATATTAATCTAATAATAATTTTCAGCGAGTAAGTGTGCATTAATTATATTTAACTTAATTACTTGCACCATATAATTATTTTAACATGATTGGCAAGGTTTTTTTGCGTAGATGTATGTAAGTACATACTTGGTTCTGGCAGACAGCCTGTCAGACTAATTCCCAGTTATCGATTCCACGTATACGTGGAAACGCATCGTTGTGTTGCATTCATAGGGTGGGTGAACTGTGTCTTTCTTACATGCCACTTTACTCCAAATATAATTAGAAATAATTATTGCAATAATAATTTTATATTTTGCTAACTTATTTCATAAAAATTATTCAATATAAATATTTATATTTGTTCAGTTTGAATGCGTTTATTCAAATAATAAAATAAATAATAATATTTCAAATTATATGAATCTTGAAATTTTCTTAACAATTTTAACTTTAATATTAATTTAAATTCAAATTTCATTTTTTCTTATGTTAAATCATGCCTTACCAAATAACTTAACCAAATAAAATATAAATATTTACAAATTTATCATATAAATTATATAATTTTATTATTGTCAATATATAATATATACAATATACGTAATAAGTATATTTGTGCTATAATATTTACTATATGAGATTTGACCCGTTTTTGAAATTCTCCTAGGTGGAACAATTTTAAGCAACAGTACAACTGTCCTCGATAGCGCGTTTCTCAAGCGGCTATCGAAGAATTCGCGATTTCGATGTCGCGGCCAAATTTCGGGGATCGTCCTTGTACGCCGACGATCTATCCCCCGGCTATGCACGTACCAGGGTCGTATTATACACACGATACACCTATAATTGCACGTAGGGCGCTTCGTCGTAACGCTTCGTGGATCGATAGCTAGGAAATGGCCGGAAGCCAAGTCCGACGACGTCGTTTCGAGTTTTGCCGTTGTCACCGTATGGGACCTAACCCCTTTCTTGAATGTCCCACTTGTATCGGCCATCCCCCAACGCGGAACCCCTTCTCACTGCCCTCTTGTTTCTTCTTTGCGCGAGAAGAAACTCGTATTTTCTTGTCATTCTTCCACGTGGTCTCTTCGAAGATGCGTGGAAGGGTCAGTGCATTGGATTCGCTTCACGAATTTATTTCGTTTACCTCGTCTTTCTCGATTATTTTAAATTTTTTCAAAAGTTTGATTCTATGGAAGCTTCAATTTTTAAATATTTTGAAAATTTTTTGATTTTTAATATACCTTGTTATTAGATATAGTTTAATTTTAAAACATGTTTGAAAGAAATAATACTAAAACTTTTATTAATTATAACAATGGAACGTGAGTTTAAGAGCAGCAGTTATTTCACCTGCTCTCCCCCCAAAGAATTCGTTGTTTGTCTTCCTTTATGCCTTCAATCATCGAGGTTTGAATCGCGATCCGGGCTGTGCAATAGGCGCAACGTGGGGTGCCGTTTATCCCAGTTTCTTTAAATTCTCAAGGGCAGCGTCGGGGAAAACACCCCCCCGGTGAAATTGTGATATCGAAATATGATGCTATATTTAACCAGTAGGGATATACTGCAAAATAATATACGCATTGTTTCTTTTTTCCTTTGCCTTTGTTTGTTCCTATTCTATTTATTTAATTACCACCTTTTTTTTTCTTTTTTTTCAATCAATGAACATATCACAGAAATAGAATTTAATTATTAGATTTACTTATCAAAATTAAAAATATCGTTTATAGAAAATCAATTACTTAAATAAATATATTATGTGCTTTACAATACTTTACTCAACAACTTTATAGTGAAAGCCTTTTAATTTGCAATTGTAATAAGTGCATTTTATTTGTCCAAAAATTAATTATCCAATCATTAATCAATTTTACATACATATTATGTATAATTATCAGTATTAAAAATTTTCCATAGATCTGCATACCATCTCCAAAGCCGATTCTCAACCAAAATTAACCATCATCTGTCGAAACCAATTTTGCATATAAATTCTTCCTTGACATTATTCCTTGCCATTGCCAAAGTTGAATGGGCACCACGACGTTCGATAGCCCATGGCCAGTGTTGAAAACAACATCAAAGGCGCCGTAAGACCTCTCTCTCTCTCTCTCTCTCTCTCTCTCTCTCTCTCTCTCTCTCTCTCTCTCTCTCTCTCTCTCTCTCTCTCCTTCATTCGTAGGCAGAACGAGTAACATTCTAAAAAGTTCCCCCGCTCGCAGTAGGGAGGATTCCTTATCCGGGGGATCTGAAAGGCGACGGCTGGCCGCACGATGAAGAAAAAAGAAAGGTGGATCGTGGCGCGTGCCACACGAGGGGTGACCACACCGAGGCTCCTTTTTATTTTGCGGAAGATCGTCCACGTATATACCTTTCACCGTGGACAATGGGGTCGTGCCTGAAGGACGTATCAGCTCTCAGCCAAGGGTAACGGGCATCGTAAATGATCCATGGAAAGCAGCTGCATATGTTTTCCCATTTTCACAAACTTTCTTGCTTAAACACGTGATGATCTTGAATTTTGTTAAATCTTGTTAAGTAATCTTGCATCATTACTTCTTAAAAATGGATCGTTTCATTTTATGGTAAATGAAAAATTATCTGGCTTTCTGTATAAAATCATCCATTCTATTTTCAGGTTAAACGAAGCAATAAATATTCTTTAAAAATGGACAAAGACAACTTGTTGTAAAATATATTTAATTGGGTATGTTTGTGATAAATTTTTCAAATCGATTATAATGGAAAACTGTACGCACGTAAATAAGGTAAATAAAGTAGAAGGAAAAGGAGTAATAAATTTCTCTGATCGTAAGTATATTTCATTAAATTTTCTGGATAAGAAAATATCTCTTTTTAATTCATTATCATCACGAGAGATTAATCTTTTTAAATATTAAAATCTATTTAAATTCTTTAAGATACTAAATACTAAGAAATTTCATTCATCAATATTCAATGAGCAATTAAAGCTAATTTCCTGGATTTAAAGTCCAATATTTCCAAAATAAATCTTCTGGAATCATTAAAAGATACACAATGTATTACTAAAAAAACAAACAATACACAGTTAAAGTACATACTAAAAATAAATTAAATCATCGACATAAAATCAGGAAAAAAAAAGTTGTTAATTAAAGATTAATTAAATGTACAGTTTAACTAAAGCTAATTTCCTGTCCTGTTAATTTAAAGTTCAATATTTCCAAAATAAATTTTCTGGAATCATTGAAAAATACACAATGTATTATTAAAAAAACAAACAATACACAGTCAAATGGGCAGAATAGATAAAACAAATTAATAATTAATTCTTACAATCTCTTTAACCTTTTTCATTATCAAGATCTTGTTCTCATAATTCAAAATACACACTAAAATACTAAATACTAAATCATCGACATAAAATCAGGAAAAAAAAAGTTGTTAATTAAAGATTAATTAAACGTACAGTTTAACTAAAGCTAATTTCCTGGATTTAAAGTCCAATATTTCCAAAATAAATCTCCTGGAATCATTGAAAGATACACAATGTATTACTAAAGAAATAATACACAGTTAAATGGGCAGAATAGATGGAACAAATTAATAATTAAATAATTCTTACAATCTCTTTAACGTTTTTCATTGTCAAGATCTTGTTCTCATAATTCAAAGTACACACTAAAATACTAAATACTAAATAATCGACATAAAATCAGGAAAAAAAAAGTTGTTAATTAAAGATAGTTTAAGAGTTGTATATTAGTAATAAGATAGTTAATAGTAAGATAGTAGTAAGATTAAAAGAGTTATTAATTAATTAAAGATTAATTAAACGTAGAGTTTAAGCAGTCGAATGTTGCGACACCATAGAGACATTGGCACAAAGGTTTCGGGGAGCCGCAACAACAAGTTGCAACCACCTGGCGAGGGCAATGCCGGCCACCCAGTGGCCTCTCCAGGTGCTCCCAAAACCCCCTCGTCTCGTCTCCCGCATGCCTGCTGCCACGGCGTGGACGTCGTGGCTGATGGAAAAAAGGAGCGCAACTCGGCCCGATCCCGTACACGAGACGCCATGCAACATCACCCCGTCGCCTCCCCGTCCAATGGGGGGCAACAGTATCGTTCTGGAACACGCGCGAATCAACGTTCCAAAATCGATACGTACATCTGCCGCAACGTAGAGTCTATTGACTCCTCTGGCTGGCTGCTCGGAGCATCTCCAAGGCGACTCAGGATGGAACGCGCGGCGTGTCCCGCTTTCCACGGAGATCTCGTGGGACGAGCAGACGGCCCTCGTGGCGACTGGCGACTCCATGGTTTATCGATACCATTGTGGAGTGATCCGAATTTTTTCCACCACCCTAATTCAGGACAAATGGATTTTGGAAGGGGAATCAGCGCGCCCGGACGTACGACTTTGGGCTAGTTCCTCTTCAGGTTTGCAGGATTATGCAATACGCTGTTTCGGATTGCATCATCATGGATATTTCTTATACCATTATACATTTGTATTAATCTTTCAGTTCGTGATGAAATGGGTTATCGTTATTATTATTATATTTTTTTTTCAGAGTATTTAATCTAGGAGATGATTGATAATGCTTGCAACGTTCCAACACTGGCCTATATACGTACACTCGATTCGGTTGATTACTTCATTTTATTCCGATCGAATCATTTCGTAGAGTAATCCGACAAAGGGGCGTTTTACGTGTTCTGGGACGTCCGTGTGCCAACTTGAAGAAAAATGGACAAAAAGTTGCGATAAATTTTTATGGATCGCATTTACTTCGGCCCACCGCAGTAATAATATTATATCACCTGAATATATATATATATAGAGAGAGAGAAAGAGATATAGAAGAAATAATAATTGTATTTATAATGATAATCGATTTCTCTAGGGAACTTGAAGTTGTTTTACGTATTTTTGTTTAAACGTAAGAAATCATCTTTTTAGAAAAATGAATTTAAAGAGCATGGAAGAATGAAGAACGGAAACGAAGAATGGCATTCGTCGTTGAAAAAGAATTTTGTTTGAATAATTGATGACCGTTCCTCAAAACAAGCGTATTTTACAAAACGCCAATTTCAGTGCAATTCCCTCATCGATGCAAGCTATTAGTTTCCGCGATCGATCCGGTGTCACACGACACCGCCGTTCATGGTATACCATTCATGCAGCCCGCTGTAAAAAGAGAATACGTATCCGTTCGTCCACGGAGGAAAGATGCGATCCCCGATAAAACGATCAAAATTATCGCGCCTATCCATCCCGTGAACCTCCGGTAAACAAAGACGATATTATCCAACGTATAAAAAATTAATAATCAAATAATTCTTACAATCTCTTTAACGTTCTTCATTATCAGAATCTTGTTCTTCATAATACTAAACTATAAATTATTATTGTTTTTTGCTTTTTCAAAGAGTTAAAGTAAATAATCAACCCTGTGGAAGATAAAAGAACGAACAATAGAAATTTAAAAGAATAACACAAGAAAGAAATAACATATACATAATCTCAATAGATATAATCTGAAAAATATAAGGGAAGATGATAATAATAATACGAAAGAAAAGGTGCATCGATTGATAGAGAAGATTAGAGCACCGCCCAAAAAGCGTCGGTGGAAAGACCGACGGAAAGAGCCTTAACCGGCACGCCGTAACCAGAAGGATGAGAGGGAGAAAGACACTGGTCGCCGCGGAGCAAAGAAGAGAGCGCGTGGAGTGGAGTGGAGTGGGGAGGGAGAGGGAGAGCGAAGGAGGGAGCGTGCGAGTGTAGCGGCGCTCCGTTGATGGCACAGGTCGGGCAACGGGGGGTGGTTTCGAGACGTCGCGTTGCGGGGCATCGATTTCGGGCCAGGCCGATGGCATCGGCGGGGTATCGAGGGGCGTCCGGACGTGGTGGCGCGTCGCGGCGCTGCTGTTGTACCCGAAAGCCACACCGGCCTTCCGATCACCACCGCGGCTCTGCCCTCTCCCGCCCCGCCTCCCCCCGCCCCCCGCGGAGAGGAGGCGCGCGGCCAGCATAGAGCGCGCTCGCGAAAGCCGGCTGCGCGCGAGTCGGCGGACGTGTGCGGCGGAGAGCGTTGCGGGCCGCACGAGCTCGCCACGGACGTAGCCGAACGACCGCTTGGCAGTCGCGCGACCAGAGACCACCGCGTCGTGGTGCTGCCAGCCTCGAGTGCCTTGGCTCAGACCGCGAGCAGACTTGGCCTCTACTACTCTGGCCGCCGCACTGACGTTGCCGCACGGGGACGACGACGCACGCGGCACCGTGTCCACGAGGTTCAGTACACGCCGACGAGTCCACGAGGACGGATCTGTCCTGTCCAACCGCGTTTCCATTATTCTATTTCCGATTATTTCTCTCCCGGTTTTGCGCACGAGAATATGAGGCGGAACAGCGAATTTTCGGAATCGAAATAGAAAACCGTGGATATATATTTGTGTATATATATATATATATACACATATATATATAGAGAGGAGAATATATATATATACGTATCTGACGTTTCTTATTAATTTTTTGTAACGTTCGATTACGAATCAGGGGAGAAGTGAGAGGACGTGAACGGGCAGATACATATGGACGGAGTAAAAGTAGCCTAGGACGTGACTGCACGTTTCGTACACGAATGCGTGGTGTAGCCGGATGCGCCGGTGCACCACCAGCTGCAGCTGTCAGTGCCGCTACTACCACCACTGCTACCAGCACCGCCGGTGCTGCCTACCGTCGCCGCTGCTGCCGCCGCCGCCGCCGTCGTCGCCGCTGTCTCGCTGGTGCTGCTGCCGCTGGCGGAGGCTCGCAGAGGTGTCCACCTCGTGGCAGTCGACACTTTCTGCCGGACGGTAGTGGTGTCCAGGCGCGCTGGACATACGACGAGCCGCAGCCGGTTGCCGCTGCGCCGTTTGAAAGAGCGTAAGGAAGGGATTCCGCGAAGGAAGGACAGGAAGGAAGGAAGGAAGGAAGGGAGATATCAAGGAGGGATAAATACGGGAGAGGTGTTCGATGGCATCGAGAACATTTTCCCCGTCGTGTTTTCATCGGTGTTAGAGGATTCGCGCGGAGAGAAAGGAAGAAGAAGGAAGGAGAGGAGAGGAGAGAGAGGAAAAGGGTTCGGGAGAAGGAGTGCGACGAACCCTTCCGTTGCTCCCTTACAGGGCTGCACACTCGTGCACGTACGAGCCGCGACGTGTCGCCGGTAATATACCGTGTACGCTTTCGTTTAAAGGGTTTCTTCCCTCCGACGTGAACGCGCGTAGGAGTGCCGGATCGCGCGCGCGGTTCCTCCTCTTCACCGAGTCGAGTCCCGTCGGGGTGACTTCCGTCGTGTCTACGGCAACCTTTCGCGTAGTTCCTATCCCTTCCTCCCGTTTTCCCATGTTGTCGAAGTGAACAGACGGGGGACAGGGGTGCGTACGCGTCGAAAAGAAGGAAGAGAAAAGAAGAGAGAGAAATGAAATCTTACCTGTATAAACCACCTGTATAAACGTATATATATATATATGTAATTAGCGAAGAGTATCCTTGAAAAGTAACAACAACGAAGTAACAAAGTTGAGAAGTTGTTGTATAAATTATTTCTCTCGGAAGAGGAAAGAAGAAGAAGAGGAAGGAAGGAAGAAGAAGAAGAGAAGGAGAAGGAATCACGAGTTGGTGATTGGTGCCGGGCGTGTTGGTGGTGATCGGTTCGGCTCGAGCCAGGTCGTGGTGATGCCTCTTAGCCGCGGATCCTTGAGATCGCTGGGTGTCGTAGGTAAGGACGCCGCTGGTGCTCGCGGAGCCGCAATCCCGGTCGCATACGGCGCCGTTGCGACGAGGACACGCTGACGAGTGCAGCACCCGGTGGCACGGCGGTGGTCGCTCCTCCAGGCCATGTATTACGGTCCGGCAACAGGGGATAGAATCGGCAGCAGCTGTAGCTGTAGCGACGTCCACAAGCCGCCTCGGTCGCCACGTCCTAGACGGCGTAGACGCGTTGCCGCGGCGTCCCGCGTCGCGGACGACGCCGAGAACGAGGACGAACTCCTCTACCGAAGGGATGAACCACCGGCATACGTGGTCCTCGACGTGCAATCGAAACGCGGGGGGGAGCGCGGGGATGGATGTCACGTTGCCCCGAGGCCGGGCAGAAGACGGGCTCGCGGAAACGCGGCTAGGATACTCCTCCTCGCCACTGCCGCTGCCTTCCTCGCACTCGCCGTCTCTCCTGGTAAGTTTTCACCTCTTTCTTCCTCAAAAAATCCACATATATATATTTATATTCGTTTTGAAAGATTATACATATATTTATAATGTATAAATGGATATAGATATAGATTTTGAAGAAAGAATTTGTTATGGATGTTGAATTAATCCATCACATATATATATATATATATATATTTATATTCATTTTGAGAGATTGTATATATATAAGTATAAATGGATGGATATAGATTTTGAAGAAAGATTTTGGATGAAGAAAGATATAGATGTTGAATTAATCCATCACACACATATATATATATATTTATATTCATTTTGAGAGATTGTACATATATATATGTATAAAAGTAAGTACGTTTGATGGATATAGATTTTGAAGAAAGATTTTATTATGGATATTGAATTAATCCATCACATATATATATATTTATAGTCATTTTGAAAGATTGTATATATATATGTATAAATGGATAGATATAGATTTTGAAGAAAGATTTTGTTGGATGTTGAATTAATCCATCACATATATATATATATATATATATATATATATATATTTATATTCATTTTGAGAGATTGTACATATATATATGTATAAAAGTAAGTATGTTTGATGGATATAGATTTTGAAAAAAGATTTTGTTATGGATGTTGAATTAATCTGCCACATATATATATATATATATATATTTATATTCATTTTGAGAGATTATATATATATATGTGTGTGTGTAAACGTAAGTACGTTTCATGGATTTTGAAGGAAGATTTTGTTATGGATCTTTCATTTTGAGAGATTGTATATATATATATGTGTGTAAACGTAAGTACATTTGATTTTGAAGGAAGATTTTGTTATGGATCTTTCATTTTGAGAGATTGTATATATATATGTGTAAAAGTAAGTACGTTTGATGGATTTTGAAGGAAGATTTTGTTATGAATCTTTCATTTTGAGAAATTGTATATATATATATGTATAAAAGTAGGTACGTTTGATGGATTTTGAAGGAAGATTTTGTTATGGATCTTTCATTTTGAGAGATTGTATATATATGTGTAAAAGTAAGTACGTTTGATGGATTTTGAAGGAAGGTTTTGTTATGGATGTTGAATTAATTGGAAGGAAAGAAAATGTGGGATCGGGAAGGGTTTTAAAGGGTGTGGAGTAGAACGATTCGCGGAATCAACGGGGCTATAGCCTCGGCGGAATCAATCAGCACTCAAGGCCGCTGCCCCACCAAAGGGTCGCGAACCATCTCTCCACTCTAGCCATCCTCGATATTAACAGTTTTTCCTGTCTCGATGCTTCGCTTCGTTCGAGATGGTTTCTTTCTTTTTTCTTTTTTATGGCACGTGTACGGTATCCGTGTGTACATGGATGCGAATTACACGTTACAAGTATTACTAGTGATTAGATGTTGTGAAATTTTTTTTTAGAGTGGACGTTGAATTCGATACGATTGAATAATTTTACGATTTTGTTGCGATGACTTTGTTACGCGAAAGTGTAACAGAGTAAATTTACAAGTTAATCATCTTTTAAAATGATTATTATAAATTAGTTTTGTCTTTTTTGAACAATTTTGTGCTATAAAAAGTAGGTTTCATGGAATATTCGTTACGTAACGTACGATTTTTTAGTGGCAAAAAGAAAGTTTCTTTCTTTAGAACGAAGATTCTCTTTTCTCTTGAAACATTTGAGTAATCGATTATGCGACTTGATTTTCGAATAATTCATCGAAACGATAAAAGAAGAAGACGTAAATTATTAACTAACACATGCGTTTTACTTTTACATTTAAGAATAATTAAAGATGTTATTATAAAATAGAAAATTTGAAACCTGTGAATATAATAAAAACTAATACTCAGAACGGAATAATTGGAATAAATAAATGGAATAATTGGACAATTTGGCAAACAAAACTATTAATTTTTCAATTAACAAGCAGATGCAAACTCATTCAATTCGCAACGGAACTCGCACCGTTTATAAGTCACAGTTTTAAATAAATTTTCCTCGAATAATAACAAATTTACAGATCAGATTAATCAAGAATTCATCGAAATTCATCGAATGTTGGAAACCACGTTAGATTCATCATTCCCAATTGTAAAAATAAAAATTTTGTCAAACAGAAGATTCACGGGGATATCATGTTACATCGAGTGTACATGATCGAGGAGTATCCGACTCCTGTGCAAAGTCTGCTGCGAAAGTCCGCTTGTCGAAAAGCGCGAGGCACGCTGTCCGCCTGGGTTGAAGCACGAAAAGTAAACAGCGCGGGCCTGTCTGCCGGGAAAATAAGAGAAATATTCACGGCATGTTGGCGCCTGCAACGTGTCCACTCGCGCGCGAGAGCATGCAGATATGTGTATTATTAAAATGCTGCTGCTCTGTTTCGCGATTCGTTACGCGCCTCCTCTCCTCTCTCTCTCCCTCTTCTCTCCTTCTTCTGTTTCCTCTTTTCACACTTCCTTTCATCTCGTCTCTCATTCGTCATGCGCGTAAAGAATCGGAAGAAATTAAGAGAGATTAATTAAGAGAGAGAGAGAGAGACAAAGAGGGAGAAGACGGGCCAGAAGCTAGGATATGCATTCATACGCTTTTTAGGTCGACTTTTTCTTCGGAGAATAGTCAAGTGGTGACAGTAACTATGTGACGCATTGCGTCAAAATCCAGTGTCGAGGAAACTGTTGCACCGAGATTCGTTAGGGATCCCTAGTTTTTCCCCATTCCATAGTGGATCCCCATTTATCTCGAACGAATTTTAAATCGTACATATACTCATAATATTCTTTACGAATTCATACGAATTATATATTAAATGATAAGCTCCAACTCGAATTTAATCAATATATAAATATTACAATAAATGTAAGTAGCTTTCTCAAGTGAGGCTAATAAGATCTTTTTACGAACGCAATTTTATCCCGAGCACATTCAGATATATAGATCCAGCGCATGTATCCTGTCGGATTTACATTTCTAGGTTTACGACACAATATCCACGAATCTATAAAAATGCCGAATTGTCGTTGGAGATCCGCGTCATATATCCAGGCGTGTAATATTCGGAGCGCGAATACATTCGAGAATTACATTCCAACGTTTCGTGGAAAAAGTGTTAAACCGTGAAAATCTTTGCTTCGCCCATTGGTATGGAGATCATTCACTTCTTTGATCGTCCTCCGGATAATAAACAATTCTCTAAAGAGAATTTTTTTTTTTTCCAAACCCTAAGGAAGGATCGTTCGCACCCTGAATGTCGTATATACACGTATGTATAACGAGAACATTGTTCCCCCCCCGCCCCTCGCGTGAAGAAGTGCGTTCAAGTGGTACGTGCTTTCACGTTTGGCTTCGTTCTCCACGGCTCATCTTCCCATTCTTCTCGCTGTTCGCCGGCTGACTCGTTCCGGTGTCGGAAACGTGGCGTGTGGCTCCGTAGACATCGGCGAGCCGCACCCACGCGCGCTGTGCCGAAGCCGAGTGCCAACGGTGTATTTTTTCGCATACCGCTCCTCTCTTTCCCCCCTCCTTTCGCCCTCTCTTTTCACCCACGTCTTCCTTCTATTCGTCTATTTCTAACTTCCTCCTTCTCCTCCCTCTTCGTCATTTTCTTCTCCTTTTTATCCGACGATTAGGGATAATACGAAGAAGCGAAAATGTTTGAAAGTGTAATTTTTTTTAAAAATTTACAGAGAAATATTGGATCCTTTTTTATGTTCAGAAGCGTCAGAAATTGATTCGTCAATTTCTGAATCGCGTTTTCCACGATTTAGAAGGAACGCGTGGTCCGCAGGGACGAATCGTATCGAAGGAGACGTTGGTGGTGCCACTTCTTAAATTTAGATATCGTAGAGAGGAGCAATCTATCTCGCTCTCTTTCTCCCGTCGCCGAGAGACGGATATAATAGATTTTCTGCGTCGTTTTCGAGCCCGCCTTTGAAAAGCCTTACCGTCACCTGGCTCCGATAAATTTTTTGCTCGTTTCTTCTTCAGAGATACACCTTCGAGACGAACTTCGTGTCATTCGCTGTGTTGGAGTGAATGATCGTGGAGGGAGAGGAAGGGAGTTTATCAGAGTAAAAATTTTAGCAAGATTTAAGAGGATTTAAGAGGGAAGTTTTTTACGTAATGCATCATTTTTTGGACGGTTCCCCTGATCGATAGCCACCGCTGTGCGAAACGGTTTGCTGCGAAGCTTGGAGGGGGTTGGACGTCTAATTGGACGAGGGTGTTTTTCTTTCTTTTTCCTCTTTGTCCCCCAGACTTGGTGGAATTCAATGATGTTTTAAACGATATATTAATATTCTATCCATTAATCATTTTTATCTTTTCTTTTTTCTTTTCCAATAGATAAAATAAAACGTACGTTATCGGTGTAATTATACCTTGGATGGATGATCATCGATGAAGAAATTGAAATGGAAATTAAAAATTAAACTAATTGTTGCGAATTACGTTGAATAATCTGCATTATCTATAAACCTTATGTCGCTGGGATAATTTCTAGAATCGAATTAATTATTTTCCATAGGAAACAGAAACGATAATGGAATTCGTAATTTCTCGATTCTTATCTTAATTTAAAAAAGATACTGATCTTTCTATCATCACAACTTTTAAATTCGCAACACATTTTCACAAATAAGAAATTGAAAATTTAAACAAGTCTTTCTTCCATTAAAATCATCTCTCCACTTCGTCTCTCGTTTCTCATTATGCAATCCAAGTATCCTGATTATAAGTTAGGGGTCTTCCTTCCATCCAATCCCACGAGACAAACGCGGTGTAAATGTGGACTTCTAAGAAAAACCGGGTACGAGAGGTGGAACATTCGACGCTCGTAATTCTTTCTCACCGAAGGGTGAGTCAGAGACCATCACCGTTCCCCCTCCCCTGTCTCACGAGACACGAGCCGGTCTCCCGATTTTTACTTCATCGTAAATTAGATCGATACGTTATTTCTTGATGTATATTCTTTGACAATTAATAATTGCGCGTAATAATTTTTTTAAGCGTGTTAATTCATATATTGGAATTCTTTTTTCACGATAAATGGAAGAAAATGGGAAGAAATTTCGTACAAAGTTTATCTATCAATGTTTCTTTTACGTCGTCTTTGGTTGAATGGAAAGAAGGAATATTTAAAAAAAAGGAAACGAAATTTCATCGAAGTAATTGCTCGTTTGTAAAGGGATTCGTTTCCAATTCAAGTTGTTGCCAACTAGATTATTACATACATAGATTTTATTAAGTTCTAAGAAACATCGCGTTATAAATTAATAACGTAAGAGAAATCGAGGTTAAACGTAATCGTCCAAAGTTATTATAGAATCAAAGTGTTTCCTAGAATGAAACGTTTATTGTGAATGGTGACGAATAGTTGGCAATGATTTAATTTTTAGAGCCGCCCAACCTCGGCTAGGTTCTCGATTGTCAAGGCCACTCGACGTGGTCTGGTATAAATTTTATCGAAATAGAATATTGAAAATTATTCCTCGTCGAACATCGATGAACAACAATTTTCTCACACACCTTTTCACGCCTTCCATTTCTTCCTCCATATTATTTATTATTGCTCGTAGTGCGATAAGTGTTTCAGATAAAAGTTGAACGATGTCAAGAGGTGCGTATTCTTATTTATTCTTTGGATTGATGTGCTGTGCATGAAGATCAATGCACTTTTTGATCACTCAATCGATATTCTCTGTAAAAAAATATACATAGATTGTGCATAAATTAATACTTTCAATTTTTGTATAGAAATAATTCTTTTGTCATAACAATAAATTTTTATTTGTCCATTCTGGAAAAAATTGGTTTCACGCGAAACATTTTTCGTCAAGAATTAAAAATTAACTGAAACGCGTTGTAATTATTCCACTAGAATCCACTAGAATCCACTAGAATAAAATGGTACAAAGTTTCGACGCTCTCGATTCCGTCTCTCTCTTTTTCATCCTAAGTTATTTTGCATCCATCCTTCTTGCCTAAAATTCGCCCATCGAAAAAATCTACAATGTTTAAAGACTCGAATTAAATTACTAGCTTAGAATTTTCTAGGCAAATTAAATAAAAAAAAAGCGACCTAGAAACCTTCTAAAATTATTTTGTCCAAATTGTTATTTCCTTTTTACAATTTTTTTCACTTAAAGAAGAATCAAGAACAATTCGATGATAAAATAACATTTTTTATTGGACAGTTAAAATTTTGAAAGATCCCGTTGAAAAGATAAAATCGGTGAAATCGAACATCGAGAAACTATTTCTTGTTACTACCGTAATAACGATTATTATTCAACGGCGAAATAATTATTACACGCCCCCTGATGAGGAAATACACGCCATTAGTGTCGCGAGCATAATCGTAAAACGGTTAGGTATATATAAATCAATGTTTTTCTCGGATTATCACGATCGATATATTATTCAAATAAAGTGGATCGCGCGATCATGATCCCCGGTCATTAAGTGTCTATGACAACCGACAAATGTTCCTTGTTCTTGAACTCTTTGCGACAATCTTAAGGGCGGTCTTTGTGAGCTTAGGCGCCAGACACCCAGGCCAATGGGACCGGTTTATTGTAATGGGTTTGTACATTCACAGTATGATCATTGTACGCTTCCGTCTGCCATGCACAATAAACCGGTGGACAAGCATAATTCAGCCGGCAATAATAGGCACGATTAGATATCGGGACCAAGTGTGAATAAGCCTTAATTTCACATGGATACTCGCGATACTCTTCTACTCTACACAGTGTATCGAAACGTAGAAATTGCAACAACAATGTTGTTACATATTTATCGATTCGTATATTTTTATAGAAAAAGATAATCTTTTATCGAAGTGAAAAATTAATTTCACTAGACTAGTTAAGAAAATTTACAACGAATGTAGAAATGAAGAGAATTCTGAATTTTAGATTCGATAAAATAAATATTCAATTTTCTTTCTTTTTTTTTTTATTAGTATTTAATCTTTTGATCGAATAATATCTGCGTTTTGGAATATTATAAAATAATTATATTTATTTCTGTGAATTATAAATAGTTATTCTTTAATAAAGATTCGAATATTTGAATTTTTTTTTAGTTGTTTCGTAACTGTATCGACGAATTCGATTCTTCCCCATCGATTATTCGAAGAACCGCTTATCCGAATGGATTTGTCCTCAATTGCTTCGGCGATAATCGGCGTAATTACCGATATAATTCTAGTGTAATTACGGTTCTAGGACGTTTGATAAACTAATTATACCTTTCTTGAAAATTTACAACATTTCAACCTCAGACGTAATTTGTTTTTGCTAAAAAAAAAAAAAAGAAAAGAAAAATCTAAGTCTAATCGCACTGTTGCGATTTCCAATTCTTTCGTTCTTTTCAAAGAAACGAATTCGAGGATAAATTTGGAGAATAAAGTCAAGATCAATTGAAAATGATCTTGATGTTGTGTAGATTCGGAGATAAAAATCTTTTAGCTGGAATAAATAAAACAGCAGAGCGGTTATGTTGGATATCAAACGCTGTTTTTCAACCGTTTTTCGGGGGTTGCTGTGCTTCCTCGTTCTCTTTCGACCCTCTTTCCACTCACACAATCTCGAAACGCACACGCCTCGAACCAACGAAACTTCCCACGCCACAATTTCACTGCTCCTTCTAACGGGATATATATATTTTTTTTCATTTTTTCCTTCACAAATTAATTATCTTCCCAGACTATCAATTAATATAAATTTATAAATTAATTGTATTTCATTTATGAATTTTTTTTCTTTTCTGTTCTTTAATGTTCTCTTTACACGAGAGAATTAAGAATTAATCAAGAAATATATTTAAGGGATATCGAAGGGACGATATGGAAAAATTGATCGGAGAATAAAATTCACGGATTAATATTTGCACGCGTGATGATTTCGAGTGTTCGAGTTACAGCGAATGAACAAATTTTTGTTGTATAATCAAGTCAATCTAGATAGTAGTAGGCTACGTTTCAATTACTGTGTCAGCGGACGTCATTTCAAATTACATTAGGTCCGCTTAAGCTTATCTTTCAGCTGTTTATCAGCACTTTTAGAAACGTTCGACAGGAGTAATATATATACTTTCATTGATAAGTAAAATATAGTAACATCTTTTCGAAGAAGAATAAATTTTCCAAATGTTTATAATTTTATAATTAAAAAAAAAAAAGAAAGAAGAAATCATTTTTCAATCTCAATTTCCCGAAAATTAAATCTAAAATCTGTTGAGTTTCAATCGATTTCACGCGAAATATTTTTCAAAACGGAATGGGAAAAAAATGAAAATCCCTAGAGCGCGTCTTGAGATCTTTGTGGGGAGGAGGATAAAAGCGCGTAACTTTTGCCGTGTGGAGAGGAAAGGGTACATCACTTTCTCTGAAAGAGGCATTATCGTACCTGCCATCGCGGTTTTCACTCCATTCGAAAGGGATACGATTCCTCCTCCATTGTCGCGCCGCTCAGGTTCCCTCTGGACTGGTTTCAAAATAATAAAGGGCAACCCTTTCCCGCCCGTACAAAAGACAGTGACCCAAATTCACCAGCCGAATCGTAGGTTTACGCGGCCTCGAAACGGGAAACGCAGTCTGCATCATCGTTGACGAGACGTCTCGTAAATTGTTTCTCGATTCGTCGTCGTAGAAATGAATTTCTTAATTCTTTACGAATCTTTTTCTTTTATTAAATTTTTCGTGCACGTTTATACAATGTTTTATTATTCTTCCATTCGACATACATTCGACATAATTCTATTTTTGTTTATTTATTAATCTCATTGAATATATTTTTATATTCCTTCATCCAATCAAATAAAACTTTTCTTACTTATAATTATGAAAAAGGAAAGTTCTTAAATCAAATTATTCTACATTTTTCTTTCTATAATACTCATCGAATCTTTCTATTTTCCTAGAAGCTAATACAAAACACTATATAAATCACAAAAGGAAAGTTCTTAAATCAAATTATTCTACATTTTTCTCTGCATCCTTTTGCATTTCTTTCCCAACCACTTCCTCTTCTATTTCTATTTAATTAATAACGTAAACGTGAAGCAAAATAAAACTGGAATCTTATTGAATCACTGGCATTCTTCAATAATTATGAAAAAGGAAAGTTCTTAAATCAAATTATTTTTTTTTCTACAATATCGAATCTTTCTATTTTCCTAAAAGCTAACACAAAACACCATATAAATCACGTTATTAAAAATTCACATTATCGCTTTAAATTTTACAAATTTCATTTCCAATATAATAAAAATATTCAACAAATTAATTAAGCATCACACAATTCCAACATCCAGAATTCGCACGTACACAACAAACCTCTCCCCTATAAAAAATCAATCCATTTCGAAAAATCGGCATTCGAGAATTTCACCGCGGTTCCCTCGTAGATGCTCGGTGAGCACATGGTCGAGGCACGATCCGTGACAGCAGCTGTCATATACCGGTCGCACACACCACCGTAAACCACGTAAAAACCCACGATCGCCTTTTTCTGCACCCTTTTGCATTTCTTTCCCAACCACTTCCTCTTCTGTTTCGTTTAATTAATAACGCGGACACGTAAACGTGAATCACTGGCTAATTAGGATCGAGAGATAAGTGGCGCGACAATTGGGGCGGAAGATTATTTGTTTGGGGGGGGGGTGGATAATTAAATGGAAGCGCGTACGAAGATTTATGGCGTCGACTGGTGAAAAGTTGGGGATATTGGGGATGAAGGTGACGCTTCGAAAGTAGATGCTTGCGTTGGAGAAATTGGAACGATCTTATTGTTGTGGACACAGGGTTAGGTTGGATTTTTCGTGTTATAAATTACAATTATTTCGCTCGAAGTTTGGAAAAGGGAGGATTTTTGTATCGCTAAAAGAGTTTTCTAAACTCTGAATAATTTTATAGCTTCTCAGGATTAAGAAAATTCTCCGATTTATATAATTTTTGTGTAATTTCTTGTAATTGATAGAATAATTTCCAAATTCTTAACAATTCTTCATAACCATTCTTTCTCCAAAAAGAAACAAGCACCCTTAAAAAAGTCAACGATAACTCGACGAAAAACTTGATCGAAACTTTCCCCCCGTTCGCGAACTTTATCGTAAACAAGGAAAACTTACAGAGAGATGTACAACGAGAGATCCAGAAATTGGATCATTCCCCCAAAGAAGAGGGAAAAACAAAGAGGGAAAAAAAAGTTGCAACGTTGAGCCTAAGTCGGATCAACGCTTTCTTTTTTTTTTCTCCTTCCCTCCCCCCTCCTCGAAGAATTTCGAGGTGTTGGAGGATTATTCCTCGGGTTGGCCATGCGATCGCTAAAGTCTTGGGCTTGGCGATGGTGGTGGCTACGCCGGTGGGGTTGGCGGGAGAGGAGATGGCGGTTCGACGCGGAGGGTTGCATAACACGCAGCGAGCATCGAGCTGGCAGGGCGTTGACTTTGCGAGGCGTTACGTTTCTTACGCTTTGCTTCTCCCCTCCATCGCGCTAATATCGCGCTCGTCTCCTCGTTTCAACCCTCTGGATTTACCGCTCAAGGAAATACCGACCGACCGTGTCTCCTCTCTCCTTCTCTCTCTTTCTCTTTCCTCTTCGATTATCGCACGCCACGATTGAAAAACGAGTCCTTTCCTCCTTGCCGCATACGTGGTGGAACGGAAAATTGCTACACCAAAGAGTGAGACAGAGAGGGAGAGAGAGTACGTAGCAATTCGAGGGAAATTGCGAGGAACGAGGAAATAGGGGTGGGGGGTAGTTTGTGTACTCGAATGCGGGCTTGGGTTATTGTTGTTTGTCGAGGGAGGCTGGTGAAATTAATGGGGGCAATATTGTCTGGAATTTTTGGTGGATTGAAGCTTTTTTTTTCTCTCGTGACGAAAGAAAGAAACTGGAAAATTTTTTTGTTCGAGTGCTTTTTATTCTTATCTTTTTGTATCTCTGTATCTACGATTATATTATTTGAGATTTTTCGAGTAGCAAGTTTTGGAAAATTTGATTTTTGTTAATTTTAATTGGAAAAATTTCAATCTTCAAATCTTCGTGGAGAAAGATAATAACAACAATAAATTTCTATAATTTATATATAAATTTTCAATACGTGTTACGTTTCCTTTGTAAATATTTCTGAAAAAATTTTAATTGGAAAAAATTTCAATCTTCAAATCTTCGTGGAGAAAGATAATAACAATAATAAATTTCTATAATTTATATATAAATTTTCAATACGTGTTACGTTTCCTTTATAAATATTTCTGAAAAAATTTTAATTGGAAAAAATTTCAATCTTCAAATCTTCGTGGAGAAAGATAATAACAATAATAAATTTCTATAATTTATATATAAATTTTCAATACGTGTTACGTTTCCTTTGTAAATATTTCTGAAAAAATTTTAATTGGAAAAAATTTCAATCTTCAAATCTTCGTGGAGAAAAATAATAACAATAATAAATTTCTATAATTTATATATAAATTTTCAATACGTGTTACGTTTCCTTTGTAAATATTTCTGAAAAAATTTTAATTGGAAAAATTTTCAATTCAATCTTCCAATCTTCGTGGAGAAAAATAATAACAATAATAAATTTCTATAATTTATATATAAATTTTCAATACGTTTTCTATATAAATATTTCTGAAAATGATCTCGAGAAATTATATTGAATCCAATCAATCTCGTTCACCTCGGAGAACTACGACGGTTAAGAGAGAATCGTATGAAAGAACGTGGCCCTAATCGTAAATAACAAGTGAGTTTCGTTCCTATTTCTTCTTCTTCTTCCACTTCCTCTTCGCGCCCATTCAAATGGCGCCGCGCAGAAGAGTTATAAATGTACGTGTCTTCGCGCTCGCTAAGTGCATTAAGGGTGTGCAAACAGAAGAAACGAAGTGGCAAGAGGGAAGGGAAGAGGGAACGAATATACGGATATACGTTCGACTGTGAAACGACTCGTTGCTCGTTACACAACCCTTATTCGACAAACAGTCGCGTTATCGCCACCCTGATGTAACTTTGTTGCATCAATTCAAATATGCCCGCCTTTGCGGATACCAAATGGAAATGGAATTAAATTCATTGGAACTGAGGGAAAAAAAAAATGGAATTACTCCGTCACTGCGTTTTAAACTTCGATTCCTTGACAAATAAGTCTCGATCGATATTTTATTATCGTTTGAAGTCGATTTTCCCGAAGAAATATATCAATAAAAAGATAATCTAAATATCGTCTTATCCGAATATTATTTAAATTAATTTTCTGTAAATTATAATTGTTTTAATTCGAAAGTTTCCACGAATAATCTCGATAATTTCGATACTCCATTGATAATAATAATCATTGAAGCTCGAACTCAAAGTATCGATCGACGATGACGTATCGAGTTTCTTTTATAGCACGCGATGGGATTAAGCTTTTCCCCAGAAAAATCTGTCCATTAAGCTCGGATGACCTATCGCTTTTTCCTAATTCGAAGAGCTTCGAAAAACGCTTATTTCATTCCTTTATCGAAATATATATAATTTCTCGTCCAATTACATTTATTATTTATTTATCCATAATATGTATCAGATGTAATTTAACTTTTATCGATTATCGATTAATTATAAATTTATCTTACGCTTTTTTTTAACGTTGAATAATTATTCTAAATTTCATTTTCATTCATAGATAATTGGCAAAATCCGCAAGCAAATTGAAATTGCACCAATTGATCCCCATATTCTATTCATCCCTTGGAGGGCAAAGCTGGCCGCCGAGTCACGGGTTGCGAAACGTGATATCACACGGTCGATTTACAGGCTCGGAAGCGATTTGCAAGCTCGACGAAGTCAATGCCCTTCCGATTACGCTACACAATACCGTTTCTTGGAAAAGAATCTACGTAAATGGGGCGTCATTTGTTTAAACGATCCTTCCTCTCTCCTCATTTCTAACTTCTTCCCCGTCCGTGTCCTTTCTTCTTTATTTTATTAATTTATTATTTTATTTTATTTTACTTTGCTCGTTCGGATCTTTTCATTTGTATGCCATCTCGTTATCTCTAAGGGATAATTTGAAATTAAAATTTGATAATAAAAGGAACGAAATTTATTTTTCGGGTAAACATTGGACTCGATGGAGAGACTTTTCCTTTTCAATGGATGAATCTTATTTTTCATAGGAAGAGAGAGAGAGTTTGACCGATAAATTTCTCTTCCCTTCCATGCTCTGCTCATCGATTACTTTTATCCACGAATCATATCGTTTTCCGGTCAAACAGTTTTCCAATGGCTCTCTTAATTTTTTCCTGGCCAAAGTTTCTCGATGGAGAAATTGTTATATAAGTTCTTCTATTCGATAATTCTTCTGATCACAAGGCGTGGTCGAAATATCTTCGATCCATCATTCTTCTACTCACAACGAATCGTGAGATTTAAGAATTTGAATTCAAAAGAAACAAATATTCAATGCTCGAAAACTGAATAATCTTCGATATAAAAAACTATATAAATGTTCGTGAACGAAGAGAAGAATTAAAATTATCTCTTCTATCAATTGATTTTTGATTTGAATCGATTACGAAGGAATTCTAAACCGATTATTCGACTTGGCTTAGCCTTACCCGAGTTATTTCTTCTCTGACTTCTTCTCTAACTTCTTCACAAGTCGAAATCAAATATCTTCGATCCATCATTCTTCTACTCGCAACGAATCGTGAGATTTAAGAATTTGAATTCAAAAGAAACAAATACTCAATGCTCGAAAACTGAATAATCTTCTGATATAGAAAACTATATAAATGTTCGAGAGAAGAATTGAAATTATCTTTTCTACGATCAATTGATTTCTGATTCGAATCGATTACGAAGGAATTCTAAACCGACTCGACTTGGCTTAGCCAAGTTATTAGTTACTTCTTCTCTGACTTCTTCACAAGTCGAAGTCAAATATCTTCGATCCGTCATTCTTCTACTCGCAACGAATCGTGAGATTTAAGAATTTGAATTCAAAAGAAACAAATACTCAATGCTCGAAAACTGAATAATCTTCTGATATAGAAAACTATATAAATGTTCGTGAACGAAGAGAAAAATTAAAATTATCTCTTCTATCAATTGATTTCTGATTCGAATCGATTACGAAGGAATTCTAAACCGATTATTCGACTTGGCTTAGCCTTACCCGAGTTATTTCTTCTCTGACTTCTTCTCTGACTTCTTCACAAGTCGAAATCAAATATCTTCGATCCATCATTCTTCTACTCGCAACGAATCGTGAGATTTAAGAATTTGAATTCAAAAGAAACAAATACTCGAAAACTGAATAATCTTCTGATATAGAAAACTATATAAATGTTCGTGAACGAAAAGAAGAATTAAAATTATCTCTTCTATCAATTGATTTCTGATTCGAATCGATTACGAAGAAATTCTAAACCGATTTTTCGACTTGGCTTAGCCTTACCCGAATTATTTCTTCTCTGACTTCTTCACAAGTCGAAATCAAAAATTCGATCCATCATTCTTCTACTCGCAACGAATCGTGAGATTTAAGAATTTGAATTCAAAAGAAACAAATACTCAATGCTCGAAAACTGAATAATCTTCAATATAAAAAACTATATAAATCTTCGTGAACGAAGAAAAGAATTAAAATTATCTCTTCTATCAATTGATTTCTGATTCGAATCGATTACGAAGAAATTCTAAACCGATTATTCGACTTGGCTTAGCCTTATCCGAGTTATTTCTTCTCTGACTTCTTCACAAGTCGAAATCAAATATCTTCGATCCATCATTCTTCTACTCGCAACGAATCGTGAGATTTAAGAATTTGAATTCAAAAGAAACAAATACTCGAAAACTGAATAATCTTCTGATATAGAAAACTATATAAATCTTCGTGAACGAAGAGAGAATTAAAATTACCTCTTCTATCAATTGATTTCTGATTCGAATCGATTACGAAGGAATTCTAAACCGATTATTCGACTTGGCTTAGCCTTACCCGAGTTATTTCTTCTCTGACTTCTTCACAAGTCGAAATCAAATATCTTCGATCCATCATTCTTCTAAGAAGAATGAAATTAGAGAAGAATTGAAATTATCTCTTCTATCAATTGATTTCTGATTCGAATCGATTACGAAGAAATTCTAAACCGATTACTCGACTTGGCTTAGCCAAGTTATTAGTTATTTCTTCTCTGAGAAGGGGCCACGGTTCGGTGGACGGTTCTCACGGTGCGGCCGAAATTGCCAATATAGAAACGCGAGATGACGTGTGACATCATCAGCGGGGAATTCGAATTCGAAACGGTGCGGGAACGCGCGGTACAAAAAAGTGGCTTGATTCACCGCCAACGGCAACGTTTGATCTGGTGCCAAATCAACCGAGAGCCGCTATATTGCTTCCATTTAAGAGTGGACCGCTGCGTTCACGGCCGCGTTCCACAATGGCAACGGATTCCTCCGATATATCAATAAGTAATATGACATCCAGGCGAGGACGTATGTATACGCGGGGGTCACGGGCCCGGCACAAAGGTCGATTGTTGACGTGCGTGTCTGCGATCCACGTTTTTCGACGGCCACCGAACTTCGCTTACTCCTTTTTAATCGAGAGGGAACCACACACGCCACACACGTCGACCGTTCTATACATCTCTCCGTCCTTTTTCTACCACTCCGTCCGTCCGGATTCGAACGATGACGGGTCTCTCGATTTCGTCGACGGGAATCTTGTTTCGAGTCAAGTCGCCAGTCATACGATATGATGTTTAATATCCTGATTTCTCTCATACGTATAATGTATGTACCTTTCAATAAGCGTAAATGAGTTAATGAGTTAAATATTGGATGAATAAATAAATGTAAAAATATTAATTCGGTTGGATAATTCAATAGATAATATTCTTATTATAAATTGTCTAAGAGTTGAGTAAGCAACAACTTTTTTTAAATCTAATTCAAAATTTGTGATTAGTGCAATATAATATTGTTAATCTAGAAATTAATATATAAAATTTTTATACCTATAATCTGATAAATCTATGTATTGAATCAATAAGTAAATTCCAGCTGTAAAGTTGAAGAATGAATTAAAGATGAAACAGGAGTTGGAGCTATTGGTAATCAAGTTGAAAAATTTGTGCACTTTTAAAAAAGTGCTATTAATAACAAAAAAATTATTAATTCAGAGCGAATCGAATGATAATTTGATTTCAGTAATTTCTAAGTTGCTTGTTTACGAGGATCGATTTTTTGATCTTATCGAATCTTTGATATTTTTATTATAAAATATATTATGTAGCAAGAAGGGTTGCATCTCGATTCATGCTTCAATAATAATATTTTTAAAATTCATTCCTGCCAGAATCTTACTCTTTAGTTGTATATTCATATCATCTTTTAAATCTTTTATCGTGATATGTAGAATTTTATTAGAATATCGCTTTTACACTTTATATTGTGATTAAGAATGAAATAAAGGAAATTTTTTTATTAAAGTAATCATTATCAAAGGAAAAATTATTTAGAATCAAATTTCATTCGAGTTAATATCTCACAGTTACGTTTTTAAAAATGTACGATATATTATTTATCATTCATCAGGGATACCAATATTGAAAAAAAAAGAATAAAATCTCATAATTTTCACAATTTGATATAAATTCGAATAAAATTCGCAATTTGAAATTAACTCAATTGTTATTGAAAATTTTTTAATACTTAATATCATTATCAAAGGAAAAATTATTTAGAATCAAATTTCATTCGAGTTAGTATTTCATACTTATGATTTTAAAAATGTACAATATATTATTTATTATTAGCCAATTTGATATCAATATTGAAAAAAAAAAAAAACAAAATCTCATAATTTTCACAATTTGGATATAAGTCTGAATGAAATTCGCAAATTGAAATCAATTCAATTGTTATTGAAAATTTTTTAATATTTACCAAAGGAAAAATTATTTAGAATCAAATTTCATTCGATATTAATATCTCACACTTACGTTTTTAAAAATGTACGATTTATTTATCATTAGGGATACCAATTGAAAAAAAAAAATAATTTTCGCAATACGAGTTGGAACGAAATTCGCAAATTGAAATCACACTTTGCCTCATTAACAATATCGGAGTAGAAAGGAATTGCAGAGGTGGTAGGTGTAGCTAAAGTCGAGTGACCTGCTGCCCCCAGTCTATCACCCCTTACATCCACCGTTCTCCTCGTGGCACCCTCGTGGCGTACACTCCTCTCCGCCCCTCCCCCCTGCGGCAACGTCCCTTCCACCTCCTCTGCCCAGCTTTTTCTCGGGGGTTCATCGATCGCCCCCAATCACCCACACCTGCCATCTTGCCTCTCTCTATCCCCTTAAAACCCTGAACGCTTTCTTACCTCGCTACTTTCTTCCTTACCGTTTTCTTTTTAGCTTTCTTTCTTTCTTTCTTTCTTTCTTTCTTTTCCTTCGCGACCGATGAAAATTTCTTTATCGAACCAACCTTCCTTCTGCCCCATTTCATATTTGAAATTGTGACGTTTATTTGAATCGATTTCACCATTTTATTGATGTTTGAAGAAGATTATTTTTTTCTATAATCAGTTGATGTTCAACTTTTCAATTTAAACACCAAAATAATTGAATCTTTTATCGTGATATCTAGAATTTTGTTAGAATCTTTTATATTATGATTAAGAATGAAATAATTTTTTTATTAAAATAATATGCAGAGAAATACGTCGTAATAATTGTTTAATTGAAAATTTTTTAATCAGCATTCGATGTCCCTTTTTTTTTTTATTCCAACGTCTTCGTCCTTCACATTCTTCCAGTTCTTTGAGCAGCCAAACCTCGGCTGGCCTCTTTATCTCGTGCAAACAGAGGTTTCATTTCACGGCTTTGTTCTCCCTCATCCCTTATTCCATTTCCGGTATCGGCCGGCCGTGAGTCTATCTTACTTTCCATCGAAATTAGTTTTTCTTCCAGATCGTTCACACCCCGTTCCTCATTCCTCTTTCTCGATGAGAAAAATAAACGTTTGTTTGCCTTCTTTTCCCCCTTAAAATCCTCTCTCACAATTATGAAAATTCTGAAGAACTTAACAAAAAAGAAAAAAGAAGGTTAAATTACAATTTAAAGTTTTATCCTTTAATAAATCCAATTTAAATTTTCAATCAACGAATGAAATTCTTTCTCTTTATTTAAAATCAATATTTGTGCGTAAATTTACATAAAGATTTGCAATCGATTAACATTTCCAAGCATCAGAGAAAAAAGAATTCTTTAGCGAGGGATCATTTCGAAGCGGAGAAGAAGAAATGTAACATCCATCATCTATTATTATTCCAGCAATCCCTGTCCGCCATTTGTTCCGCGGGCGCCGCCAAAATTACGATCGATGGGCTTAGAAGCCGACCGATCCCGAGGGGTCACGGCGGGGATATATAATATCGATGAGCCGAATATTAATGCTCTGTTCGTCGGTGGCGGCAATTGGTGCTAATTAGCGGCACGCATCTTCCTCAATTGAGGCTCGTTTCGACCGCCACCCCTTCGCCGATGCCATCGCGCGCCTTTCCACACGATGCTCGGCCTACACGTTCGGTAAGGTCACGGTCATTCCGACCGGCCTTAGAAATTTCAACAGCGGGACACACAAAGTAGGCCTCGTTCCCTATTCCCCTTTATTTCAATCCCTATTCATTCCTTTCGTATTCTTTTAAACGATTTTCAACTCGGAAATTAATTTTCGAGAATGAGAAACTTTATCATTTACCTCTTTCCTGTTCAGTGATAACGATTCACGTATATTTCCTTTATTTATTTACGATATTCAAATCTTTGTAGATCTTTCTTCGTTTTTTTGTTCGTAATGGAAATATTTTTCGTTTGGTTATAATTCTTGAAAATGAAAAATCCGAAATTGGATTATTTAAGCTCGTTTTCCTCGATAATAGAAGACTTGTAGGTTTTTTATTTTAATTTGTTATATTTTATCTCATTCTTAAATCTTTATTTTTGCAAAGGATATCGAACCGAAAGATTGCGTAAAATCATTGAATCATCGATAAGTTTTCGAACATCAAGAATAAATGTTTAAAAAAATATTTTTCGTCAAAATACTTCCTTTCGTATTCTTTTAAACGATTTTCAACTCGGAAATTAATTTTCGAGAATGAGAAACTTTATCATTCTCTTTCCTGTTCAGTGATAACGATTCACGTATATTTCCTTTATTTATTTACGATATTCAAATCTTTGTAGATCTTTCTTCGTTTTTTGTTCGTAATGGAAATATTTTTCGTTTGGTTATAATTCTTCGTTGAAAATGGAAAATCCGAAATTGGATTGTTTAAGCTCGATAATAGAAGGCTTGTAGATTTTTTATTTTAATTTCTGTTATAAATCATTCTTAAATCTTTATTTTTGCAAAGGATATCGAACCGAAAGATTGCGTAAAATCATCGAATCATCGATAAATTTTCGAACATCAAGAATAAATGTTTAAAAAAATATTTTTCGTCAAAATACTTCCTTTCGTATTCTTTTAAACGATTTTCAACTCGGAAATTAATTTTCGAGAATGAGAAACTTTATCATCCTCTTTCCTGTTCAGTGATAAGGATTCACGTATATTTCCTTTATTTATTTACGATATTCAAATCTTTGTAGATCTTTCTTCGTTTTTTTGTTCGTAATGGAAATATTTTTCGTTTGGTTATAATTCTTCGTTGAAAATGGAAAATCCAAATTGGATTGTTTAAGCTCGATAATAGAAGGCTTGTAGATTTTTTATTTTAATTTCTGTTATAAATCATTCTTAAATCTTTATTTTTGCAAAGGATATCGAACCGAAAGATTGCGTAAAATCATTGAATCATCGATAAATTTTCGAACATCAAGAATAAATGTTTAAAAAAATATTTTTCGTCAAAATACTTGTACTTGTAAATCTACGTACATCTCAATTTGATATTTTCGTGCGATGGATCTTCATCGCGTTTATACGCGTTCAATGTGATCGATGCATTATGCATGTCACGTATAAGAGTTCGATTTTGAAAGGTGTGCAAGTATCGGAATTGTGGCCGCATAAAATGATGAGAAACGGAAACGTCATGTTACCGTGATAACTTTTTACATATACGCATACAACATTTACACCAGCTATTAGCGTACCCACATGTTACGGAAAAAGGTGATGAATTTACATGTATGGAACAATAAATATCTATATCTCTTAGTTGCCTTCCCTTCAAAGTATCGTGGACATGCAATGTGCGAACAATTTTCAATACATCATAGTTTTTTTTTTGTAATTGTTTACATTATATTGAAGAATATCGTTATTGATGCTAATTTCATTGGATTTTTGATAAAATTGTGTATTTTAAAATTCAACAAAAAGTTTTATTATATTCTTATCTTATACAGATGTTGGTTTTGAGGATCATTTGCGTCTTTTATATTCATATTTATGTTTTTATTAAATAAGGAAATAATTATTGGTAATTAATGATCATTTTTTATTGTATACGAATTATATAATACTAATTATACAATTAGAAGAATTATCATTAATTATAATAAAATTAATTATAAATCTAAATTAATTATAAATTGGATGTAAAATATTTACAAATACAAGGCTTTAAATAATACAGGATATCATAAATTTATATTATATAAATTTCAATTATAATGATTAATTGTTTTCCAAAGAATTTTAATAAAAATTCTATTCTAATGAACAATTCATATTCCTACTAAAATTTAATATAACGTTTCTTAATTTTTTTTATCATTTTAGATTTTAGAATTAAAGATTTTCTATTTCTAAATAATTTAATTGCAAATTTTTACATTCATTCAATAAATTTCTTTGGTTCCAAAATTATAAAAAAACAATAAATATATTTCTTGAATTCTAAATATGAAATTATTATATTTCCCTATTTCAAATTCTAATTTTTAAATTGATAAATGATTTTAAATTTCGAGTTCTGAATTAAAGATTTTTTTTTCAATTTTAGTTTCAAAAATTTCTCAAATCCTATTTATATATTCTCGAATTATAGATTTTTCAAATAGACATTAGATTTTTTTTTTTTTTTTTTGAATTTCAAATCAAAATTTTGCATGACATGGTTATCACGTCATTTAATATTTCCGGTCACGATATTCAGTGGAATAATATAACATATACGGCTCGTTTGACACGCTGCGACGAATATGACGCACGCAATTTTCTAGGTCGTCACGACGCAGCAGGGAAGGTCAGGATTGGTTCAAGTCCAAGCGAGTCGTCGCGGCCGTCAACGTCGATGGTAACGGCGTTCGCCTTGTTGCTAGTTGAACTATAATTAGCGAATTTTGACACGGAGTTTCTTCAGTTCGCTGGAAACAGACCAAAGAAACATGCCTCTTCGATTTATCGCCATTGCCATTTCTCCTTAAATAGATATTGCTATAACACGATGAAGATATGAATCTTTCGTTAAAAGATATAAATCTTCTACGAGGTCGTTGCCAAGTTTAATAATCTGGTCATCCAGTAATTCCCATAAATGAATTTGATGTGTATCTTATCCAAAAATATGGACATAAATATCATAAAACTGTTATCATTTATTTCAACGTATTACACATTACCAATCATAAACAATAAATTTTTTTCAAAATAAATATAATAACTACTCTAAGGTTTTTGATTAGAAATATTCTTTAAGAAACTTGCTTCAAAAAGCATTTAACTTAAAAAAATGAAATGATGGATTTCTATGTATATTTATTTTGATATTAAATTGTTAGATAGAATATGCGTTACGTTTTATAAAAAGATAAAAAGAATTTAAAAAAAATAAATTTTAATTAAATATAATGTTATGAGTAACAGTATTATCGATACTTTCAAAGATATTGCAAGGCAATCGTAGATCTCCTTTGATTTATGTCTATTGCACGGCTTATAATGATTCTATCCCACCGATTATTCAACCTTCGAATATTATCCGACAGTTATACCATCTAGAATACCATGTAGATCCGATTTATCATAACAGATTTTGTTTTCTATTACAAATTACATGTTATCTTGAGAATCCTTTAAACCTAAAATGTTGTAAATAATTCAAATTGATTATTGATTATATTAAAACTATAATAGAAATGATTATTAATAATATAATTATCAATAATACTCATCTTATATACACAGATTAAGTCCTTGACGATCCGTGAACAATTTTATCCGTAAACATTTTTCAAATGTTTATTTATGGAAGATTAATAATCATTAGTATCGGAATTTTGAAATGAAAAAAAATCTAATACAATATCTATCAGCATTACCATGTGCGTTGACGTGTATACTCATACTCGAGAGTTTCACCCTTGACACCCCTTCTTCTTGCACTCAGCAGCCCACGCTCGCGATGAAGCTCCGCAGGTGGCCGGACCTCTTTAAAACGGTGTACCTCTACCATTCTGCGCTTTGATAATCTCAAGAAATCATGCTTTGATCTTATGATATCTTTTGATAATCTTCATAGATCGTTTTAGAAACTGTTGCTGAAATCTAATTACATCAAACATTAGGTTGTTTAAAATAAACTGTTTTTAAGAAAGATTTAATGCATTTTTTTTACCTTTGATAATTATATTCATTCCATGAAAAGATAAATTAATATATAAAGTCTTGAAACATTTGTAATTTGATTTTGTAATTTGTATTTATACACACTTGATGAATACTTATTTTCGATATTTGATTATATTTCTAAACTCGAAAGAAAGAGAAAAGTGGAAGTGTTTGCGAGGAAGAACAAGTTATTCTAGTTAACAACTATGTTTAAAAATAACCTCTCAAAATCGAAGGACAATTCAAAAAAAGTCGCATTGAATTTTCTTTATTTTGAATTTTTTAATTTCAAATAAATATTAATAATAAAACAAGGGATTAGTTCTAAGTTATAATAACAATTCAATTTCTTGCGTTATAGATTAGGTTAGGATTCGCTTTTTTAAGGAAGCGAAAAGAATGAGATTCTGATACAAATTTTATGATGCAATCTCGACAAACTACATTTTTATGTATTTAACTTTATTTCAATGCTTGTTTATATAAGTTATGATAATATTATCATACCGGAAGTTTTCGCAAACAACAACACATAATGTTTTTATGCGAAAAACGTTGCACCGTAACATTCGACTTCTGGCACGGTTGTTTAGTATCGAACATTGAAAAAATTCTAGCATTGCTTCGGCCTACGTGGTTTCCAGCTAGGCTAATAAAATATAAATATATAGGCCTGGCCACCCTGTGACATTCTTTGAAATATTATTTTTGAGAATTTGTTATTTTCTAGTTCTAGTATTGGTATCGTGTACACGAAAAGATGATGATACTATAAAGTGAAAAAATCCACTTGTGAATAAGAATCATAAGAAACTAGATTCTAGATTATGTAATTACATTATTAAAATTTTAAAGATAAAAGATAAAATATTCGAAAAGATAAAATTAAGAGATTTAAATCTCGATTATCCGATAGATAAGACGTCAATATCAATTGAATTACAATTTTTAAAGAATATTAAAACATAAAATTCTAAATTTTAATTCGTAGAAATCAAATCATCATTTCTTGACTGCAAATATTCTCGAATCTGCAATAACTAGCAGATGAGAATGTAAAATAAAACGAACAACTTACTTTCTTCGTGTTCCATACTCTCGTAACGAATTTTCAATTGCCATTAGAAGAAAAGCAGGAAATCGAAAGATGTATTTCGAGGTTATGTTCACTGCGTAACATTTGCAACGAACACTGCGACATGGAGGACGATCGAAGGATCTCGAGACTTACGTAAAACCCTTCGCGCTCGATCGAATTTCCTGACCACCCGGCGACAGTCTATACGACCATGTACGCCTATTACGTCGCCTTTACGATCTCCTCGTAAACGTCCAGGCCCGCGAAATTGATAGACCACTACGTTACACGAACGAACACACCCGTACACGCGATAGTCCCATCGTGGCAGCACGTACGATGTCTTCTTTCAACTCGCAAGATCGTTCCTCTACCGTATTCTCGATTTCTATCGTAAAAGGTCGATAATCAATAGGACAATCGATTTTTCAAATAGACCTGAAACGAGTCGCATAAAGACATTCGAACAAAATGGCGTTTTGTGTCGTAACGAAAGTTATCTTGTCCATCTATTCAAAACTACGAAACGATAGAAAAAGAATATTTCATAGTTCGAGATTATTTGTTTCCTGTTTCACGTTGAATTATATATAAAAAAAGAGGTCAGTATAAAATAATAAACTTTTATTATATAGAAAACTATCGATACAGGTAATATCGTATCAATTTTTCGTTAATTTGCCATTTTAAATAAATTTCGTCTTGGAATATCAAAAATTATTAGTTTTTTTACATCTTTTTATAGATATTGTATATGAAAATAAAAAAATTTTTTATATATATGAAAGATTATTGAATAATTTTCAAATCTTTTAAAATAGAGGTTAATTAGAGAGAGTAGAATAGTAGAAAAGCAATTTTCATTTGAGTAGATTTTGATACTTACATTAATATAAAATATTCTGACAATTCTACATTATTCCATCACTTTTGTGTCATGCAACGAGAATTTTGTATGTCAAGTAGGAAAAATCGTGCCAGAATATATTACAGATGTATATAGATCACATAGTTACATTCTACATAGTTATATAATAAATGATATTGATCAATCTTTGGATTGTGTGTGTGTGTGTGTATCAAAGGAAATATTAGGATAAACAAGTAAAAAAAGAAATTTCACTTTCAAGAAGAGAGATTCTCACAATTTACACAAAATATTCTGTCAGTTCCTCGTTAATTCGTCGCATTTATCCGCGTAAATGTGAATTTTGTTTTGCCAAGGGAAAAGAACTGTGTCACCGGTGACAGCATCGTACATCCACGTTACAATGAAGCTTTCGAAAATGAGACAACACGAAAGTCAAGCGTCGTAAAAAGCACGTAATAGTTTCAACCGGCCAATTCTGTAAGCGACTGATGACTTTACGAGCGAGACGCGACTCCAGACGCCGACCAGACGCGAATGGTTCAGCGCGAGTAAATCTAACCTCGCCTACGCTTGCTAAAACGGCGCCGGTGTCACAACGCGTAAAAATTATTTGCTACTAGTAGACAGCTACCGTTTTAAAAATACAGCGTCTAACTAACTGTTCTCGACACGGAGCACCTAGGATTTTTTATGGCACTGTGTGGATATGCAAATTGCTTTTTACGATATGAAGTTTCTAACCAATAACCATGCTTTCATAGTTTTTTTAATTTTTTAATCCGATTTTTTTAATTATTTCAATTAAACGATCATTTTAATTAAGGCAAAAATACAAATATTTTAAAATCAAATTAAAATAAATTAGGTTATAAAAAGAAAGGGGTTATAAAATATATTAGGTTATGTAATATATTAGGTTATAAAAATGATTCGTGACGAATTCTATATATTTAATAGATAGTTTTAGATTATACATTATTATGAATATTAATTAATCAAATTCAAATTTAAATCTCAAAAAAAAAAGAAATGTTAAATTTCAAATTAAATATAATAATTGAAATTATATACTAATATCACAATATTATATAAATTTCAGTTCACTATCAAAGATGATATAAAGTCACTTGATGTTTTAATCGTTTCGATAATGATTATTGAATAACCCGTCGTTACTCCGTACGCGCGAAATTTAAATTTGCCAGACGTTCGTAGTAAAAAAAAAAAAGTCAGAAGAGATGACGGAGAAGCGAATGAAGTGGCAGACGACGCGGACGACAAGAAGGGAATTGTAAAGTCGTCATAATTGATTGCATCTTTCGCAAGTAGAGAGGCGAAGCTCGAAGAGGAGGCTGAAAGGAAGAAGACAGTGGAAGAGGACGAGTGGCTCTCTAGCTGATACAAGAGCCGTTGACATTACCGCGTTGCTCCTCGTCGCGAAACCACGCGCCACCCACCGAGCACCGTGATTTTTATTTCGGCTGGCAATAAACAGATCCATCGTGACTTTTTTCTCTCTTTCTTCCTCTTCTCGCTTTATGATCTTTCTCCTCTTTATTCTTTTTTTTCTCTTTCTCTCTCTCTCTCATTTTCTTCTTTTATGACGATCGTTCTTCGACAACAGAGGACATTATCAATAGTAAAAGATGTATTATTTATAATAATTATAATTTCAAAGAGGTATTTTATTATTCAATTATTCCACGAGTAAAGTGTTTCTCTCGTTTCAATTATATAAGTTGTTTCAAAATTAATATTAACGTTGAGTCAATGAATGAGAAAATAAATTATCTTTACAATTTTTTTTTTCTCTTTTAATCAATTTAATTGAAAAATGAAAATGCAATAATTTATTTGTAACAAGAATATTGTTTTTTTTCTACTCTATTCTTCTACTCTATTATCTTCTTTATTTAATAAGTTTAATGGAAGGAAATTGTCACGTTTTAGCAGAAGGATTTTAATTATGTATTATTTATTTCAAATGGTAAAAACTTTTTTAAACTTTTTGAAATCTCGTTATCTCGACAGATGACAAAATCCAACTTAAAGTTTCATCGAGTAGTTTTTCTAATGCATTTTATTGTATCAATTTTCATTTAAACGTACAGATAACAATGCCGAGTCGAGACGAAACGCAATCGATGCCAGGCCACTGTTTTTCTCCTGTCTTTGAACGTGTGAATGCCTTCGCCATATCGCATCAAGGACGGATTGCCTCTTTCATAGTGTTTTCGTGAGACGAATTTCTGGAACGTTGTCTCTTTACAACCGTGTGAAAAGATCGAAACGGAAATAAAATCCTTCTCACTCCTAAAAATCCATTTTACTACCGTCCATGTTGGAAATTCCTTACACGGAGGACGAATATCCTCAAATAATATTCAAAAAGGTAATATATTAAAATGTTTATTATTTGATATTTTACTATTTCTTTTTCATATTTTATTTCATCATTGAGACACTTATATTATATATGTATCTTCTACTGTCACGTTAGAAAACTACTTGTAAATATTGATTCTTCTTCTAAATAATCATAAAGCATCCAAAATTTGCCACATACATTCGATATTTGTATTTTATCTATCTTCAAGGAAAGAAAGTTCGTATTACAAGTCCTCTATAAAAGAAAGCTCTCCAACTTTTGATCACACCGATAACCTTGAAATTCATACTGTTTTTTCCTTATTACGAACAACTAAAGAGTTCGTCAGAAGTTGTTGTGATTTCTTTTCTTAAGAAGCCCTTTGGAGAAATGGCGGGTGATTGATGTCAAACACACAACACAGATCACCCTGGGGGATCGACGATCCCGTTTCACCAACGACCTCGACTCATCAAGGACAATCCTTATCGGGGGTAATAGACACGAAGGATTTTGCGATGAAGCGAAGCAACAGAAAAACAAAATCTAACGATGAATCGAGAGAGTATCCTCGAGCAAATGGGAGCACCCTCGTCAACCACAATTTTCCATCGAGTTCTGTCTTCTTACTGTCAAGGTCGAGGCAGATTGTCACAGCGAGGAGGGCACGATGATTATCGCGTATTCCGTCGACTATGGATCTCTGTCGACTACTGAGAAAATCTTCTCGAAGGGATGCCAGATTATCGCGATTGTTGCTCGAATTACTTCTGACTTGAGCAAGAAGTTTGTCTGTGGTTCGATAATAATGGCTGCCAATGTTTATATTATAACAAATATTATGTTGTGTCGTGGTACGGTTTCGACGATTGGATGCTTATCTTTGATCATTTTATTCTAAGTAATTTCGTAGAAATATTTTTTGGCTTATTCTTAATGTTTCTTACAGTGTTTAGAATTTTATTTTATTTTTATCATACAAAGTTTTAATTCCAAATTATATTTCTATTATGACTGAAATATAATTTGCTTGAATAGAGACTTAATTTAAGGATAAAGATAAATGAATATTGTAATTACAAAATGAAATTAAAACTTATTAATGATGTAATAACTTATATATATATACATAAGTTATGACATCTTTTTAAATCATAAACATATATAAAGAAAACATACGTTTCTATAACATTTTTGTTTCTGTGCTTAATGTAGGGATTACTAGAGAAGTTTGGAACCTAAGTTTAACCTTAAAATTTACTAGACGTTCTACGAAGTCAAAATAATGGAGAAAAAGATGATAAACAGAATAGAGGGAGGCTGTAAGATGGAAAATGGCCGAATGTATGGTCGAACGAAAGGGAATGCAATTAAAGGGGGCCGTGGAAATGGGAAATAATGAATTCAAGCCCCGTTTCTGCCCGTGCGCTCCCGGGGGATTGCCGTGTACGATTCAAGGGGTGGGAAGGAAGGTGAAGATTATTCCGGCCTGCAAAGGGAATCTGGAAGCTATGACCTACTTCAATTTGCCTTCTCCACATTCGTAGGCACTCCACGTTCTTGACTTTCGTCGTAGTTGTCGTGCTTGTCGTTTGCCTTGTTGCTCCGCTCCTCCTCCTCCTCCCCCTCTCCCTCCCCTCTCTTCCCTCCTTTCCCCCCGCCGCGGCCTTTTGCCACCAGGCAGTCGGAAAAAGAGAAAGAGAAGAAGAGTGGCGGTGGAATCGAATAATAAATTCGAGGGAACATTATTTTTGGCTCCCTGTTTCCTCGCCCGGCCGAACTCTCTTTTCACCGATTGTTGCTTTTAGGCTGGAGGGCTTGTTATATATGCGTTCGATAAATTGAACGCGATTCCCCCGTCCTTGTCGATGTTTTCGGTCTACTTTAAACTGTTTTCCTCGAGCAGTCTTATGGGGGATTGTTCCGCGGGGTTCCTTAAAATAACCGAATTTATCTTGTTCTGTGTATATTGTTGTATGTTGAGGATATATTTTTGAATCTTTGGGCAAATTTATGGGATGTGTATGTTTTTTCTTTCTTTTTTTTGCTTTTCCTTTTCTTTTTCTTTCTTTTTTTAAATAGAATACAATCACATCAAAGAATTGTACAAGATGATATAGATGATACGTGGATACGTAACTTAACACAATGATTATCAAAGATATCTTTGACAGTGAATAATTATTAAAAAGAAAACGTGATTTGTTAATTTTAATTTTTTTCTTTGCGAAGGAAATTCAAAGTTTTTGGAAGTTTTGGAAGATATGCTTAAGTTTGTTTGTTGGTGATTATTTCAAGAAACGGCTAATTTATGTGAATTCCATGGATACACCTCCCGCAAGGCAGGTGTTGCACAAGCAGATCGCGTTGCAACACCTGGCGCCCCATACATTCCCCATATGACAACTTCCCTTCCTCCATTTACCGCTAAATATAACAGGAACTAGCATTTCTGCCTCGTTAGAGGACTAATTACGAGAGAGAAATTCCTAAGTCTTGTTGGAAAGTAAATATAATTTTTGTCTACTATAACTCAAATAGCCTGATCCCCTTAATGAGCGTGTTCTTGAAACAAGCTGTATCCCTATAAATAAAAAGGAAGAACAGGAAAAATTTATACTTGTCATCAGTACTATCTTTTCACAATCATTGATAGAATATCAGTAATTTTTTTATTGAATAACTACAACTTTATGTGTTAATATATTTCATTTGTAGATTTTTTTTCTTTCTTGATTTAAATAATCTAATAATTATTGATTTCTCTTTTGTGCAAGTTAAGAAATTCTATTTATAGTCAATATTTTTTTCTATCATTATTTCTTTTTTCACATGGATCATATAATTTTAAAATTTGAAAAAATCTTCAATGAAACTTTCAAACTTTAAAATAAATTATTCTTTTTAAAATCATAGAAAATTTGTTTCCTAATATATAATATGTGTATACAGTAATTTTTTTTATTGAATAACTACAACTTTATGTGTTAATATATTTCACTTGTAGATTTTTTTTCTTTCTCTAGATTTAAATAATCTAATAATTATTGATTTCTATTTTGTGCAAGTTAAGAAATTCTATTTATAGTCAATATTTTTTTCTATCATTATTTCTTTTTTCACATGGATCATATAATTTTAAAGTTTGAAAAAATCTTCAATGAAACTTTCAAACTTTAAAATAATAAATTATTCTTTTTAAAATCATAGAAAATTTGTTTCCTAATATATAATATGTATATACAATGATTTTTTTATTTTCAAAACATTTTATTTTTATTTTATTACATGATTTTTTAATCTGTTCAATTTCATTGAGATCATTAGATATAAAATACATCCAGGATCATTACAAAGTAAAGAAACTGTACAAACTATCTCCGTTATGCTCTTGTTTGCTCTTAAAACAAGAAAAAATATAGATGAAAATCTGTTCAGAATTCCATTGGCGTCCAACAATCCGTCCCTTTTAACTGTATTAGTCTGTTTGCACCCGTTGAAACTGTGACATGGCAGATCGGCTGATCCAACAAAATTGATTTCAACTGCTGTTTTCGAGAGAAGGTGTTCTAGAAACCGACAACGATCGTTCACGTTCAACCTGCATCGCTCGGAAGTAGGCTGAAAGGGAGGAAACGAGGACGTGTCCTGTAGGTGGCTGCATCCGCAATGAAAAACTCGTAATTGTGTCGAAGGAAATGAGGTACATTTTCCACGAGAATCGGGCATTTATTGCTGCATCGATGCAGAAAATTTAGGGAATTTTTACATTAACTTTGGAATAATTTAGCTTTTGGTTTATAACTTTAGAATTTTTTCCAATTCTCTAACATAAAATTATAGATATTTTATTAATTGTAATAAACAATCAATGATCTCAAGAATAACTATTAATTATTAAATTTTAAATTAATATAACTTTATTAGAATTTCATTTGTCTGAATTCATTCGACAGTTTTCCCAGATCAGATTACTTGTTCAAATAGTAGAAATTCAGATAATTGAATTCAACGAGTACATTCAATAAATGTGATTTTATGTTAAATCTTGATCAATTATATTTTCTTTCTGCAAATAAAACTTTAATCATAAAAATTAATATAATCTAATATCTGAGGATAGTTTATAATTTGAACAAATGTTATTTGAAGATCTTGATCAATCATCATAACTCTTGTATACAATTATATTTATTTATGTAGATCTTTTGCGTGGTTTCCACTCATATATCTTGAAAGCAACAAAACAATCTAAACATTATATCTGATGTTTAGATGTTTCATTTATATTGTTTATCATTATTCCTATCTCACACTTGTCATCTTCAATTCTAAAATATTAAATAGTAGTATAATTAAACGTGATAGACATTATAAAGTAATTTATTACACATCACTCAATGTTTTTCTTTTATTGAGATTTTCTATAACAATATCATGATATTCAATATTAATAAAATTATATAATATTCATCCATTTATCCATTATCTGCTACTACTTTTTTTTACTTTTTTTTTGTTTGTTTACAAAACTAAATTAAATGTTTCCTCTAATATTTTTCACATTGTTATTCCATAACATTTATTAAAATATAACAATATAACAATATCTCCAAGTGTTGATTATTAGTGATATTAATATATTCAATATGTTGTGATTTTAAACCTATCTTCTCACATTATATATTCAGATACGTATATCATAACTAGAAAAGATAGATAAAGGTTCAAAAACTATTAAGTGAAAGATACGGGCGGTCGTTGTGTCCGGATTTTGCCGAGTTCACTGGCGCAATGCGGGGCGGCCAGACAACATGGCGCACCCTTTTCTGGCGCGTTCAAATTACACGCATTCAATCGCAAACAAACACGTGTATAAAGATGCATCACGTTATTTGTTTCGTCGTTTCATTGATCACCGTACAAAATCAATTAACTACTTACAATGACAAATTTATCAAATCTGATAAATTAAATTTTCTAATTTTTTACTTCATTCAAATTTATCAATCTAAACTATATTTTCATGTATACTAATCCACTCCACATGGATTAATAATTTTAATCGATTGTTGTGTCATTTCTTCTCCAAAATTTTTTTAGAAAATTGTTATATTTGATTAGATGATTACGAGTGTCGATAGATACACGTTTTGAAAGAAAGTTTTGGAAAAGGAAGCATTTTCATGATCGATGAATTGAATATGGTCCTTGACCACGGGTACAAAGGAACCCAGCTTCACGCATCGTTACCTTTCGAGTACTTTTTTTTTCTCTCTCTCTTCTTGGCACGTGCCTCTCTGTTTCCCTTCCTGTCACGAATCATTTTCCTTACGCGCCACTACTACGGTAATTCGGAACAGGTGTTAAGTTCCCTCTGAAACGGGTTATTCAAAACGCGTATATTAATTAAGCTTTTTTCTTTTTCTTTCTTTGGTTACGAAATTATAAATTCTATATCTTCGTTCTATTATTAATTCAATAGTAGAAATTTCTTTTAATAAACGTGAAAGTAAAATTAAAAGTAACTTTATTGCACTGTGATTATCGTGAATGAAGGAGGATGAGAAGGATATTTTTAATGAAAATATCGATTAATTTCTCGTTCTTTTATTTATACGTACGTATATAATCTCGCGTTGACGAGATTTTTTAACGAGAAAATTTGCTGGCTGCGAGGCTAAAAAGGCCTGTGCGCGCAATTATCGAGAGCAGTTCGAATCCTTTTCATCACGAACACCTGTTTTAACCAATTATTTCGACCTTGACCCAGGTTTAGGTTTAGCGGCACTCGAATTCTTCGACACGGAGTGGCGTTCTTGAATTTTCCACGCTACTCTTCGCGAATTTCGTTCGCTGCTTAACCTCAAATTCGTTTTGCACTTAAACCCTACTCTCGGAAAATGGCCTCACATTTTATTATATGTATATATATATGTAAGCTGTAATTTTTTCTTTAAAATTTATTTTGAAATATATAATTTTAATCAGAGAAACATCGATTTTGCTTCGAATGGTTTGAAATACTTTAAATTATTATTTGAAGATAATTCTTCTGAAAGAAAAATGAATATTAAGGAATAAACCAATATTGGAAAATTTCTTCGACAATAATTTTTAAACGATTATCTTTCTGTACTTTGAAGTATTTAATTTTAATCAGAGAAACATCGATTGTATTTTGAAGTGTGATTTGAAATACTTTAAATTATTATTGGAAGACAATTCTTCTGAAAGAAAAGTGAATATTGGAAAATTTCTTTTATTTATTTTGAAGTATTTAATTTTAATCAGAGAAACATCGATTGTATTTTGAAGTGTGATTTGAAATGCTTTAAATTATTATTATTGGAAGACAATTCTTCTAAAAAAAAAATGAATATTAAAAAAAAAAAGAAATAAACCAATATTGGAAAATTTCTTTTCTTCAACAATAATTTTTAAACGTCTTCGTGTATTTTAAAATATTTAATTTTAATCAGAGAAACATCGATTGTATTTTGAAATGTGATTTGAAATACTTTAAATTATTATTGGAAGACTCTTAAGAAGAATTCTTCTGAAAGAAAATATTAACAAATAAATCAATTTCTTTTCGACAATAATTTTTAAATGATTATGTCTTCGTGTATTTTGAAATATTTAATTTTAATCAGAGAAACATCGATCGTATTTTGAAGTGTGATTTGAAATACTTTAAATTATTATTCGAAGACAATTCTTCTGAAAGAAAAATGAATATTGGAAAATTTTTTTTCTTCGACAATAATTTTTAAACGATCATCTTCCTGTATTTTGAAGTATTTAATTTTAATCAGAGAAACATCGATCGTATTTTGAAGTGTGATTTGAAATACTTCAAATTATTATTCGAAGACAATTCTTCTGAAAGAAAAATGAATATTGGAAAATTTCTTTTCTTCGACAATAATTTTCAAACGATTATATCTTCGTGTCTATTAAAAAATTCGTGAGACAACACGTGTAGCATTCTCAATTCAAGTTCAAACGGGCCATTACGATTTCACGGTGGTATTTTTGGCGCATTAAATCTAAATTTGATCTCGATAAAAATCTTTCACGAGCGTGCATAATGCGGAGAGGGGGAGGACGGGATCGATTATTTGAAGTTTGTCGATTATTTAAAGGGCGAGTCGCGGTAGCGTCCTCGAGTGCCTCGTCAATCGTCCTCAATCGAGACTGGAGTGTGCAACATCGACGATGATTGACAGTTAATGGAAAAGGGTGGACCAAATAGATGACAACTATTCAGTTATCGGTTACTTCAATGTAAAATTCATATAACGAATCGCGATTCAAAAAAGATTTCGAAGCTCTCTGCATCTACGTTCGATTATTTTTATATTATTTCTTCCCCTTAATTTTATAAATAATAAACTCGTTCGATGTATCATGACGAGTTTTCTATTGATTATTATCGAACCAATTTACTTGGAATACAACTATAATATTCCGAATACTTTAATATCTATGCAATTTTTATGAAGAAGAGTATCAAAGAAGAATACGGAATATTCAAGTAAGATTCTTAATCGTTAATTCATTATTCGTTTGAAAAATGAATAAAGTAATATCATAAAAATTAAATCAAACTAAAATTCCCAGAAACTATATATCTATGAAAAACTTTACAAAATTCTATCCTTTTACATCTAATAATCATCCCCTATTATTTCAAAATTCGTGATACAACACGTAATATTCTCAATTCAAGTTCAAATGGGCCATTACGATTTCACGGAGGTATTTTTGGCGCATTAAATCTAAATTTGATCTCGATAGAAATCTTTCACGAGCGTGTATAATGCGAGGGGGACAGGATCCATTATTTGAAGTTTGTCGATTATTTAAAGGGTTAGATTAACTCAAATCAACATTATTAAAATTTTACTACGAATCTTTAAAAGAAACTTTATCATTTCTACCCTCCAAAAGAAGAAGAAGAAGAAGAAGAAGAAAACTTCCTAATTTTCATCTACCAAAAATTCGTCGAGAAGAGATTAACTCAAATCAACATTATTAAAAATTCACAAAATTTCACTACGAATCTTTAAAAGAAACTTTATCATTTCTACTCTCCAAAAGAAGAAGAAGAAAAAGAAAACTTCCTAATTTCCATCTATCAAAAATTCGTCGAGAAGAGATTAACTCAAATCAACATTATTAAAAATTCACAAAATTTCAAATTACGAATCTTTAAAAGAAACTTTATCGTTTCTACCCTCCAAAAGAAGAAGAAGAAGAAGAAAACTCTCTAATTTCCATCTACCAAAAATTCGTCGAGAAGAGATTAACTCAAATCAACATTATTAAAAATTCACAAAATTTCACTACGAATCTTTAAAAGAAACTTTATCGTTTCTATCCTCCAAAAGAAGAAGAAGAAGAAAAAGAAAACTTTCTAATTTTCATCTACCAAAAATTCGTCGAGAAGAGATTAACTCAAATCAACATTATTAAAAATTCACATTATTAAAATTTCACTACGAATCTTTAAAAGAAACTTTATCATTTCTACCCTCCAAAAGAAGAAGAAGAAGAAGAAGAAGACTTCCTAATTTCCATCTACCAAAAATTCGTCGAGAAAATAACCTCTGGCAATGGCCATCCAACAGGATTCCCGCTGATCCGCCGAAATTCAGTCAGCGCCACCCCAAAACGAGACGAAGCAGGCTAACGAACATACGGCGTGCCCCGGGAGAAGCGTCGCAGGAGGGAGAAACGCGGCACGCGTCAACGAAGGGTGGCACAAAAGGCTGGGAAATGGAGAGCGAATTGCTCATTATCGAGTGGTCAGGATGCGTCGAGGGGGATTTCATCTAGGAGCTCCTCCTGGAAGGATAAAGAAAGGCTACGCTTTCGCTTTTCCTAGGGGGAGGGGAGGGAGTGACGAGGAGATCCGTCGGAGGAGGGAATGAATCGCGTGAAAATTGAACTGCCCCAATCGCGACAACCGTGGGGAATTTTCTTTAAGGGAAAAGCTTTAACTTTCATTCTCTGTTCATCCTGTGGGATCAATCACCCTCCTCGACCAGTTTCTCGTCCATGTGGTAAATAGGGGAAGTGATTCGGACGAATTTACGAAAAATATCGCTTTTTCTGATCTTTAACGAATTTTTGAGAAAAATTGCAACGTTTCTTTTTCTTTTTCTTTTTGTGAACAATAATATAATTTTTATTAAACGATATTGATATGAATTTGATATTGATATTGATATTGAAATGATATTTGTAGCAGAATTATTAATTGATTAATTGAAAAGTAGGAAAATTTTTAAGAAAAATTGTAATTATGCGTTTCTTTTTCTTTTTCTTTTTGTGAACAATAATATAATTTTTATTAACGATCGTGATATTTGTAGCAGAATTATTAATTGATTAATTGGAAAGTGTAGGAAAATTTTTAAGAAAAATTGCAATTATGCGTTTCTTTTTCTTTTTCTTTTTGTGAACAATAATATAATTTTTATTAAATGATATTGATATGAATTTGATATTGATATTGATATTGAAATGATATGATCATGATATTTGTAGCAGAATTCTTTTTCTTTTTCTTTTTGTGAACAATAATATAATTTTTATTAATCATGATATTTGTAGCAGAATTATTAATTGATTAATTGAAAAGTGTAGTTTCTTTTTCTTTTTCTTTTTGTGAACAATAATATAATTTTTATTAATCGTGATATATGTAGAATTATTAATTGATTAATTGAAAAGTGTAGTTTCTTTTTCTTTTTCTTTTTGTGAACAATAATATAATTTTTATTAATCGTGATATTTGTAGCAGAATTATTAATTGAAAAGTGTAAGAAAATTTTTAAGAAAAATTGCAACGATTACAGTTTCTTTTTTTTTTTTCTTTTTGTGAACAATAATATAATTTTTATTAAATGATATTGATATAAATTTGATATTGATATTGATATTGAAATGATATGATCATGATATTTGTAATAGAATTCTTTTTCTTTTTCTTTTTGTGAACAATAATATAATTTTTATTAATCGTGATATTTGTAGCAGAATTATTAATTGAAAAGTGTAGTTTCTTTTTCTTTTTCTTTTTGTGAACAATAATATAATTTTTATTAATCCTGATATTTGTAACAGAATTATTAATCGATTAATTGAAAAGTATATGAAAACGTAGATTTTTCGAAGCTTGAGCTTTAGCTACGCGTTGAAGATTGAAAAATTGAAAATAATAATTTCTTCTTAATTTATTGGGGATGGGATCAGGGACGACGAGCGGCGCGGGAATAGCATAATCGCGGAGAGATTTTAAAGGAATACCGTGCTTCAATTTCCAAGCAGGCTTTTAGCAAGCTTCCGGATTGACTCCTTCCCCGGAAGTTCTTTCCTTTTACGCCACGGACGAGTTCCAAATGGCCGTACTTCAGCGAACTGCTTTCTGAACACGCGTATCTTTTCACGTATATACTCCACTCCACTCGCACCGGTCTTACTATCGCGATAATGTGTTCGAGGTTCAGTGTACTCCAAGAGGAAGAAAGTAATTTGTCATTGTCTAGTTAATTTTACCAATGTGAAAAACGTATTTATCACATTTTTCTATCTTCGATAACGCAATCTTTAATATTTTCGTATGTTTGGAAGGAAATCAGATTTATAAATTATATAAACGTATTATTACAATGATATATATATAAATCAAGCTTAATTTATGTAATCTATACCTTCTTAGTTTCTGACAAATGAGTCACACAAAATCAACTTCGATGGAAGATACGAAATCAATTTCTTTTTTCCTCTGAAAAATTTATTCCCCTATAATTAGATAAAAATCTTGTAATTTTAATAATGAAATAAGAAAGTGGAGTTGATTGAATTTAATTTTCCAGTGACTTGAAAATGGAAGCAGAAGAGGAAGACGAATCGATCATTCGATTTTTTTTCGTCTCGATAAAAATATTCTTTCTCATCTTGGATATATTTACATTTGGGGATTAATGGGGATATTTTAGTTACAAACTACTGCTTCAACGCGAGAATGGCTCTCGTGTTTCATGCAAGGCCGTGGATAAAATCAGCGCAACTGTCGGACTTCCATCGTGCTTGTCAATATGCATTACGTATGCTGCGCGATTAAATATTCAAGACACGTTTAAAAATTGACCGATAAAAAGATCGATCGATGCGAACACTTTGATCCTAGTAGTCCGGGGAATTATTTAAATGGCTTTTGAATTCATAAATTCGATCAGGCATCGATAAAAAAAAAAGAAATTTTAACAACATCAAGGTTGGAATATTTCGAAAATTTCGCGTCCATTTCACAACTTTCCCAAATATTTTGCAACAAATTTTAGAGATCAATGGGATAATCATTTTGTAAGATAAATAAATAAGTAAGTAATACATATATAATATTTATTCTCGTATCTTAAATTATTTAGAATGAAACACAATTTTGATTTGATTGCAGTTTTAAATCAGAATCACTAATTAAACCAATTAAGAGTTTCCACAATCGTGGAACAGTTATTCTAATGGAATTCCATGGAAAATAGTTTGGTCTAGTTGAAAATCGTTAACTACTTTTATCTAAATGAAGTTTCACTTTCTAATCTCAAAAGTATTGAAGTGTTAAAATATTTCTTTAAAGAAAAAAAATAAGATAATGAACAGGTAATTCATTTATACTTAATATATTCCATTTATTATAAGGATAAAAAAAAAGTTTAACAAAGAATATTAATAAATTGGTAGATATATTCAAAACGAATGCTCATTATTTTTATTCAAACACGTTTCAAGTTTTGCTTAATCTCTATGGCTGTTATTATAACAAAACACGATAAACACTTCGTCACTTTGCAATGCAACGAACCCTCGTTAAAAGATCTCTCTGTATTTTTATTTTCATAAAAAATTTCGGTCATTAACCACCCTTTTTAAATTCGACGCCAATATTACATTCCTTTCGTCGCTTCACGAACATCGTTCGAAAATAAAGTGAAATTGACGAATAAAAAAAAATATTTCAATCATAAATGTTTTAATAAATTTTCGTTTTTTCCTAATATTTTTCACGAATTTTTATTATAAAACAAATTATTATTGATGTTATTCCCGAATCGTGTGAATTTTATTGACCGATTTTATTACAAGTCAATATCTCGTTATGACTCTTCGTTATCGTATCCCTATAAAATATTTTCGTGGTATCGAACATTTAGATGTGAACGATCTGTTCAATTTATTCGTCTCTCATCCTATATTTCTCTCGTAATTTCGTCTACGTTTGTAACGTTTTCGATAAAAGACCAATAATTATATTTCTTATAAAAAGATTTGATAAAACTTCTAAATTTCCAAGGAGGAAATTTTCCACTTTCAATATAATTTTAGGTTAGGTAAACACTTCTATTACGTTTCTATTCTTGCTCCATCTGTATTAACTTGTTCTGTATTAACTGAAACATTAACGTTTTCGATAAAAGGAATCATAAATCATCACTTATCATCAACCAATAATTATATTTCCTATAAAAAGATTTGATAAAAATTTCCAACGAGGAAATTTTCCATTTTTAAATTTGTAATTTCAGGTTAGGTAAACACTTCTATTATGTTTCTATTCTTGCTCCATCTGTATTAACTTGTTCTGTATTAACTGAAACATTAACGTTTTCGATAAAAGAAATCATAAATCATCACTTATGATCAACCAATAATTATATTTCCTATAAAAAGATTTGAACTTAAAAATTTCCAACAAGGAAATTTTCTATTTTCAATGTAATTTCAGGTTAGATAAACACTTCTATTACGTTTCTATTCTTGCTCCATCTGTATTAACTTATTCTGTATTAACTTAACATTAATGTTTTCGATAAAAGGAATCGTAAATCATCATTTATCATCAACCAATAATTATATTTCCTATAAAAAGATTTGATAAAAATTTCCAACGAGGAAATTTTCTATTTTCAAATTTGTAATTTCAGGTTAGGTAAACACTTCTATTACGTTTCTATTCTTATTCTATCTGTACTCTGTATTAACTGAAACATTAATAATAAACACAGGAAAAGAAACATCAACGGTATAATAATGTAGGGACAGGAGCAAGTAAATACACATAGTTGAGATGAGAAATGAGGGAATAAGGAGGAAATTGCGAATACGGAGGACAGGTTTGCCAGTGACAAGCACGAATTTACGATAACTCGTTGCTGTTGTTACAGAGTTGAGATTCTGAGGGTAACACAGGTCAGCCAATTGCAACAACGCGTGCACCTGACGCGAATAATGGATAAACTGGTGTACAACATAGATATCCGTGTCTGATTGTGACGGAACACGAATGAATTTTATTAAGCGTTTAATAAACGCTTTTCATATTTTCTCTCGCTGTAAGAGAGTTGTAAAATTAATCAAGGATAGATGATTACAGTTTCTGATAATTCTGAACGATTGAAATCGTGGATTGACAATGATCTAATGAACCTAACCTCAAAGTTAAATGGCAATACAGTAAGTTCTATTTTTATAAACTTGAAGCAAATGATATCCCATGATATATCGATACGTCTTGATCAATTACAAGACGATATTTCAATGTTACATATATATTAGTATAAAGTAAAATAAAATATTTTGTACTTAATTTGTTTTTCGAAAACTTTCAAATTTTATTATCGTTAGATATATATATATAATAACAAGATATACTTTATTGTTATTTATTCATCAAGATTTTATTTAATTTTTCTTTTTTTCCTTTTGAAGAAATTCAACGCCCAATCATCGAATCCCGTCAGACCGTATCAACACCTTATTAATTCCAATACAAACTCCATCAATATCCATTGGAAGTGCGAATTGCTCCGCAATCTAATCTATTCAGACGGTTAGAAACATTTATGAAAAGGAGAAATATATTATTCCACTGTTGGAAATGATCCAAATTGATGGAACCAAATGTCAAAGGAATAATTGCCAAATTTGAATCGAAAAGGAGTTGCAAGATGTACAAAACCTGTACGAAACCTGTACGAAACCTGTACGAAACGGTACGAAACGTGAAAGAGGCGTGGTTTTCTCGCGTTGGAAAGATTTCATTTTGGAGAACGGATGGGAAAGAATGGAGAGACACGACATGGTCCTGTGTCCTCTCGTAAAACGACGCCGTTCACTCTTGTGCGCGCGCGCGCTCCTCGAAAATAGTAGTCAGCTCGTAAAGTCTTTTGTTGCGACTGTGAAACATGCATTCTCACTGTCGTCTCTTGCCGCGTCTCTCGTCGCCTTTCTTTTCTGTCTGACGGCCAGAGTCCCTGCCATTGGCGCCACGGTGACTTTGACCTTTCAACCCCATCGAGGAACTCGCTGGTTGTAACCCCCTATATCGCAGGTATTTTACTTGTCATTACGATTTTAACGTGACTTTCATCATTATCCTCATAATTACGAATTTCTAACGTTTTATGGGAATATTAACTAGATTCTTAAAAGTTAATGTGACGTGAATTTATAAATTAACACGGTTAATTGCGAAAGAGATTTCAAAGAATTGTTTAGTTTAAATTACGATTTTTCAGGGATACATTTTAAGAGAGTTTCATTGATCGTGATTACAGAGTTTAATCTATTGAACTCGTGTCAATCTCGATAATGGCGGAACGGTAAAAAAAATAGATTATACAGGGAAATAAAGATAGGATTTCGTTCTTCGGAGGAAAGTATATAGCGTTTTGTGGGTGGAATAAATGTTAATGACGGTTTCGAAACAATTCTTGAAAGAGAAGTTCTCGTGTATGGGTATTCTATATCGATCGTACAAGGCAAAAATACACCGCTGATTTACGTAACGGCGTACCATAAATTTTTCACACAGAAAGTTTTCATGTTACTTTGTAACGTAAATGCGGCACGCGACCGCAGAGTGGATTGCACGATAAAAATTTGACTCTGACATACAATGTTGCTCGACAACGAGCAACCTTCTCGTGAACAAATTCATTCCGAACAATGTTTACATATATATATGTCATTTTTATATTTCCAAGAAAATATTTACTTAATATACAATACTTTAGTTTGGATAATCGATATAATTTTTCACTGTCTACTCGGCACATCATTTGCTTGTATACACAAGATTTATTCGGTTTGTTTACGGTAATTAAATTACGATTCGATTCAACGCAACCATGAGAAAATGTGAGGTTAGGTCGAGCAATGGCTCGAAATGCCATGGAGCTCGACACGAAAGGAACGACAAAGGCTGAATTCTCTTGCGACTGGTCGATCGAGCAACACCTCCATTAAGAATAGCACAGGATGGATTTAAATATACGTGGGGCTTTCGTCGAGGCGCAGCACCTGACTGTAACTCGCGAGCGTGCACGCTCGACCACGGGGGAAAATAGCCTAATCTCTTTAGGCAAACGTGTGCACAGGCACACGGGCGACTATCGCCAAATATTGACACGTCACGTTAATACTTCTCGTATAACCGTTGGAGCAGAGTTTCCACGGGAAACATTTATACGTCTCTTCCTGCTCTCCCTTATCTTTCGCTCCAATCTCTGAAATCTTAAAGATCTCGGATCCAGATCTTTATCGCTGCTAGATTTTTCTCAAATAATATTTTTCCAACGCTGATAACATTTCTCAAGGGAAAGATTTTACTTGATCGCTTAACTTTTCATTTTGGAGATTTTTCATTGTCATTGGTAAATAATGTTTAACGCTAAGTTTCTCAGTGATGAAATTTTTCATCAAAAATATTTCCTTTTTTAATCTTAATCTATTAATATTAGTGGTTAATCTTTGAAAGATTAGGTTATGTGAAATTCTTTGATGATACTAGTATACAATATTTTAAAACAAATTATTATAAAATATTATTATAGAAAGATATGTCAAAAAGTGTAGTCTTTGATTTTTGATTACATATAGCAATATATCTCATTTAAACGTTTCCATGCTCCAAGTGTTCAACAATTTAAAATAGTACCTACAAGGCCGCAACCAACTGGAACAACCCTGTCTAATCGCCTTTGCAGCCTGAGGAAGACCGCCTTAACACTGATACTTTTCCTCAATCACTCTGCTTTTATGCAGTGCATTGTCATCGATCGTCTTCATCGCGAAAACACCATTTCTTTTATGATAATTTTGCAAACTGTCAAATTTTTGAAATTATTATAGATAATCAGCGAGCTGATGATATTCTTGAAATATTTAAACATTTATTCGTACTATCTAAATTTAAACGGTGAATAGAGTGAATTTATTTTAGAATTTATATATTTTTTTCAATGATTTTTATCATTTTCTAATAACTGAATTCGTAATTCCTATTCTTTTTCTTACATACAAACATTATAAATACTTGAAGTTAATAAAAGATAAAAAATATATAATTTTCTAGAAATTTTTTATCTAAAATAAATAGCATTTTTCCCTCACTTGATTACTTTCAAGTTGTGTATTCAAGAGATTTAAAATTAATATTCCTAGAATTAATAAACACGTATTTATTACTATACATATATTGCGAAAGGGTTGAAACTCATAGGGAAAACCATAAGGGGGATACGAAAGTCACGAGAGGTCGCGGCAGAAGTAATATTCCAAGCTATCGACCACGAGTAGTTAACCACAACGACCTTGACCCTGGTCGTCAATGATCGAACCTCGTATGTTCTCACAGAAGAGGAGGCTGATTTTTTTTTTATCGGCATGATAGCAATTCTACGGGGGAAATTCCATTACCGTCGACGTGTAAATCCAACGTGTACCGTCTCTCACGTGTTCAGTTACAGAGAAATTTTCAATGATCGCGCGAAATTCAGCGCGTGAAATCACGCCATAACGTGAAGTGGCCGTCTTGAAATTCAATCATTCGATCGCGTCGCCACGTGGAATGAAAAGGAGGCGCGTGCCACTGCAACCGATGATGTTTCGCGTCTCGATTCCGGTTGACCAGTGTCCCATTTGCCATAGGAAAGATTACCATTGGTTATGTCGATTTTGTTTGTATTGATGATCAGCGCCGTCTCGTGTTTGTTACTTTTCATACTGATCGGTTTGACGCTTGGGGGCGCGCAGACGAGACATAGAACGATTAGAAGTGAGTAATACTTGCTTGACAAATTACTTATGGTTTTGAATAACGAAGTGATTGGAAATTTGGAAGGAAGAATGCTTTCTTTTGTATCTACGAGATTAAAAATTGTTAGTTAAATTGTTGTGCGTTAAATGTAGATTATTAATGTGTTTATTTTATCGGTTTGAAACATAATAATTGTAAATTATAAATAGAAACGAAGAAAGTTGGGTTATAATTTATCGAAGGCTTCAAAAAATGATATTCTTGTTAATTTGTTCAAGATTTTTCAATCTAATATGTAAAAATTTCTTTTTTCAATTCAAGTATTCTAATATTCAATCTTTTTCTAAGCATTTTTAATAATTGAGGAAACTTTTCATAAATATATTATTTGTACATACAATCGTGGATTCAAATAAGTGCGTTAAAAAATTGTAATAATTGGAAATAATATAATCTTGAAAAATAATTAAATAATCGAAACAATAGAAGACTTAATACTATACGTTCTTGAAATATTTTGAATAGCTTGTCATCGTAACCAAGTAAGTACTACTGTACATGCCAAGGTTGTGAATAATTGAAAAGTATTGAATGAATTTCTATTGTGAATAGTAAACTTGAATCGAATAAATTTTCTTACTATTTGAAACATTTAACTATTTGTCGTGTTAAATTATCAAATGCTTTTTCGTTATTTAGTTACTAAATAAACTTCTATTTTTTTTTATCGATTTTTCATGCAATTGTCAAAATCATAATTGACTTCTTCAAATTTGCGTGTCGAATAAATTGATCCAATTATCTTTAATAGGTTCTTTGAAGAAATTTCATGTTCGTGCATTCAATTATTATTATCGATTGCACGAAACAATAATAGACGAGTCGTATAGACTTTATATATCGATTCGTAAAACCAAAAAAAAAAAAAAACTAGTACATTAAACTGTGTAATAAATTGTTAGAAATCTAAGATCTCTTTTGAAAAATTCAAATCTTAATTTCATATAAATGATGATTCATGCATATGAATTCAATTCACATTTGAGATTCTAGGATTTTTCATTAAATTTGCATATGACATCAAACTTATTTACCATTTCTTTTTTATTATCTTTTAAAATATTAAAGTCACTTAAAAATTTATTCTTTATTCAAAGAGTATTAAAATCTATATATTGAAAACTTAAAATATAAAATATTCAATTTCTTAAAAATCACTTTTAATTTATTATTCAACTTTTCAAAAATAATTAGCCAAAATGAAGTTGACTAACAATTTAATTTAACCTGTATAATTCAGTCAATGTATTACATATTACAAAATGATATTAATAAATTAAACTAATATATTATTCTAATGATAAAATCATTCCAATATTCTAATTTGTAAATAAATTATTATCGACTATTTCTTTTATTATCCAAGAAGCATTTTTGAATCATACTTCTAAAACCAATTACTCACTAATCTTTACCCCATCATTACAACTATATATTCAAAAGTTCTGAAAAGTTTCAATCCTCATTTATATCAACTCCAACCCCCCTTTTCCATTCTTCAAATCTTAAAGAATATCTTAGGAGCCGTCCGTTAACGCCCAATCCTAATTTCACTAAAATTCTAGATTCTTCGATCATCCGAAATTACCCTTCGGCCCTAATGACGATAATCACCGACGTCTGTCGGTCGCGTGATCGAGGGTGCGCGGCCTCGAGATTCTAGGAAGCCGCGAGCTTTCCAACAACGCGTCCAATCCGTGTGACGCGCGTATCTGGCAAAATTCATCGGCGTTTCCGGGGGCTGCGACCCCCATAGCCGTTTTCGACCGTGGCCGATCGATCGAATGGAACACACAGGTCGTCGTGGAACACTATCGTCAGTGTACGCGACGCTTGACCGTCGCGTGATATCGATTCGACGATGCCAGTCCCTGGCATTCGTCGGAAGCGTTTCGTTTCTTTACTACGTTATGTGAATGAAAAATGCGGCGCGCGTTGCACGCATCGTGCTTAAAATAGAATTTCACCCTAAGAGATGGATGTCTCGGGCTCGCGATTAGCCTCCATGCGGATCAACCTTTTTTTCCAACCATGCCGATAATACGGGAATTGCGTGAGTAACGTGTAGTATTTGAATCGGGATGGAAGACGATTTATCGAGTTTTGAATATTGAAAGTGAATCGAAATTCGAGGATATTTAAATAATTTTTTTCGATTCGTCAAATTGATTTTGATGTTCGATAGAAAAAAAAAAAAATATTGAAGCTTGGGCAAAATTTATTTAATGATTGAATCATTGAATAATTTATTATTCAATTCAATTCATCGAATAATCAAAATGAGTATAAAGTAGATATTATTCAAGCATTTTAAATAAATTTGTTATTTAAAGTAATTTTATTTTAAATTTTAATTGTTTAATCAATTATTAAAAGATACACTTCTTGACTAAGTTTCATTATATTTTTAGTTGATTAATATGGATTATTTCTATTGAATAAAACATTTTGGAAAGAAAGTCATTGATATTGAAGATTATTAAATTTGTTACTTAAACTAATTTTATTTTAAATTTTAATTATTTAATCAATTATTAAAAGATACACTTCTTCACTAAGTTTCATATTTTTAGGGTTGGTTAATATGGATTATTTCTATTCAGTAAAACATTTTGGAAAGTCGTTGATATTGAAGATTATTAAATTTGTTACTTAAAGTAATTTTATTTTAAATTTTAGTTATTTAATCAATTATTAAAAGATACACTTCTTCTAAGTTTCATTATATTTTTAGGGTTGATTAATATGGATTATTTCTATTCAGTAAAACATTTTGGAAAGAAAGTCGTTGATATTGAAGATTTAGAATAATCTATTTTTATTAATAATTTGTTGATTTATTGAAGATGTTTTTTAATATAATTTATGGAATGATATTCCAAGAAATTATTTATCTCTTTGAAATAATTCGAATTTCGAGCGGACAGTGTTGAGAATCAATAACCAATAATCAGTGTTCAAATTTATCAAGTAATCACGATATTGAAAACGGGACTTTAATGTCGCAGTAAAATCCCGTTTTATGCAATAATTGTTGTAATGTTGTTGCGGCGTGATTATGACGAAACGGACTAATCCGCAGAAATGTACCGGTTGGGAAATTCGATAACGTTAATAAAGGTTATATTAGGAACGTGAATTGTATTGTAAAGGGAGCGTTATGAATGATAAATGTGGGTGTTTGCGCGAGAGAACGTGAAAAGGTCATTATCCTCGCGTGCGGGACGTTTTCATTAAAAGGCATTCGCGCGATTCATTCGCGGTTCACGTGTCGCGATATATTGTCACAATCTTTGAATTCCCATAACGATCGAAATAATAATAAGCATTAATGATTCGAGAGTATTACCGAAGTATTTACGAATTTCATTAATTGTGACACGTGACTTTGACTGATCGTCGTAGATTTACGCTCGAAAAATCAAATTCTTGATCCAAATACGAATAAATATAATTATATTTGTAAATATAATTGAAAGAAACAATTTTATTTATAATCCAAACCGGAAAATCATTCACGTTCTACAAAATAAAATTCCAATCACACGCATATCACTTTGCCAAAAATAATATACGACTTTCATGCCACTTCATCATTTCAATTTTAAATTCTACTCGTCGTTCCATCAACATTCATAAAAAAAAAAAAAGAAAATTCTAATCTTTAAAACCGTCCAACCGATCCTCACGCTCCTGACATCTACAAAAACTCCCATGATATTGACACGGCCGTTAACATCAGCAGCGACATCTATTCAATATACAAACGACGCAAGGACACGTACCGTTAAACGTTCTCTCTCTACGAGAGAGAGAATCATTTCTTCTCAAAAGAAACGTATTATCCGAAAAAGAACGAAAAACGGGAAAAGTGCGTGTATGTGAGAGAGAGAGAGAGAGTAAGAGAGTGAGGATAATAGCCAAACGAAACGATACAAGACCCATTGAGGCTCATCAGCGCTCACACTGAACTTGACATCACCACCACCAATCATACTCGAAACCCATCTTCACACGGAAGCATCGAGGCATCTCTCGGGTAAGGTGCAGTCGTAAATATCGAAGGAATCCGTTGTGGTCAGGCTCGTTAATCATCATCACCAGCATCGAGATATTCTGCGCTGTAATGTGCACGCGTGTGTGTGTGTGTGTGGGTGTCGTTTTACGAGTTGTGCACATCCAGTCGTGCTCCACCCTGCTCTCTCGTCTTCCGTCTCTGTTGCTCAAGGCGGACGATAATGCCGCGTACGGTTCGATAGCGGGCGTCGCGACGCCCGGCAGTCTGCCACCGTCGTTCCATTCCATCCTTCGTTTCGTTCGGCGTCTACGCGCGCACACACACGTACGCGCGCACACGTACAAGCGCACATCCACGTGCATCACGAAGCGTGTAGTTCACGTATACGCACGCACGGTGGCGCATGTTTTCGGTCGCGAGAAAGCATGGTCGCTCTTAGATGGGCATAGGCGCCGCCTTGCAGAAATTCGCCCGGTTCGTTAACCCTTTGCGACGGAGAATGACAAATCGATGGGGGCTCGCGCCACTTTTCCGTTCTTCCCGCACTGTTTGCGACGACTTTACGCGCTCTGTTAAAGGGAAGGGCTTTGGAATTTATCGCGTCGGGATTTTTATGCCAGATGCATCTTCTGGATTGATTGGAAACTTGCCTTTTTTCTCATTTATCGCTGGGATTCGATTCGTCGAAGAGTGATTGGTTTTGGATAATGAAATAAGTTTCAAAGTGAGTTTCGAAAATAAAATTGAGAAAATTATACACGTATGAGGAGAATTTTTATAATTGTTATTAATAAATTGTTTTTAATAAATTATATTTTGTATTTTGAATAAGTTGAATATTTTTTCTGTTATTTAACGCATTAAACGCATTTTGTCAATATTAAATTTCTTCCAACAAAACGGTTATCTATAAAGAACGTGTCGTTCCAATTTAATTCTCGTTCTCAAATTATCGCTTGGAAAAATCAATCGGAAGGAGGCGTTCAATTTTCATTCAGAGGATTTTAGTGGAATTAATCGGGGGTCAAAGAGGGATCTTCTCGTCCAACAAGAGGATTACGCCAATGGATCAAAGATGCAGCAGGCATGCGTTTGGCGGAACGGGCCGCTTTTAGCCCGAGAATATGGCTGTACCAGCAGCGCTATTAATTTACCAGACGATTTGCCCCGATTAATGTCCACGCGGAGTGTTCCGCGCGCAAAATCCTCCGATTGTTCCACAACTGGTGCTTTCCGCGTCGTCTCTTTTCGACGTCTCGTTACGCAATTAAAAAAGAGTCTCTGAGAGCCGAGCAAACCGATTCACGGCCCGTTTTAGAAGCGTTCGCTGGCGTTGTTTACGTTTTGTTGGTCCCGTTCCTCAATGGCCCCGTTGATTCGTCACTGAATCCTCCTCCCCTCTCCCCGAGTCAATTAGCGAACGAGCCTTTAGAATTCGAATTGGAATTTTTAAGTAGCTCGTTTCTTCGTATTCTCTTTGTATCTTTGCCCTTCCCTTTCTTTTCCCCCTTTTCTCTTCTTTTTCTTCAATTTGTTGCGTATGAAGAAGTTATCGAAGAAGTTTGAAAGTCGAAAATTCGTACTTTTTGGAATTGGAATGCGGAGAGAGAAATAATTACGAAAAATTTTTGAATAATTTGTAATATTGAATTTTAAAGATAGATAGAAAGTTTTCTGTAATTATACGCATGAAACGATATTAAGTTTTATAAGAACTTAAAGCGAATCTAAAATTAAATAACCTAACCTAGATCCTTACGAATCACTTAGAATCAAATTGGATTAAAGAAACTTTTCAAACCTTACCATTACAAAATCTTTGAAGAAATTCAATATATAGAATCAGTACTTACAATAGTTTAAAATGATTCCATTCTTAATTGCATTAAGTTAGTTACATTACCGCTGTAAGGCTCGCAAGCTAAGCTGTAACCTACGTGGCGCCAATTGTCGACCTTCTGGTTGTACGTTTAATATCTACATAACACGGTTATGTAGTTCAATTATATTCCGTATTTTCAAATGAGAATATCTTCTTTTGTAGAACGAATTATTATTTTATAAATTATTCCTAAATTATCATTTTCATATTTCTTCTCTTCTGTTATACTTTACTCACATTATTCCATATTTTCAAATGAGAATATCTTCTTTTGTAGAATGAATTATTATTTTATAAATTATTCCTAAATTATCATTTTCATATTTCTTCTCTTCTGTTATACTTTACTCACATTATTCCATATTTTCAAATGAGAATATCTTCTTTTGTAGAATAAATTATTATTTTATAAATTATTCCTAAATTATCATTTTCATATTTCTTCTCTTCTGTTATACTCATATTATTATTATAATTTATCATCTTTTTTTTTCACACTATAGTTAAAGTATCCAAAATATTCTTTTTCGAAAAAAATTCTCATCAAAGTCGATAACTATGACTCTTAGATGATCCATTTCCCGTTACTTATTACAAACTATAGAACATTCGATTTACCCTCGCTCTTCCGTCTCGAACGAGCCGGTTTCACCACTTGAACAGCAATAAAGTTCAATAGCGTATTTCCACTCTTTATCCCTCTGAATAATGTTAAGTGCCGTTCGAGAAGCATTCATCCTCGAGGCGAGAGAATGATAAAGAGACAGGAACAGAGAGAGAAGAGAGAGGAACCGATCGAACGGAAGAAGCAAGAGATAAGGAAAGAATAGGAAAAAGAGGCGGCAAGCTAACCCTCTCGAAGTAGCGTGCCGGTATCGATCGACTCTTCACGGTCGACGCTCGTTATCGGTGTTTCCATGCTTTTCCTCGTTTCCTTCAACCTTATCCTCGATCCCTCTTGCCAAACTCGTCATATCCTCCTCTCGTATTTTTACTCCTCAACTCGGTTCCCCTCGTAAACAGCGAGCTATTTTGCTCGAACTTTGCATGAAAAATTCATGTCGTGCGTAACGATGGTTTCCAGAATTTCCTTTTGGAAAAAAGTTTTTCCATCTATCTTGATTTTTTTTCTCTTTTTTCTTCCTTTCATTTCATGTAAACCTGTCAATATCCTTTTATCTCAGTCAATCGGTGGCAGGTTATTCCTCGATGGATGACATAGTTCACTGTGTTAATAAAAGTATCTTCTTTCAACGAATGACCGTCAGAGGGCAGGGGAAGCGGTTCGTTTGGGGAATTGAAAGTTCTGGCAGACTGATGGGTTATTTTTTTTTCCCCCCATTTTATTGTTTTCTCGTTGCAGAGGTAAATCGTTAACGTTACAGATGGCATTGTACAAAATGTTTCATTTTGATAGATTTGGGAGTTGGTGAATTGTTTTTAATTTTTATAGGAGATTTGTAAAAATTCTTTTTAGGGCAATTTTTTTTAGATTCTTTACAATTTACAATATATCTGATATTTCTTATATTTTCATACTTTTCACTAGTTAGAATTTCCTTTTTAACTATTAATATAAAATTCTTAGATAATAGATCAAAAATTTAAGAATTTAAGAATCTTTAGAAGTGGAATTTAGACTCTAGAAGATATATATAACATCCTGTTATATGGATGCAATCGGTTTGTAAATCAATTTCATGTTAATCTTTACGGAGATGTTTAACGAGCAACGTGTTTCGATTTTACAGTGTCTGGCACGACAAACAAGAAAGAGGAAGAGACGGCGGTGGCCACTGTTGGCGTCACAGAGGAGAGCACTAGTGTCCTGGGCACGAGATCCAGGACAGGAAGCGATCCTGGTGGAGGTATAGATTTGTTGGCAGCGTTACAGCTGCACAACACAACACGACTGGGTGTTACACAGGTGCCAGGACTGGTTAGATTAAAACCAGCCTATTATCTTCAGGGTAAGTGTTTTCTTTGTTTCTTTCTTCTATCTTTCTCTCCAAGTTTTCAAAATATAATTTTCAGATCAATATCTTAATAAATACTAAATAATTATAGAAAAAGATAAAATGTCACAAGCAGATTTTTAAAATCTATACAAATGTATTTAATTTTAATAAAATCAAGTAACATATCTAACGATACACGATTTATGCATCAAGAAAAATCTTAAAAATTATTTTCATGCTCATCTAAATTCTGTCCAACTATGTACAAACAACGAGAAGAAGATAAAGCTATACATTTATCCGAATCTTTAAAAAATCCAGAAAGAGTTGGACAGCTCGTATCGACATTGCTCGAAAGAATAGTCGAAAACGAGGGTGAAAAGGACGTAAATCATTTCATGCTATTTACATTGGGGTATGGCGTGCAGATTGTACGAGGCGCAGTAAATTTCACGAATAGTGTAGGAACCGAAACCTGTTTCTGCAAGGGGTTCTCTTAACCTGAATATATTCCTGTTTGCATATCGGAGGATCGTTCCGAGCTGGCAGCTATCATCCTCTGGCGTTTTCGATCGCCGGCTATAAAATCGATTATTCCTCTTTGCTTCCTCTATTTTCTGCATTCGTAATTAGATGTCTAAATAAATTTTCGTTTCATTCATTTCTCATTTTCGTAGTCAAACTTGGGATCAGAAATTATAATTATTTAGAAATTGCAATGAGACAAGAATGATTGGAAATTGGAATATTGGGGAAAAAGTGATGACTAATAATTCAGGAATATATATGTTTGATTATTTAATTAGAGAGATTAAGAAATTAATTTCATTCGAATTTATATCGTATTTTGAATTTTAAAATTAAAGCTTATTTTATTCAATAATGATAATCAATATTTGGGATATTTTAACGTAGAATTTTTACAAATTATTTATAATCATATATTGATCAACAATTGAGATTTATAAAATAACTTCAAACAAGGATAAGGCGTGACTATATAAGATCCTTAAGATTATTATAAATACTAATTATAAATTCGAAATTAGTATTTAATCGAATTCCAATAAGAATTCATAGATTGCATTTTTCTTTTTAAGTATTTATTCATCAATAAAAAAAATTGTTTCATACTTTTCTTCGAAATGATTTTAACGACGTTTTCATTATTTATAGTTAATCAGTGCAAAAAAAAAAAGAAACAATTGGCGTTGATCTGATGGTTACATAACAACTGATTAATCGATATTATGAAAGGTCAGTTTCGTAGCTGCGTTGTCTCTCCATTGGCAAACCTTTGAAGGGAATTCCCTCGTGGTCTACGAGTATCGATTGTCCTTTCGAATTTCGAGCGAATTGACCCGGTATTTTCGCGGCATTTTCATTTTCTTCATCATACGATTATATCGATTAACAATTTTCTTAATTTATAAGATACACGTTACGAAATATCGCTATATATTTTATAATAAAAATTGTTTTACTATTCTTACTTTAATAAACAATAATTAATTTTAATTACATAAGAAAAAAAGAAAAATTTTCTTATTTTTCTTTAATAACAAAACGAAGAATATGAAAATATAATAAAATATTATAATATTAAATTTCTTCAATCTGTGAATCAGGAATTAATAATAAATCTATTTGCTGATTTTTGTAAATAAAATTATCTCTCTCTTAAGAAAGAAAACGTATATTAATCGTACATTTGCATTATTTTGTCTAAAAATTCTAATAACTTTCTCTTTTTAGTTTCAATTTTGGAAGTTTGAAAATCATTCTCGATAAATTTGTAGCGTGTAAAATCGAATAATATTATTATAACACCTACAGCAAACGAATGATGTATTCTTTTCCTTTTCCTTTTTTTCTCGACCCCCAAGGAAACTCGCACGTAGACGTGGTTAAAAGCGTGGGCGACGCGACAGTGCAACGTTCGCCAAAGGCGGGGGTGGTTGGCCCAAGGGCGTCAGCAGGGGTTTCCCCGAAAGAAATTTCAATTACCAGCCCGAACTGCACCCCCTGCCAACGGTTTCGTGGAACCTAACAATATTCTCTGCGGTTTGAAACGGTTTGAGCTAAAAGGGACCCTCGATTTCCCCGCCATTCCAATACCTTATTTTCTGTGTCTTTATGATGAGCTGAAATCGTTGTTATTCCAGCGAAATTTTCCTCCCAGGAGTGTGAGTTTTTGGCAAACGATGATCACTGTTGTTTCCAAAGTGCCATTCGGCTTGCATTCGTTTCTCTTTTTTGAGGGGAGAGGTTATTAAGTTGTAAGGCTATGGATTGTAAAACTTTATATAATGAATGGTTTTATTATTCTATGATAATGTTAAAATTTATAGATACAAATAAAATATTTTTAAAACGTTTTAAAAAGTACTTGTGAATAGCTTTGATGAATTAATGAAACAGAAAATACGTGTCTATATCATCGTGGAAAAATATTCCTTCGTCGATGCTTTATTATTTTTCCATTAATGTCGATAGACGTATATTTGTCCATTTCGCTGTCCATTTTCCTCGCCACGTGTTCATCCTCGATAAATATATCCTTTTCGAGAATCGAAGAGGAAACATCCTCGGCTCCGAATTGGGAGAGAGAGAGCATTGTAATCACCGAACAAAAGACGCGAACGTGTATGCCGACACGTGTCACAGTTTTCTCTGAACACGGAAAATAAGATTTTGCGATCCCCCTTTTGTAGTCTGATGGGGGGAGGGGGACCAGAATCCAGTCCCAGAAATTGCTCCACCCTCTATGTCTCTCCCCTGTGTGGGGAACGGCCGATCTAATCTACGTGCTGTTTATTTCCGAAACGTATATAACTCTCCCGCCTCTTCCATGGATGCCAAATCAAGATTCTTCTCACTTTTCCAAAAATTCGAATTAATATTATATACTCGCGAATGTCCTATTTTCAACGATATCAACTTCAATACTTGTATCAATTGGCACACAGAAACACGTCTCGAAGAGATCTGTTTACTTGCGCGTTAAGGAAACGCACGGACACGGATAATTAAACAGCTAGTATAGCGCACGCTTGATGGCTCTTGGCGCGCGTTATATAGAGCTGCTGGTGTCTCGTTACGTTTTATTAAGCCTGTGAAATTTGAGGCCCCTGCAAGAAACCTGGCGCATGCGCGCCACTTTCACGGGTGACAACGCACAGCTCGCGAGGGCAGTGGACGCGAGAACGGTCGTGGGCCCTGTCTTGTTACACGCTTCGCTTCGCGAGACCCATGCGAACGGATAAACGTACTACTCGATCGACGAGCGAAGGATCATCGTCTTTACTAGCTAGCGTTACGGCGCTTTTAGCGAAATTTCATTGCGTGCGTCTTTATTGACCGAGTGAGAAAGAAGTGTCATGTTACACTGACCACGCGGCTAGATGACTCTAGTGTTCAATTAACCTAACACGAGAAATAGATGTAGAATAATTGTTACGTATCATTGTAGAAATAATTGTAAATCTGAGAAATAGATATAGAATAATTGTTACGTATTATTGAAAAAGAAATAATTGTAAATCTGAGAAATAAATAATTGTTACGTATTAGATAGATGATAGAATAATTAATAGAAATATTAGATAGATAATGGAATAATTGTTACGTATCATTGTAGAAATAATTGTAAAATCTGGTTTATAATATTTATACATTGTTTTGTTTAGATTTATAAAAGAATGATTGATCGTTTTAAAGAAATACTTTGTATGATATTAAAAAATAGGAAAAGATTGTGTCGAGTTGGGTAAAAGAAAAGTTTTATTGAATTTTAAGGAAAAAAAAACAATATTTTAAATAATAAGAACAGAGAAATTTTGCTCCAAGTTTTCGGGACGCTACGGAGCCAGTAAATGCGACCAATCGAATTTCCATGCCGACAGGATTACGTAACTGTACGAGGAGTAGGAACCGTAAATTGGACAAATCGATGCAACCCTACCAAAAATTTTGTTTGACCTACATACGAGAAATCTGTGAAATCTTCAACTGAACTTTAATTTTCAAAAGTTTTCAGGATTTTTTTCTTTTTTTTTTTTTAATGCGTTTCTACAGATAATTCAAACTTTTGGATTATTAATTTAAAATAATATCGAATATCAAATTTGTACGCGAATTTTTTATTTTTAAACTATTAAATTCCAACGATTAAGATTATCATTCTTAAAATCTCTAAAAGCATATAGAAATCCGAGAAATTGAATACGCCAAATTTCTAACTTGAACTTGTAAATCTTCTATCGATAAATTGAATAAGTTTGTTCCTGAACTTGTACAAATTCCTCGAGTTTCTGTTATTGATTGCTTCCATTGAACTTAGAACTTCGTTTTATCCATTGCTTGTGAAACTTGTGAAATTTTGAAAAGGAAAGTATTGAACCATTAATGTCCAAACTATTCTACTAATTTCTGATAAATCATTAATAGTACAAAGGAGACGTTCAAGATAGTTGAACGTGTGATAAAATGGAGAGAGAGAACTAAATGAATTATTCTGCAAACTATGTAACGTAACACCAAAAGAGAGATTATCTGTATCATTAAAATTATTCGAAAAATTAGCAATTTATTATAAAAGCAATGTATCTTTAATTAGATGATATATCTTTTAATAAAGTTCAAATTCTAAGAATATATTCACTTTTGACTCGACAAGAGTCTTATTTTTTGCAATTGTTATTTCAATTTTTCAAGCTCTTCTCAATAAAAAAATATTTCGAAGATAACAAAAGAATAAATGTAAGATATAAATTGTGATGGAAAAAAATTTCAAGAAAAATCTTAATCTTTTTCTTTTTGATATTGACAAACAATGATATTTTCACAGTGTTTAATAATTTGATAGAAAAATGATATTCACAATAATTAAATTTGATTTAACTGCAAATTAAATTACGTAAGATCTTTTTCTGAAACGAAATGTATCGTTGGTATTATTTGGTAATACCAGACATTGTAGAACGGTAGAGTGGGGGCGCAGAAATGATCGAGTTTTACTACTTCAGGCGAGGAGAGGGAGCTCCGACTGAACGAGGCGAGCTTCGAACGAGCGGCCACGCTACTCCGGCGGGTTCCGGAATTCACTATAGCCGCCGCTCTACGACAAGAGGAGGCCAATTCCGGGACAATCGTCGCCTTTTCACATGGGAACAATAGGTAGGGGTTCACGCGTGATTTCGTTCGATTCGAGAATTCAAAGCAACCCTACTGTGGTGCCGTTCAATGTGTACATTTTAAAATTCTTCCACTTTGTCTTCCTTCTCCTCTTTCTTCCCCGTTAAAATTTATCATAATTTTTTTAAAGAAATATTATTTGATTAATATTCTCTATTGCAAATTCATTATTGATTTAAAGAACAATTTTTTTTAAAGATTACTTTTATTTATTATTCAAATTCCATCTTTTCTTTCATTCTATATAATATGATTAAAATAATAGATTACTTAATCGCAATTAAATCACATTTCCAATCTCATTTTTCTATTTATTGCTTATATACTTGCTACAAATTGATACACTCTATTGCAAATTCATTATTGATCTAAAAAACAATTTTTTTTTAAAGATTTTATTTATTATTTAAATTATTTCCATCTTTTCTTTCATTTCTATATGATATGATTAAAATAATAAATTACTTAATCGCAATTAAATCACATTTCCAATTTCATTTTTCTATTTATTGCTTATATAATATCTATCTTGCTACAAATTGATGCACTCTATTGCAAATTCATTATTGATCTAAAGAACAATTTTTTTTTTTAAAGATTTTATTTATTATTTAAATTATTTCCATCTTTTCTTTCATTTCTATATAATATGATTAAAATAATAGATTACTTAATCGCAATTAAATCACATTTCCAATTTCATTTTTCTATTTATTGCTTATATAATATCTATCTTGCTACAAACTTGATACACTCTATTGCAAATTCATTATTGATCTAAAAAATAATTTTTTTTAAAGATTTTATTTATTATTTAAATTATTTCCATCTTTTCTTTCATTCTATACAATATGATTAAAATAATAGATTACTTAATCGCAATTAAATCACATTTCCAATTTCATTTTTCTATTTATTGCTTATATAATATCTATCTTGCTACAAATTGATATACTCTATTGCAAATTCATTATTGATCTAAAAAACAATTTTTTTTAAAGATTTTATTTATTATTTAAATTATTTCCATCTTTTTTTTCATTCTATATAATATGATTAAAATAATAAATTACTTAATCGCAATTAAATCACATTTCCAATCTCACTTTTCTATTTATTACTCGTGTAAATATGAAAATCTATCTTGCTATGAACTTGCTACGTTTTTTGTTTTATAAAATACAATAAAGGAGAAAAGTATTGTATATTGGAAAAATGAGTTAGCATCACTTTCAATAGAATTGGCGAACTGAAAAAGGTAGGAAGCCAGTCTTAAGGAAGTTACTGTGTCACAATTGTTGAGTTGGAACGAAGGAGAGCACTTAACCTCAAAGTAGTCGCACCCTCTGTTGGCACACGAGTAGCGCAATCTAGTCGTTTTAATCTGGCTGACATAAATTAGATGCATGTATCCATTCTGCCCGCGTATTTGTACAATAATTAACACGCTTCGCGAAATCACAGAAATGATTGTCAGAGGAGTTGAATTTAATTTGATATTCCTACGAAACGTTAATATATTTGATATATTTTATTCTATGTATAGTATATAATTTTATCCGTTTATCGAAAATAATATAATTGAATTAGAGACGAATGTTAGATGATAAAGGCGATATTTATTAGAATTGGAATATCGATTGCATTTATTATTGTCGCGCTTTTAATTCTCAATCAGAGATATTAGAGATAGATGGCAAGTGTAAAACGGAAATTGCGATATATCAATTTCCTTCTGATTCAATCATGTAATCTATTTAATTCTGTGTATATGTTTCAATTAACCAGCTAAAATGGTTTTAACCGATATACCACGTTGCTTTATTGACGATTTGCTCCATTAAATTGCTAAACAATTTCATCACCAGATTCTGGTAAATTTCTGATGATATAATCTTATAATCCTATTCAAGTTACACCTCTGCTTAATAAAAACTTAATTAAATACAAAAAATTGGAACACAAAGTAGTAACAATAGATACAAAATAAATAAATAAATATTGAGACTGAAACGAAGAAGAAATATTAATCTGACGAATAAAGAAATACAATATTATTGAATTAGTCGAACGACGATTTAATAATTTCATAAATAATTGAAAAAAAACTTGTTGAAATTATTAATTATTACCTTGGAAAATTTTTTTTCCAATGTATCCAGTTGAACGACTTAATAATTTCATAAATAATTGAGAAAATTTGTTGAAATTATTAATTATCTTGGAAAATTTTGTTTTCCAATGTATCCAGTTGAACGACTTAATAATTTCATAAATAATTGAAAAAACTTGTTGAAATTATTAATTATTACCTTGGAAAATTTTTTTTCCAATGTATCCAGTTGAACGACTTAATAATTTCATAAATAATTGAAAAAACTTGTTGAAATTATTAATTATTACCTTGAAAATTTTTTTTTCCAATGTATCCAGTTGAACGACTTAATAATTTCATAAATAATTGAAAAAACTTGTTGAAATTATTAATTATCACCTTGGAAAATTTTTTTTCCAATGTATCCAGTTGAACGACTTAATAATTTCATAAATAATTGAAAAAACTTGTTGAAATTATTAATTATCACCTTGGAAAATTTTGTTTTCCAATGTATATCCAAATATTGAGTCGAACGATTTAATAATTTCATAAATAATTGAAAAAACTTGTTGAAATTATTAATTATCACCTTGGAAAATTTTTTTTCCAATGTATCCAATTGAACGATTTAATGATTTCATAAATAATTGAGAAAACTTGTTGAAATTATTAATTATCACCTTGGAAAATTTTTTTTCCAATGTATCCAGTTGAACGATTTAATGATTTCATAAATAATTGAAAAAACTTGTTGAAATTATTAATTATCACCTTGGAAAATTTTTTTTCCAATGTATCCAGTTGAACGACTTAATAATTTCATAAATAATTGAGAAAACTTGTTGAAATTATTAATTATCACCTTGGAAAATTTTTTTTCCAATGTATCCAGTTGAACGACTTAATAATTTCATAAATAATTGAGAAAACTTGTTGAAATTATTAATTATCACCTTGGAAAATTTTGTTTTCCAATGTATATCCAGATATTGAGTCGAACGACTTAATAATTTCATAAATAATTGAAAAAAACTTGTTGAAATTATTATCACCTTGGAAAATTTTGTTTTCCAACGTATATCCAGATATTTGGAGCTGCAGAGCAGCGGCCGTAAAGACGAACTTCGACTGCATTACGTATCACGCCGGGACGGCAGCGTCCACGTGGAGGCGTTCCCTTTTCGTCTGGCCGATGGCGCTTGGCACAGGGTCGCCCTGAGTGTAAGCGGCTCGCAGGTCGAGCTGCTCGTCGACTGTCATCCTTTGTACAGGCGGTTACTTAGGCCTGGACCACCTGACACCAATTTCACTTTGCCACAATTACAACTCTGGGTTGGCCAGAGAAATGTCAGGCACTTTCTCTTTAAGGTACCATCTCCTCCTCTTCTTAATCTTTCTTTATCCATTATTTCTCTTTTTAACAAAATATTAACGATTATATAAAAAAAAACAAAAGGAACGTGATTATAATTATTTTCAAGAGTTTGAAATTTTTAATAATCAACTGAGATAAGCTGGTACGATTTTGGCGCCACAGGGTGCTTTGCAGGATGTGAAGCTGATACCAGGCCCCCATGGCTACCTTTCCCAATGTCCCCAACTTGACTCGTCTTGTCCCACTTGCGGTCAATTTTCTATATTACAAAACACGGTGGAACAGCTGATGCATAATCTCAACGAGCTCACGCGTAGGGTGAGTGTATCTCTTCAATTTATCACTCTTTTCTACTTTTGATTCAAGTTTTTTAATCGTAAAAAAATGAGAAATTAGATTTAGAAAAATAACTGGACAACTTTGCTTTCCTCTCATTCCCATCCTTCCTTTTAGCTAGCCGCTGCAGAGGGCAGGATAAGCAAAGTGGAGGAGTGCGAGTGCCAAAAGTCGTGCAGGGCAAATGGCACCGTTCACGAGGATGGCGCGACCTGGGAAAAGGGTTGCCAACAGTGTTCCTGCGTACACGGGGAGATCGAGTGCAGGCCTACACCCTGCGCGCCTGTAACCTGCAAGAATCCTGTCATTCCTCAAGGACAGTGTTGTCCTATATGTTTAAGTAAGTACTTTTTTAAATTAAAAAATTGTAATCTTAAATCATGTACAAATAATCAAATTGTAATCAGAGTAAAAGAAAGAAAGAAAGAAAGAAAGCTTAATCTTTTAGTTCTGGATTAATTTTTAAAAATTTAAGAACACTTTTTTTTCTCAATATTTACGTTATTAATTATTAATATCGTGTGATCAATAATTGTCTCCAGAGCAATGTTATTTGCACGGAGTAATTTACGATCACGGTGAGAAAGTTTCGCCGAAACAGTGCGTAGAGTGCGACTGTTTCGATGGCAGCTTCACTTGCCAGAGATTCGACACTGAAACAAGATGTCCGCCGTTGCCCTGTCCACCGAGCGAGCAGATCAGCGTAGCCGAAGAATGCTGCAAGTTCTGTCCGGGTATGGTTATTTATACAAGCATACTTCAAATCACTAAATATTTCATGGTACTCATCATCGTGATTAATCTTCTTCGATGTTTACAAGAATACGTGAACATTCAATTGAGAGCGAATCGCAATCGTTCATACGATAATATTTGATAGCTTGATCGTTAAATATTTACTAATCTTAATTAATTTCCAAAAAAAAAAAAAAGAAATCATTCACAGAATCGCGCTTAAATAATTAACCAATTGATTATACAACCCATGGCAAAAAATCTTAAGAGATCAATATATTAAATCTATATTCAATTTGTCATAAATTTTTTTTAAATTGAAATATATATTTTTATATATTAAATAAAATTTTGCTAAGGGCTGGATTCGATATTACGATTGAATCGAATGAAAAGAGCGATGCATGCCATTTTATGGTACTCACATTGAAAAAAATCCCTAGGCGAAATTTCCCTCTTTTCTGCTATAATGTAATATTCGTATCCTGAATGGCATGGCAGCCGACCAATATCTAAAAAAAAAACCAAGAAAACGATTCTAACCATTTGATCCAATGCTCTAATAATAATTAAATTTTCTAACCATCTCTGCATTCTTTCCTTGGCTAACCCAATTTAACCAGGGGTGGACTACTGTGCGAAGGGCCACAAGTGTCATGCTAATGCGTCCTGCCTGAATCTGCAGACAACGTACGCCTGCCATTGCGATATCGGTTTCCAGGGGGACGGTCATAACTGTCACGGTATCTAATGCTTCTCTAACTTTGCTCTCTCTCTCTCTCTTTTTGTGTGCCTTTTCTTCTCTTCTCTTTTTTTTTTTTTTGTTTTCCTTTCCCGTCGATATTTAATAGCCTTTAATTCAATTAAATCCATTGAGATGGCGATCGTGATATTTCCGTCTGTCGACCCTTCATCGTTAAATATATAGAAGATCGATGTTAGTACACACATAATCATACAGCATGTGTTTGCTCATCCGTGATTTTATCGATAGTCGTCGTGTCAAAGAAAAAATAAATTTTCCGTGATTTGTGGTTATTATCAAAATTACTAATGTGTGTGTGTTCATGTTTTCGTAATAAAATTTAGATTCAAATCGATCTGTTTGTTTGACGAGATTGACGTGAAATGATAATTACTTGAATGAGTTTGAAAAGATCGTCGGGTAATAATACGCATTAAAACGACAAGATGGTTTTTGCAATTATGTAATAGAAATAAAAGCATTTTTTTTTTTTTCTAAAATTATATTTTTGCACTTTAAAAATTATTCTCTGGTTTATTTTGGTAGAATATTTCGACCTTCAAATGACCTTAAATGAAATATCATTTAATTTTATCTATATATATATATATATAGGATAGAATTGATTGGTTATTCGGATCATTCGAAGGTCCAAATCTATCGAAGTAAATTAATTGAAAATAATTGATTAAATACGTTAACGTGGCAGACATAGATGAATGCAAACAGCAAGGTGGCTCCGAGGGGCACCATTGTAACGCAAACACAAAATGTGTGAACGTGAATGGCTCTTACACGTGCGAGTGTCTTCCGGGTTACCACAGAGTAGACAAATTCAACTGCGCCGAGTTAGACGAGTGTGCGACTGGTCATCACGCGTGCGACGAGCACGCCACCTGCGTGAACACAGCGGGAAGTTACTATTGCATATGTGAAGATGGCTACACTGGCGATGGTTACACATGCAAACGTATGTTTATTCTCTATGTTTTAATGTTTTTCTCATGTCCCAATTCTTCGTCTTCCTGTTGTTTTTTAAATTTTTGAAAAAAAATTTTTCGTTCATCCTCTCTAGCTGTTTGCAATCAAACCTGTCAAAATGGCGGTGAATGCGTGGCGCCGGGAAGGTGTTCCTGTCGGCGTGGCTACATAGGCAATAGTTGTGAATTAGATTTGGACGAGTGTGCGAGTGATTTACATCGGTGTCATCAATCATCAACGTGTTTCAATATGCCCGGTTGGTATTATTGCCGTTGTAAACCGGGTTACAGAAGCGCCCTCCATGATAGTACTCAGGGTACACAATGTCTCGATATCGACGAGTGCAACGACCAAACGATCGAGAGGAGGCATACCTGTCATCCTAGCGCCAAGTGTGTCAATACCGAGGGTGGTTACGAATGTATTTGCCCGCCTCAAGAGGAAAATAGTACTATGGAGGAATGTAGACTGAGTGAGTATATATATATATATACTTTTTACGTTATAGATCTAGGGATTTTTCCGATTATCCAGTTTTAATGTAGTAACAATTGGAGAAATATTCATAAGCGGAGAAGTAAAGATTATTATTATTATACGTTGATAGGTTGTTGGTTCGAAAATCAAGAAGTGAAAAACGGAGAAACTCTAGCACCAGCCGAAAATCCCTGTAGGAGATGCACTTGCAAAGATGGCGTTGTTACATGTAGGGACCCGATTTGCGACTGCAGCGCTCCGGGAAGTCATCGGGATAAATGTTGCCCGCAATGCGATCCCGCGGCTTCTTGTAGGCATCAAGAACTTCATCATCTAGTCTTCAGAAGTGGCGAACGATGGATATACCAGTGTCAGACTTGTGAATGCCTGGTAACTAATAAAAATTATATAGTCAATTTCATTTTTTTTTTCTTTAATAACATTCACTTTTAATCTTCTATGATCTAATTATTTCTAAATAAAATATATTACTCAATTAACAATCTTGATATATAATAAGCAATTATCTTTTAAAATGGAAACTTTTATTCAAAATCATTATCTTAATTATAAAATAAATTATTTTATGTTTTAAATTAGATTCTATTATCTTTAATAATCATATTTAATATGTTCTTTTATAATTTGAAACGAATTTAGAATTATCACGTATGATTCATTTCAGTACGGCGAAGTAGACTGCTGGCAAATGGAATGTCCACCAGTGACTTGCTCAAACCCTGTGACAGAGGATGGGGACTGTTGTCCTCGTTGTGAAGACGATCCCTGCGCGAGAGAAACGTTTGGAAATGACACTTCTCTCTCGGTATTAACCAGGCCACAACCTTGCAGCTACTCTGGAATTATTCACGAGAGTGGCAGCTCCTGGCAGGATCCTCATGACAAGTGCACCACGTGCGAGTGCAAGGTAAGAAGGATGTCCGGCTGTGGTAACATCGGGGGACCGCAGAATCGTTCGTCTCACAAGATACGAATAAAATAGGGGGGTTCGTGAGGAAAGAGAGACACGAATCGTTACGGAGAAAACATGTGCCTTAGACAATAGATTTTAAAATTAATAATGTATAATAATCATTTTTTAGCAGAATATTCTTTTTTAATTTCTTTATGCTGATGATGATGATGATGAAACAAGATATATTCATTGTAATAAAATGTTGTTTAATAACACTTGTTTATATAACATATGGATAAATGTTAGAAATGAATTTCTTTTTATCTCGTGTTCTCTTTTCACATGAAATCAAGAACTCAAAGGTCAGTAAAATAAATTAAAAAAACTAAATATCGCCTTCATTTAGCCGTGGATCTGTCCTGCGTCTGATCAATTACGTTTACTGTGCTCCTACGAGGTGCGACCAGTTGCTGTGCGGGAAGCGATCATTTAAGATGCATTGATATATTTACACGATGTACATGTGGCGGATTACTTGAAATAATTTTAAATCTATATTTTCCTTAAGCTTTAATTTGCGATGAATTCTGAAGTAAACTATTTAACATTGTTTGCAAACACTGTATGAATAATCGTTAGTGTAATTATTTAACATATGTGTTAATCAGATAATTGTAAATATATTTGTTGAAATTTTTGAATTAATTAACAAATGATATTTTATTAACTTTTTATATTTATGATATAATATATTTGTATCCCTTTCTTTCTAAATTATTTGAAAATATAATAACTATTATCTACTATGATCTTCTTTAATTTATAATAAATTATCCGCCACATGTTCGCATTAAAATCACACACATTGACATATAAAATTTGTTTTTTTTTTTATCGTTTTTTTTTTTTCCCTCTTTGTTTTCGTCTCAATTTTTTTTATCGTACTAGTAGGTAACCCTCGTATAATACAAGGTACCTATATACATATATTGACTATCATTTACTTTCCAGTATGCCATTATTTGCGGTGTGTATAACGCGAGTCAACTTTTTGCAAGCCTAATTGCGCTAAAATTTTATTCTTTATACGCTGAGAGAAAAACTTGAAAATTAAATTCTTAAATTTCGGAAATTCTCATTTAAAGTCTTTGAAGTACATACGACTTACTGTATATACAATACAATCTCATACTTGTACACATATTTATAGTATTTATAGTTTTAGTTCACATCAAGATCAATCGGATCAATTAGAGTAATTTAGAACTATGATGACGAAATATAAAAATTAGATAATTATTAATATAAATTTATTATAGAATGAATTGATTTTTAAAATGCAAGTAGTTGCAAGCATAATTTAACCTTGACATTCTAGTAGAATAAAATTTAAGCATTAGAATAGAATTAAGCTAGACTTAAGTTGGCATTAGAGTACTTAAAACTGATTAAGACTCGTTTATATATATATAGTTTAATAATTAAATTCGAATCTATTCGAATCAATCGAATTTAATCAAATTTAATATATAGTATATATTAAGAATTACAGATAACCTGCTTCAAAGGCTGAACGAAGTCTCGGATTAAAATTAAAACTTTATTTAGAAATATGTTCTCTCGGCGTGAGCTACCATTGCGTCGTGCTAATATTATGCAAAATTATCTGATGCTGTATTCACCACTTGTAAATTATTTTCAACTCGGATATCTGTTTTTATCAGTTACTAGCGTACGAGATACGTTCAGGGGCGTCCCTAAGTTAGCGTAGACCTATATATTATGTGCAATGTTTTTTCGTTAGCTGCCTTGCACGCGGCAGTGTTCATTATTGTTATTATTATTATTATTATTATTATTATTATTATTATTGTTATCATTATACTATTAATCTTTCACTTTAAGTAAGAAAGACGAAACATTTCTAATTCGGCACCGTATATTCATATGTGTATTTAATATATATGCATGTTTATTCGTGATGAAAATAATCACGTATTGTAAAGTAGAAACGAAAAATTATTGTTATCGTTGTAATCATTATTATTATTATTATTATTATTTTGTAGTAATGTTGTTTTATTTAATCAATTGTATTTTCCGTTTTAACCCTTGCTCACTATGAATCAGATATATTGAATAGCTTGAACGAAAATCAAGAAAATTAGGTATAGTATCGGATGGGTGGTAAAAATCGTAAGTTATAGATTTTTCACGGTGGTTCATTTACATGTCATGTATAAATATAACTTTTTTTGAACACTGCCGCGTAGTATCAACCGAAATCATGCGCGCAAAACGTAAAAAAAAAACTCTCTGTTTTTCGTACGATTCGAATTAAAAAAAAAAAAAAACTCTTATTGCTTCGGGTCGGCCCTGCATGGATCGTGTTCAGTACGTATATTAATTAACGACTAATTTTCAATTCGATTTCATTACGACTAAGCGTAGCATGACCTCCACCTCGTCAATTTATTACAATCTGTTTTGACAAAAGAATAGAAAAAAAAAATCAATAGCAAAAATATTGATAATACTTGATATTTAATTCACAAGTAAATTTAATATGTTTTAGCAAATTGTAAAATTGAAATAGAATTATTATTGAAAAATAAAAAGGGGAAAAAAAAAGTAACTAGACTTAGAATCCACGATAAACGGATTTTCAATAATCGAGTCGGATATAAACGTGTTTGAACATCTGAGATAAATCGACGAGGAGAGATGGGCTGATGTGTTTAAAAATAAGATAAAATAATTAACATAGAAACGAGCGAACGGAGTGTTTTGTGTAATCATGCTGCGAAATTTTTTAATCTCACATCATATTTAACATAACATGAAACACACATCAGCCGTGAATGTCTAACCTGACTAGCCTAACGATGGGTATCCTTGCAGGTGCCGTACTGCGCCCAATTGGTGAGCAATAGCGCGTGTTGTGTGCATCGGTAATCACGTCACTTCTACCTCACCTATAATCTTCTTCTACCCGCCTTTTCTTCTCTTTTTTTTATTTATTTATTCTTCTAACGTTTGTTCTTTCTTTATTCTTACTTCTCACTCACTTGTCACTTCTAGCTCGAACGCTTTTATTTTCTTCTTCTTCTTCTTCTGTTTCTCCTGCTTATTTCGAATAGCACCACTTGACACCATCTTTTCTCTCCTTTCTTTTTTTTTTTTTTTTTCGGCCATCGGCCGAATCAATCGCTTCTTATCTACGCAAGCCCTCGATTTTACTTTCTTACTCTGTCGTGTAATACTCGTTTAGAATCCATTAGAGGAAGTAAATCTAGTAACATAGATATCCCCTGGTTCATTCGTTCGTAGAGGTCTCTTGCGTTCGTTGATCGCCGCACGCTGGTCACCAGGCATGAACGACGTTTTCTTGCGTTAGGTTACATGCACTGATCGTTTATGCCACGTGTGTTTAAAATTTTAATGTTTTAAAGACGATAGTCGTTGGATTTTTCTTTTTTTGATTTGTTTGATTTGAAATTTTTTTTAATAAAAGATAACGATCGTACAGAAGGTGGCGTTAAATAAATATATATATATTTATTATTACGATCTTTTTGACAGCGTGTGGCATAGACAAATAGACATTGACACTGCGCAAGAAATATTACTTTTAACTCTAAGAATTAAATCGCGAGCACGTCGCATGTTTCGTTATTAAGAATTATATTCAGAATTACTCTTGATCGATCCGAAGACGATTATTATCTTATTATTTAATCGATAATATTTATATAAATATTCTGTATCGTGTTTTAAGTTAAATAATTCTTAATTATTAGTGTCTGTTAGTGTTAAATTCAAAGTAAAATCAAATTTAAATTTATTATTAAAAAGAAAAAAATTGATTGAATGTTAATTATTTTTATCATTAAAATCATATAAAAAATTTGTGCAATGGAAAGAAGTGAAACATTTATTATTATTATTATTAATTGATTCTGATATTATTGATTTTTTTTTTCTTCGCAAAAATAAAAGATAAATTTAAATCCATTGTTATTATTATTGTTTGAATATTTTCTTTTCCGTCGATCGTTCGATCAAGAATGCTCAATACGATCCTCCACTTTAATTACAGTGGTTGAATGCACGTTTTCACAATGATTCGCATGTAACGATTCACCTCACGTTTTTTTTTTTTTCTGACTAAAAAAAAAAATACGAGTTAACGTCTCGATTCATTCGATTCAAGAAACGCACATTAATGATGCACTGTCGTTAAAAAAAAAAAAAAATTCGGATTTCTAAAATATTTGATATCGGTCGGGTGCACGACGCACGTGGTGACAGACACACGCTCACGTACAAATATACGTACACAGAATTGCATTATAATTCATTTTTTGTGTTTCCTTTATTATTATTGTTATTATTATCATTATTATTATTATTATTATTACTATTATTATTATTACTATTATTATTATTACTACTACTATTATTATTATTATTACTATTATTATTATTATTATTATTACTATTATTATGATTTTGTTACACTTGAGCCTCTTTTGCACCCTCCTCTGATCTGCATTCGAGATTCGATAGAAGCACCAAGAATCTCTTTCTCTATCTATCGAGTATTGTCTGGCAATGATTCTGGCAAGAAAAGATAAAAAAAAAAAAGATAAAATTTAAGACAACGTTTGAAATTGTATAAAATATAATCTAACCTATATTTTTATATAAATTAGATTTTAAAAGAATTTTTTATTGACTATGTCTATTTTCTTTAATATAAAATTACAAAATCAAAAATCGTAAGATTTAATCATTTTGCTGAAATCATTGCTGGAAGTAGTGATAACCTAGATACGGTATCCTCAAGGTGTCAGATACATACTATGAAAATTCATTGTTTTGTTTTTCCCGAATGTCAGAGCATGATTGTTATGAGTCGAGTTCTTGTAATTTGTGCTTGTAAAAGCAATATTTTTATTAATCGTGCACGAGAAAGATCCATCGAATCTGGGTCATCAGCATATATATATATATATATATATATATACGTATAAGGACGCAAATTTTCATCGAAAAACGGATTCAATCGTCGTTAAACGCGATTTCGACGAAACAATGAATTACATATTATGTGGAGGATTACCTGAGTATCCCCTTCAGCGATGCGAAAAGTCTTGGACAAAACGAGTTAATCAGAATTACAATATCCGCGATTATTCTTCACATGCTTTCTCATAATAAATCAACGAATATCGATTCATATCACGTTCTAACCTTTCAAAAGTGAGGCGATCATGCACGCTCACGAATTCACGTCAAAGTCAGAGACGCACTTCCCCTGGGTTCTCTATATAAATTTATAGATAGATAAAAGATTATTGTATCCTCTCTTTGAATTTGCAAAAAAAGATATAAAAATATTAAAAAGCAATCACGTTACAGATCACATCGCTAGATTTGCAAATCATATTTTATACAATTTCAAAATTTCCCGCTTCTTCGACTATCCTCTATAACGCATCACGCACCCGATAGATGGTAGCACGCACCGCGTACACCCAAGACTTTTCGCGCGGTTACAAGGGAGTATTCTTCGTGTTGAATGTTCGTAAAGAAACGGAAAGAAAATAAATTGATAATTGAGAAAAGAAACGGAAGAGGGCGAAAGTCAGGCGAACACGATACAAGTCGCTTGGTCCCGTTCGTTTCGCCGTTGGCTAACCCAGTGTCCAACGAACCTCTCCGTAGGACGGGCAGCTATGCTGCAGCTACGATTACGGCTGCGCTGGCGATCTGGGCAGCAACAAGCAGCAGCAACGTCCTCCAGTCGTTGTTCCTGAGCCTGTCGTACGCAGCCTACCGAGTTCTACGCGGTCACCGATGGTCGATGGTGCATCGGAAGCAGCTGTATCAGCGGTTACCGCTTCCGCTACTGCAACACCAGTCACCGGCGCTCACCTCCTGTCGGCATCGCCTTCTTCCTCCTCGTCCATTAACAACAACAACAACAACGCCGCCGCCGGTGGTGGGGGGTCGACGACCATCAGAAAAATTCACTGGAACGTACAAAACAACCTGCCAAACAAACCATCCCAACAACAGAGGGACGGTCGCCACGCCAGAGTGGAAACGCAACAGCAGCAACAGCAAATTTTACCGACAGCCAGGTACCAGCTGGTTTCTGGAGCAGCGACGACGTCGTCGTCGGCGCCTGAACGCGTTGCGTCCGCGTCGACGTCGTCGACGACGACGATTAAAGCTCCGAACACGAGATACGAGGGCAAATCACACGCGTCCGGATCGAGGCGTCAACGCGCCAAAGCGGTCAACAACGGTCTCGCCAACTTGCGACAGCAGCGCAGCAATGCGTCCTTCGTATCCTCCTCCTCCTCCTCCTCTTCCTCCTCCTCTTCCTCCCCCACCTCCTCATCCGTATCGTTCTCGTCGCCTCTCGCAATGCTGGTGCCATCTGGAACGAATCTCGAGCCGCAACGTGACAACATCTCGGCGAGTAACGGGAACGGTACTAGCGAGAATGTGGTCGCGAATGGTTACCGTCAGCCGGCATCAACAGGAGGGCAGCATCGGCGCGGCGATGGCGCAGAATCCGTGGCGCGCAATAGTGGTGCCACCTGAGGCTGACGCTCGCGTGGACAGTTAGAAGAGAAAGAAATAAACACTGGCAAGGCATTCCAAGGGGTGTAGCACGGGAGCTGGGCCGTGGCCCGTTATAGGAGCGAGTTTTGGAGAAAGCGTTCTCTCTATGGTCATCTACGATCGTCTAATCGAGGGTGTTGTCGAGGGAAGCGAGTGCACTGAACAAGAGGAACGCGACCACTGGAGTGAAACACTGAAAAAGCACAACGCAAGGGGAGTCCGTGTTTGGATTTGATTTGTTCGACGATCACGGGCAACGAGCGTGATAAACGTGCTATGGATGAACGTCCAGTTTCCTTGACGAGTTTCGATCCTCGTCCAACTTCCAGAAATCGTTGCGTATCTATCAAGATCGTTGCGATCGTCTATCAAGATACATTTCTTATTATCTGTGGTCTGTGCTTGTCTATCGCGACTTGAGTCACGATAGAACGTGGAAAAATCTATCGATACTCGAGCTTGGATAGATAGATTAGGTCAACGCTTGACGCTTCGAGGACACAGTGTTCAGCGAGGAGTAATGATTGACCGGGGAAAGTTAGGTGTGCCAAAAAAAATGTGAGCCAGCCAACACCGAGAACGAAGTTGAACCAAGTTTCTGTTTGTGACGACATACGCGGACTCGATTCGTGTTCCCTCTGATTATTTTCTCTCTTTTCAAATTTTTTTCTTTTCTTCTTTTCTTTTTCTTTTTTTTTTCCGCCCCCCTTCTTTCTTTCTTTTCTTCAGCCTCCGAAAAGATCGAACAGAGGGCGGGTCCGTCATTGTCGTTGGTCGTTGATCGGACGAAATGTCTCTTTCCTCGCGTTTTGAGCTGGGTCAAGCATAACAACAAGTGAGAGAGAATCGAGAAACTGAGCCCGTGACGCGCGGTGTCCTTCGGAGCGTTCTCTAATAAAAAGCAACACCGATCACACGCTTTCGCGAGTTTCCTTTCTTTGGCATAATTTCCATGTTGAACAGGTAGCGCACAATATTTGGGCCTTATAAAAATTATAAAAACGGGAAAACGAGAAAATAAAAAAAAAAAAAGAAAGAAAATAAAAAAGGAAGGGTGTCTTTCTTCGTCTTTCTTCACCAACGGAAAAGGCTAATACCGTGTTGAATTTGAATCGTGTTCTCCGTTTTTAAGGCAGGACGAGAATATGAAAAAAAAAAAATATGAAATGATAGGAATTAGTAATTTACCTTAGTAAGGAATTGAATATCCTCGAACGAGAAGGACAAAGGAAATAAAAATATCGAATTGCGTTATGAAGAGCTCCGTAATATACTTATTAATATATACAAATATATATATATATATGTATATTATATATATATGTATAAATATATATATACGTGATGTATATTCAATATACGGAATCATGCGTGAAACATAAACGATTCTATTTATAGAGTAATATGTGAATCGAGATCGATCTTGTCGATTATAAAAATAAAAAAGAAAGGAAGGGAAAAAGTGTACTACACCTACATATATATATGTATAAAAAAAAAAAAAAGAGTATTCTACAATGGATCATATCTCGACAATATAAGGTAAAAACGCGCGATATACACCAAATTATCATAATGCGGACATTATAGAGATCGTGTCTCTTTTCTTGAGTAAAAATGGAAGCGATTAATTAAAAGGGCAAAAAAAAAAAAAGAAAAAAAAAAGCAAAAAAAAAAAAAAGTAAATAAAGTGGATAAAAAGTCGTATAGTCTTTACGCTTGAAAACGTTAACGTTTAAGAGTCATCGTTATGTATTAGGATAACGCGAAGATTCCGATTCTCGTGAAGATCTTGAGAGAGAGAGATAGCAACACGCTTCTTTTCGTAGACAGCCAATTATATAAGCCGGTTCAGTTTCTCTGGTTCTGGAACGCTGAATGGTTTATGCCTGATCCATAGAGCGCGCAACCTGTGCCTCCGAGGATTCAACATCCATCAATAGTCTTCACTATTTGTATACAGTGAAAAATTAAACGTGTTCGTTCGATTTATTTCAAACAAGAATTACACTTCGGATATTTTATTTGTACTTTATCGCATAATATTCTTTGATAATTGCGTACAAATATAAAATCATTCGAATCCTTTAAAAAGATAGGTTAGAAAGTTTTCAGATTTGGTTTAGTGTGTTACAGTGACAAAATAAGGATCGAGTTAAGTGATATTTTTAAAAATTAAATTTATGCAAATCTTTTCAGTTGAAATTAAGGATACGTTTAATTTTTTACAGATGATAATTGGGTATTCTGTTCAATTATAAGTTGCATACCGGACGATGAACGTGCCGGTTTGCTTGAACGATTCTTTATCTCGCTCAACCCAATGCGATCACTACGACTACATTCCTCCTTGATTAACAATAAGTAGGCACTAAAAAAAATGAGAGAAACATATAAATATATATATATATATATTTATAAATATTTATATATATATATATATAAATATATAAATATATAAATAAACGAAGAGATAAAAATGTGGATAAATTAATTAATTAAAGAAGCAAGGAATGGATGGATAAATAAAATAAATAAAATAAATATAATATATATACACATATGTATATATAAATATATATAGTGTTGTATAAAAGTTTTAGGTCACCTATCAAACAGAGAATATTTTGTTTTTGATGATTATATTAATATTAATATTATTTTAATTCTGTCATTATTATTTAATTAAAAAGTGTTTAATTAGCAAGAATTAATTAGAAGAATATAAATTTATCTAAAAAATAATATTCTATACCCGTTACTTTTATTTTTCTTTGCAATTGTTCTCCATTTTTCTATTTCATTGTATCATTTTCTATCATTTATTTTAGTATCTTAATATTTTTGAATTAAAATAAAATATTAAACAAACATAGAAATTTATTTTCATGTGATAAAATATGAAATGATATGAAATTTAGTTAATAATAATAAGAGATATTAATATAAAATAAATTAATATAAAATAATAAATGACCTAAGACTTTTTGTATAGTACATGTATATATATATATACATGAAGAGAAGGCATTAATATAACATACATGTACGTATATATATATATAAAAATAAGGATAAAAAGATGAAATAATTCAAATAATGAATCAATTAATGGCAAAAGAAGCGTACATTCGTAATCGTTTATTCGATGTGCAATAACGTAAACGGCTTAATTTGTAAAGAAAGCTATTAGATACGCGGAACCAGTGTTGCTCTATACATAATAAGGGAGGATTTTCATTAGTAAGTAACACGAACATTTGTTAGTCACAGTCGCGTGGCGGCCTCTAATATTCCATACCATATGCTTAAACCTTTGATTTCTTTCTTCCTTTTTTTCTTTCCTTCTTTCTTTCTTTTCTTTTAAATATATATTCAACGAAATTTCGAGGAATATCATTCAATCTTAGGCATTTGAACTGACCCGTGGAAAAAATTGTGGCGCGGCCATTTTGTATTATAAAATTCATGTCACGCGAAAACAACGAAGAATCGACGTAAGATGGCGGCCAGTCAGTGCGAAGTTTCGAAGTTCAGAGCACTCGTACGAAATGACGACGATTCGTTTCAATTATTTTTTTTTTTTTTTTATATACAACGATATATAATTTTCCATCGCGACCAAATAAAGGAAAAGGAATAGGAAAGGAAAAGGTCGCGGGTAGTTCCTCAAGTTTGAAAGAAGAAATTGGACAACGAGCCTTGTGCACTTCGTACGTGTGAACACACGGAACGTAAAAGGTATACGCATATACACGCGCACGAATACGATGAATAATCTAAAAGAGAAAAAGAAGAAGGTGCATTGGGTAAATGAATTAATCATTATTCGATCGATGAACACGCTGCGTTGCTCCGATTGTATATAGGATGTGTAATATTAGACGACATATTAGCGAGGCGTATACATACACATACACACATCGACAAGTTGCTATTCCCTTCGTGGAAAATTAATTACGAACGAATTACAACACAAATTTTAACGACACCAAGATCGATATACGACACGAATTTATTGATGCGTGACGAAAAAGGATGATGATGATGAATGATGATGGATGACGAAGAGAGAAAGAAATTTTCTCCGGATTATTTCGATCGATAAATTTATTTTATTGCCATGTGAAATTTTCAAAAATTAAGACCAAAGTTGAATTTTCTCTCTCTCTTTAAATCGTTTTATATATATTTATCGTTTTATACATTCTCTTTCTCTCTCTCTCTCTTTTTCTCTTTCTCTCTCTCTCTCTCTCTCTCTCTCTCTCTCTCTCTCTCTCTCTCTCTCTTGTTCTCTTCGCAAAATGTTTTTCAAAATTCCAAGACGAGAACGGGACAAAGAGATCGGCGCATCGTATCGTAAACTAGCATACGATTAATTGATAAAAATAAATAGAATTGTATTAATTATTGTATTATCGATAAATAATCGTGTTAAGCATTTACGACAAATTAATTACTCGAGGAGTGGGGATAACGAGAGGAAGGACGAGTTTAAATATATTATATAAATGTATAAGTGGAAACGAAAGGAAAAGGACAAATATCAGAATCATTGAAAATTATAGGGGCGATTAATTATTAAAGATGTACCGTGTTAGATGTGACGTTGCGTGGCCGGAAGAGGAGAGGAGAAGATAAACAAAGAATGCTCCGTTGCCAGTTCTCGTTTTGCCATAGTAATAATATTTTCATATTATCACATTTCACGTTATACACATCGTAGTCTAACGACAAAGTCTACTCTAATTTTTTTTTTTTTGAATAAAATTAATGAATTACTTCGTATTTTACGTTCGAGGAAATCGAAAATTATTCAATATGAACTTTTGATCGTCGTAACGGAATCATAAGTTTCCTTCGAGGAACGATTAATTTATTTCTGGCAACGTGGCATTTGTCCGCCATCATTCGTGCGTTGTCCTTTATTTGATTAGACAAGATAGCCAAGACAGATCTCATTATGAGGTAGATAGGACATGTAAGTATAAATCGTTAGGTAGGGTAGATACCTGAAAGCAGGGCGGCGATAAACTGAGCCAATGTCGCGTGCCATAGCGAATTTAATAAATCGTAAATAGCATTCACTCGTTGCTCTTCATACTTTGGATAGATTTGAAAACTCAAAAAAAAAGAAAAAGAAAAAAAAAAGAAAGAAAAAGAAAAGAAAAACAAAAAAAACAGAAACGAAAAGATCGATAAAGGGAAAAAAATCGATGAAAAAAACCTACCTACCTTTCATGTGGAAAAATACAAAAAGGGAAACGAACTCTAAAAAAAACTGTTGATAAAAAAGAATAAAGGGAAGGAATAAGTAGTTAAGGAACAGCGAAAGAGATCAGCTGGAAGACCTCTTTTATAGTGTTACTTAATTATTAATAACAATTTACCACGTTATTCCTGACTATTGTTAGTTAAATGCCTAATTACCGAAGTAATTAAACTACACAACGATTAACTAGTAAGCGCTTTTAAATTAAAGGAATATTAACGAGGATCTAATTAACAGCCAGCCTAGTCTCAGTTTAAACTCTGTGCTAACACGTAGACGTTTTTACTACCGTTACTATCTACTGGCACTAACTTGTTACCGTCATCGTCACTGTTTCGTTCGATTTCGTCATGTACATGTGTGATCAGCGGAATCTGCATTAACTTTCGTGGCCTAAACCTTTGCAAAGATGAAACAAATTCGAAAGGAGAATTACAAATATATATATATATATTTTTCTTTTTTCTAAGAGTTGAATACATCGAGCAAACACTTTCTTAATCCACCGAGAATTTTTTTCCATTAAAACGTTTTATCCGTTTCTTCTATTCGTCGCATTTTACGGCCACAGAAGTGGCTGCAGCGTCCCCTATCTGGTACACGCGCAACATCGAACCGAAGACGAATCAAACGAATCGTATTGCTAGTATTATTACCTGTCTCGATACGCATACCAATGGCTGGCGCGATCGTCACTGCCGAAATTATTATCATCGTCATCTTTGTTCATTTTGATTATATCCTATCAGGGTACAGGCGGTCGACAAATGAACGTCGAGTTTGTAAAATTGTTAACCACGTGCTCTTTGTCAACTAACTAATTGTCATAACTATTGTCTAACTATTTACTAAACTTTAACGCTGTCATTGAAATGGTCACAACTCGCGGTATATAAATATAGGTAATCTTGTTTCTTCTTTTTTTTTTTTTTTTTTTCTCTCTCGTACGAATCGATCGAGATTGCAAATCTTCGGATCGATAAGAACGAGCGCATTGAGACCGACACGACACACGGGATAAGAAGACGAAATCGAGTGTTTGCGTCTGCGCCGCCCTCTGCATATAGGTGTACGCTACCTGGTGATGTGACGTCGGTAAATTCAATTAGAACTCTGTACGAACGTGGAAACGTGAAATTTCGCTCTTCCAATGTGTATGTGTACTGATCACTCTTCGACTGCCGTACATTCGAATCCACTGTTTCGTCGAATCAACTTAGGCAAACGTATCGGTGGATACGTTTGGTTAAGGGGAAAGATATAATCTTCGTTGATTTTTGAATCGTTTATTCCGGCTACGTGGAATTGTGAAACGATCACAACATCACAATCTTATTAAATTACGATTCTTTGTATTCCATTTTTATTCCATTCACGTGGGATGACGAATGGGAATCGTTACGAAGTTTGCGTGAAATAGGTTAGGTCGACTTATGTTTCGTATACGGCGAATAAAAAGAAAAAAGAAAAAAGAAAAGAGAAAAGAAAAGATCAAAATAAGTAATTAATATCATAATCATCGGGGATTTATGATGTTTTGCCGATGTCATGTCACTAACATCATATTACCCCTCGGTATTCCCGCCGCCTACCTTGTCCTTCCTCCTTCCCCTGACTCTTCCTTCAGTCGCCTTCAGTATCAAGTCTCCTCGAGACGAACGAAATCGTTCTCTGACCGAGCTGAATTCGTTTCTACCCATTGCTCACGATTAACCCATGTATAATCATGAGACTGTTGACCAATACGAAACCGATCGTGTTGTCCAAGATGATTGACTGACTGAAAATTCTTGTTAACCCTCTATATAGACGACACATAAAGTTCCTAGCTTAATTTCATCCCATCCAAAAATATAAACCATAATGTAAGCCCAACTTTCTCATTCAGATTCGATTGAAAGGTAAACGATGACTCGACTCAGGTTTAAATAACGATATACGCGATATAGACAGCCTAAACTGAAACTTATGTAAATTCATCCTAGATGAAATTCGTTATAAATAAAACTTAACCTTAATCGAAACAAACAATTCAGAGACTCGTTATATATAGTTATCAGGCCTAGCTTTAATCTCGGTTAATAATAGCGTTAATATAACGCTATTATATATCGTTATAAGGTTAAGCCTATAAAAGGTTTATTAAACATGATCAAGGGTTAACGAAGCAACGATTCTTGGACTCGATCGTTTCCTGTTGGTCGTCGAAAATCGTTTGTAACCGCGTGTAACGATTATCTTGAGCGTTTTATGTCGGTCATGGACTGAAGCTGGGTGCGGAAAGGAAGTATAAACGAATATTATATATGTAAATCTCGAATTTTTTGGGATCCAGAATGCTATGATAAAAAAGGAAAAGAAAAAAAAAAAAACGTGTTTTCGAGCGTCGCCCGGATGAATAAAAAGCAATTACTATATCTATAGCTTTGTTTTTTTTTTTTGTCTTATTAACAGTTAACCAGACTCACCAGGTTCCTTCTCGAAAGTCTCATTCAATTTTTCCGTTCATTCAAAGAGTTTATCATCAGGAAAGAAGAAGAGAGGAAAAAAAAAAAGGAAAGGCCTGATAAATTAATTTATCAAAATTTATTAAAATCACGTCAATCATCACGTTCCCATGCTTGTTGTGCGGCGAATGTTTTTACATATATGTACACAAGTTCAATTCGATAGCCTACGAATCGGGGACGGATCCAGATTCGTAAAAACATAGGAGATCGCAACCTAACCTCTAAATCTTGATTACTAGTACTATCGACGAGTCGTTAGAAACGTAATGTAATTACGTACAATTAAATTTCGTTTTTCATTAAATTTAGCTTTAGTCAAATATATTTTATGTTTCGTTTTATTTTTTTTTTTTTTTGTTTTTTCGTTTATATTAGTTTTAAACAGCGCCAACGTTTCTTCTTCGCCTATGAAATCCACTGGATCTGCTCAGTACATTTTATGTACAATTATTGTACTGATTTATTGTCGCTGTGTTATCAGTATAAAAGAATTGATTTTCTAGTCAAGTCATGATTATGAGTAATTTTAAGTTGGCAGTTAATAATTTTTACACCGTTGTGAGATATATTGTAAGATATTTTTCTTCTTCTTTTCCTACACTCTTTCTTTTTTTTCTTTCCTTTTCATTTTGCAAGTCGCACGTGGCTCGTCGTTAAAAAAAAAAAAATAAATATTCATAAATAATATATCAAGAAATGATAAAGAGGATAAATTGTGAAATACGATTCAATGTATTAATTATTATGAATCATTATTATTATAATTCTTACAATTATGATTATCATTATTATTACGATGATTTTATTATTACGATTATTAATTGATTGATCGTCGATTATTAGTTATTACTACAATTATATAATACCTTTGTAAATGAGAATCAAGACATTGACGGATAGGTGAAAAACTTAATAAATTGAAATTCTATTAACCCAAACGCGTTCCACTGTTATTCCAATTCCCAATTTGAATTATTTATTAACTCTTTCGAGATTTAATAAATGAAACTTTTACTTATATAAATTAAAATTCATTCTATAATGAATAATACTTTTTCTATCTAATTGAGAAATCTAAAGACAAAGTTATTGCTGTAGTATTATTAAAAGATATTAAGACAGAAAGTGTTTCAATAACGAATAATTGCATAATATGCAATGTTTTATTTTACTTTGCATTGTACTTAAACCTGAAAATTGAATCGAACAAGAAATTTTAGAAAAACTGTTCTTATTACATATTTTATTACACTCTTATCATATATTTTATTTGATGAAACATGTTTTTGTACATTTGCTTTAAAGTGTATGAAGAAATTTTAAAGTATTAATTAACAATTGATGGAAAGTGATACAGCTTAAATTTTATTTTTATACATCTTCTATTTTATCATTGTTTTCTTGTAAATGTATATTTGAGATTCTGGTAAATATCATGGTACAGGAAATGAAATAAATAATAATATGGAAATTGTATCTTTCAATTTTGTTACAACTTCATGAAACCATGTTTATAATAATGTTTATAAAAATTACAATTAATAAATAAAAATTATAAAATATATAGAAAGAAAATAATTGTTTATGTATGTAGAGTTATAGTAAAAGTAGAAATTTTATTACTGAAATAAAAGAATAATAATTAAACAACAAGAGATGATAGAATTAATTAAAATTTCATTTTTTTCATTTGTGGTATAGCTCTTACACAATTGTGAATCACTCAATTGTGATCCACATATATGTAAACAAATCTACATATTCTACTGGTTTAACTGATATCGGTTTGGGTTATCGCTTATATTCTTTCTTATTGTTAAACTGTTGAAAGAGTCGAATTCGTAAATTTTATAAGGCCACGACATTAGTTCTTTTGTGCAGCGTGATTTTGTAAATATTTTTTAGCCACGATAATAGAAATAAAAATTCAAAGGTTAAAATTTATTCTAAAATAAACACTTTTCCATGTTAATCTGTATTTCTATTATACACTATATAATATATTAATTTATCAATGTATATATATATATATATATATTTCTGTTAATCACTCTTGAAAAAATAAATCAACAAATCACTTCACGTTTGAATATTAAATCAATTATTTTTAAAGGATTATCAAAAAAATTCTTCCATTACGAAAATTCTCCAAATTTTTAAGAATCATAATTATTATTAATGAAATTAAATAAATAAATAATAACCTGAATAAAGAATATTCAAAAATGATGAAAAATAATATTAAAAATTAATTGAATACAAAATAGTGATATATAAAGCAAATATATTCAAAAATATTTTGTTTGTTATAAATTAAGTATGTGAAAAATAAAAAAGTAATGGTTAAACATGAAATTTTTCTACAAATTTTATTATATGCATAAAATATTTTTGTTTTATATTTGTTACGAAAAAATCAGATTGCAAATATTTTAACAAATTTAAAAAGCAATATAACTTAACAATACTAGATAAAAACTTTTATCAAACTGTATACATATATAAATAAATAAATATATATTTTATACTATATACATAAATAATAATGCTAATAATGGTTTAATATAATGAATTACTATCAAAAATAACTTAATTAACTAACTAGAAATAGCTTAATTATAAAGTAAATAAAAATAAAAAAAAAGAAAGAAATCAGTATATTAGTAAAAAAGAATGAATAGAAAAAAAAAAGCATTTAAATATTATCATAATTCATGATGCTTATCGATAATGCAAATTATTTTAAGAAGCGATTTTTCTTCTAACACCAAATAAAACATTTTACTCACATAAGTTCGAGCACTCGATATAGCACTCAGTATATTGACTTGGTTCACTATGAACTAGCAACGATCAAGACAGTCCTCTTCAAGCAACGATTAAGTGAATATGGCGATTCCCCTGGATTTGAGGGAAGCGACAACGGAACAGATGCAAGATTTCTTGAATTCATTTGACATCATCTTCTCCGATTGCGATGGCGAGTTATCTTATTAATTTATTACCATTTACTCGTTTACGGTTGTTTATGCACTTATGTGTAAATGTATGCACAATAAATGTACAAAAAGATTCGCACGACATGTGAAAAGAATTTAAGCAATAAAGTAAAGTAAATTTTATTTTTTCATAAATCATATTTGTAAAAATTTTTTTGCATAAACATCCGCAGTCTGTTTATTATCTTAACGATAGATATTGGAAATTATTCTTCTTGCATCGTTCTTCCTGTGTATATTTCTTTTTTTTTTTTCTCTCTCTTGTGGTGAACGAAGGATAATATTAAAAAAAAATATACGTGTCACACAGGTGTTATTTGGCATTTGTTAAACCCAATACCCGGATCGATTCTATCGCTTAGGAAATTACAAGATTTGGGCAAAAGGTTGTATCTAGTGTCGAACAACAGTAATATAAGTATAGATGAATACATAAAAAGATTTAAGAAATATGGATTGATTGTCGAACCGGTGAGTTGATTTTTTTATGACCATGATTAAACTAAATTTATGTTTTAAAACTCTTCAAAAATGGCAACATTAAGATAAATGATAAAGAAATAAGTATGAGAACGATAAGTGTACAGTAAATGTGTGTAAAAACTTCTTTTAAATTATATTCTTTCTCTAATAGAAAATCGAATTTTTAGTTTTCAAAAATTTTCGATTATTCTTAGAAATTTCTAAGAATTTCATGTCAGTTCCAAGAATTTTAGAGATTCCGAGAATTTGACGTCATTTCTTGGAAAAATTTTTCGATCGACCTCCTATCGCATCGTGTTATCCTGATACAAAGTCGAATTTTTGGACAAAAATTTTACTATCGTTCGAAGAGTATCGACATTAATCTTTTTTCTTAAATATCTCGTTTATCCTTCATAATATTGAAAAATGTTTGGAACAAAAGTTGAACGGTTTCGAAAGGGCTACATTTCAGTGCTCTTAATTTTTTTATAAGTGGACTCGTAAAAAACTTCTCAAGCTCAACCTTATTTTTTTAAATGACATCATATATTTTTTAATACTGTAATTTATGCATCCTGGTATTCTCTGTAAAAAAGTATTGAGCCATATATGGCAAAAAGTCATTGGTTTAAGAGATATTTAATTAAATTTATTTATTTTCTAAACCATAAATTTTTTGCCATATATGGCTTAATACTTTTTTATAGAGAATGCTAAGAGGCATCAACTGGTGTACGAAAAGGTGTACATTTCTATTTAAAAAAACAATGTTCATTTTTGTAAATTTTTTACGCATCTTTGTATTAAAAAAAAAATAATACTAGGATGTACCAATCTCGAAACCATATAACTTTTATACGAAACATTTTTTAATATTTCCAAGAATAAGCGAGATACATCAGATAATACTATTCGGACACCCGGTATAATATATTATGCAGTCGGATATTAAAAACAATGAGAATATTCCAAATAAAAGAAATATAATGCGTGAATTTTAAAATATCTTTTAAAAATTAAAGAATAAGATAAGAAGCACATTAAAAATGCATTTGCGATAAAAGAAAAATGTGCAAAAAGTATAGAATATCTTAATTCATATTAATTGCAAAAAAAAAATGTTTGAAAACTGCAAAATGGCAACATTAAAATAAATGATAAAAAAATAAGCATGAAAACGATAAATGTATAGTAAGCGTGTAAAAACTTCTTTTAAATTATATTTAAGTTATATTTTCTTAATAGAAAATCGAATTTTTAGTCAAAAGTTTCGATTATTCTTAGAAATTTTTAAGAATTTCATGTCAGTTCCAAGAATTTTAGAAATTCCAAGAATTTGACGTCATTTCTTGGAAAAATTTTTCGATCGACCTCCTATCGTATCATGTTATCCTGATACAAAGTCGAATTTTTGGAAAAATTTTACTATCCCTCGAGAAGTATCGTTATTCATCCTTTTTCTTAAATATCTCGTTTATCCTTCATAATATTAAAAAATGTTTGGAACAAAAGTTGAACGGTTTCGAAAGGGCTACATTCCAGTGCTCTCAATTTTTTTGTAAGTGGACTCATAAAAAACTTCTCAAGCTCGACCTTATTTTTTTAAATGACATCATATACTTTCTAATATTGTAATCTATGCATCCTGGCATTCTCTGTAAAAAAATATTGAGCCATATATGACAAAAAATCATTGGTTTAAGAGATATTTAATTACATTTATTTATTTTCTAAACTATAACTTTTTTCCTATTTATAGCTTTTCATTAAAAGAATATAATAAATGCAATGGCACTGGAACTTTTTGATAAAATTCAAATTTTCAATGATTCTGGCTTAAAATTTATTATTAGGAGAATATTTTTGCATAATGTATGGCATAGTAAAATTTTTCAGAATTTATGGAACAGGAATTTTTGTGCTATTATATATATTATATATATTATTTTTTGAGAAAATTTTTAATAATTTTTATACAATTTTTTTAATTCTAGAAATACTTGCCTGTTTACTTACATTTTAGAATAAAAATTGCTATTTTTGTTTATTAAATTTATATATTTTTTTCTATAAAAAGTTGTTTTTTATAAAAAAATTTGTCTATATATAAAAATTATAAGTATATATGATCAATTCTAGTTTGACAATAAATAATATAAATATTAATGTACTAATGTATAAGTTGAATTTTATTTCTTAAGTTATACACAATTTATGTTTACATTAGATGAAGAGGAGGCAGAATGCATTATCTTATTTCATTTTATGCAAATTTAGAATTGAAAATGGATAAGAGATATAAATATTTAAATATTAAACAAGAACATTTAACAAAATACATATTAAAAGTTTAATCTAACAATAAATAATATATAATTCATGTCTTATTAATAAATTAAATATAATATTATTTGTATCTTCATTAGGTTTTTTTTCTATTTCTTTTTTATATATAATTATATTTCAGGAACAAATAATAATCAGTGTGAAGGTTATCAGCTCGTACCTGAAAAAGCTTAAAGTTTCAAGAAAAGTGGTAGTTTTAGCTACATTACAGTTCCGAGAAAGTTTAAAAAAGGATGGGTTTCATACAATATTGCCATCTGTAAGATTCGACAAAGATCTTAAAATTTTATTATTATTTTATTTTTAAATTCAAAAAGGAAACAGTATAAATAATTATAACTTTAAGATTAAAAAGAATTAAATTAAATTAATTCTTGAGATAAAAGAAAATAGAAACAATTGATAATACGTAAATAAATGTATTTAGAAGAAAGTTAATTTCTTATGTTAATTTTCTTTATCATAGTTTGAAATCAACGAACAAGAATCATTGAACACGATAAAAAATATTATTCATAATCAAACATGTGATGATATTGATGCAGTCGTTCTTGATTTTTGTAATTATGATTGGGGCTTAATAGTATTTCTTCTCAAATGCCTGAATAACGAATCTGTTCATTACATCACTGGTTGCACAGACGAATATATTTCTTATAGTTGCAACGAGAAGATAATTGGTAAGAAAATTTTAATTATACTTATATTTGATTAAGTAAATTTGGATTTATCGATATAAATAATAATATTTCGATATTATTGATAGCAATATTTATATTTTAATTTAAATAAAATTTAACTTTGAAAATTTGAATATTTAATTGCAAAATAATTTTTAATCAATGATTTACTTTTAATGTTTACTTAAGTTGTTAATTAATTTATAGGTTCTGGACCCTTTATCGATATAATTTCTAAATACAGTAAAAGATCACCGATAAAATGCGCTAAACCTAGCCAAGTTCTAAAACAATATGTTTTTGATACTTGTAACGTGCAAGATCCAGGAAGATGTTTATTTATAGGTGATTCGTAAGTGGATTTTAAGATTAATAAAGTGTTCAAGAGTTTTTAAATCGATACAAGATTAACGAATAAAACAAATTTCATTTTCATTGTTGTTTCAGAATAAAAACCGATATGAAATTTGCCCATATGTGCGGATTTAAAAAAATGTTCGTCGATACTGGTATAGAAACTATAAAAAATGCGATAAAAAATGAAGAAACTTGCCCGCATTTCTATCTCCCTAGTTTGGGGATGCTATATCCTATTATCGATTCATTGCAGAAGAATATTTCTAGCAAGCAGAATATTTAAAGTTGACATAAAATGATCAGAATATTGAAGAAGAAAGAATATCAAGAGAAAAATATGTATTAGTATAAATATAGAATAAATATAGTATAAATAAAAATCATAATTAACAATCATATTTCTTGCTTTTTTTCAACATGTGAATGTAAAGTATTAATATATCATCTTTGAGAAATCAAAACAAATATGACATATATATTATAATTGCCAAATTTAATTTTTTTTAAATTAATAATGTCATTATTGCTACATATGCTTAAAACATATATATATTAATTTATCCATGACCAATATTCATAAGTATTTTCTTGCATTATCCTATTAGTATAACAATTATCCCTATTAGTGTAACTATCATAATTTCTTTATATAGGTTATACACTAAGAAGCTAAGTAAGTAGAGAAAAAAAATCAATAAAATTTTCGTAATTGTTACTAATCCCTATTTAATATATTGACTATATTACTATTTTTTAAATAATCATTAATTTAAAAAAACTGATATAGAATAAACAAAAATGTACATATTATCAATACAATAATAAATATATTACAATTCTTTAAATCTCAAAATCTTTTTTCATTGCATTAATTATTATAAATATCATTTACAAATTATAAAATCATAAATATATAAATAATACTATCAATGAATAACATCTAATTTTAAAACTAGTAAGGATTATTAACTTACCATTAATCCCATCTAATACTCATATCTATATTATACAATCATCACAATTTAAATCTTATACAAACAAGTGTTTTTAGACAAGTCGCTTTAACAATAAATATAATAATAATAATAATAAATAAACAAATTAGAAAATAACATTTACAAAGATTAAACTATATTAATCGATTTAAACGATTGGTAAATGGTATATCTCTTCAATGATAAGTATAATCTACCAACCTTATCATTGAAGCCAAAATTTCTTGGTTCAACTACGATACTCGAGAGAGGAGCATTCGATAGAAAAAAGAAAAAAAAGAAAGGAGAAACGTTATCGGTCGAGGCGAGATAAAAAAATTCGTTCGTTCATTGGAAAAATGAATTCTCTCAGTACGGTTTTCACACGTTCCAGACAACGACTGGCGCGCGCACAGCGAGTAATTGGCGGCATCGTAGACCTGCGCCCGATAAATTTACGGATAGGGCGGAAAGGGGGCAGCACTATGCCGGGTCATTGCATAATACCAGCAGCGACACGACACGGAGACCTGGTAATGATCGAGGAACGCGTCTGAGCCTGGAACGACGGTTTGCACGAGTGCCGGGACGAAGATCATGCAAGGACACCCGGTATGTATGTACTTTTGCAATAATTATTCAGATTATCGAGGATATTACATTTTCTATGAATTTCGCTTGTTTTCGCCCTACAAATTCTTCATACTTTGCGCGAAGAGTTCAGTCATCAAATCGACGAGGATGATTTTCGAATGCTGGGACAATGGATTGTGAATTAGATTTTAAGAAAATTAATTAATTATTCAGATCGATGAACAAGACTTAGCTTCGACTTAGAATTATTATTATTATCGACGAAATTTGTGATAAGATCGATGAAAGTTGTGATAAGATAATTGATCGAGATATTTTATCAGACACGTGTAATATGATAAGTGATCATGGGTGGTAAGGATTGGCAATTTTTCAGTGATATTTTTCAAAAAATATGTAATAGCAGATCAGAATTCTCTGATGGGAGGGGGGAGGGGAGGATGATCAAAAAACGGCGAAGAAACGAATAAGCCTGAGTTAAGCCTGTTTGGAGCAAAGAATTCGATTAGCAAACAATGACACAATGCACAATTGCGATGGCACGTGTTCATCGCGGTTTTAACTTCTCGAATGGCAAGTTTGTTTTGTAACATACGTACAAATGAACTAGTTACATAGAAGGTATTAGAGGATATACGTATTTTGCACATGTATTTTAAGTGTGTATAAATCCACTGATAGTAAAAAAAAAGTTGAAATAAATTAATATTGATGCTTATCTAATCTTCGAGAGGAAAATCACTGATAAACGTTTCTATTTAAAATCGCTTTAAAATAAAATGAAAGAGATATAAAAAAAAGTGATTAATATAACGTAATACCATTACATAAAATTATCACAGTTGAAGAAAAGGATGGAAAAAGAATAATTTAAAAGATGGAAACAAAATTTATATATATTCAATTCAAAGTACCATTGAAATTTGATTTATCATTTTATTAAAATTTTCTATTTTGAAAATTTTAAATTTCTTAAAAAAATTTTAATCTCTATTAAAATCCAAGACATTCATTAAGATAATGTTTTCGAAACTGAATTCATTTCCACGTTCCATGAATTAACAGATACCTTACAATCATACTGTCTCGTTTTAAAAGTGATTAATAGTCTCTTCAAGGTTGTCATCTTTTTCTAGGATTGGCGTTCGGCCGTTGCCGTAACGTGCAGCTTCATAATCATTCTCGTTGCGGTGGTGTGGACCGCGAGAAAGACTTCCTACAAACGAAAGGAATCCCGAACAAATGAAACGGAGGAATCGGAGGAATCGGAGAAGGTTGAAAAAAATGTGAATTACGAGAATGACAATGCGAATCACGAGAATGTAAAGAAAAATGACGATAAGAAAGATCCGTCCAACGACGACGACGAAACGATTCCCGAACTATCGAATCCAAATTGGGTAAAGGTGGGCCAGATTCAAGAATTGTACATGTATCCTCTGAAATCTGGGCGTGGGAAAACTTTGAGGGAATGTGACTTCACCCAATATGGAATTAGTTTGGAAGACAAGGGTAGATTCACCCTTAGAGACAGGTAAGATCAGATCTTTTCACATCTATCTTTCCTATTTCTTCTATTTTTATATATTTAATTTCATTTCTGAAAAAAAAAATGAATTTTCCAGTAGTTTGTTAAGTCTAATCTCCTACAAATATACTTTCTATTTCAATCTTAATATTAGATTAGATTGTCTCACTGTCTGTCAAAAATAATAATCACAATCTTTGTTTTATTTTACGCATAATTTAAGATAAAGATCAGACTTTTCACATCTATCTTTCTTCTTTCTTCTATTTCCATGTATTTAATTTCATTTCTGAAAAAAAAAAAATGAATTTTCCAGTAGTTTGTTAAGTCTAATCTCCTACAAATATACTTTCTATTTCTAATCTTAATGTTAGATTAGATTGTCTCACTGTCTGTCAAAAATAATAATCACAATCTTTGTTTTATTTTACGCATAATTTAAGATAAAGATCAGACTTTTCACATCTATCTTTCCTCTTTCTTTTATTTCCATATATTTAATTTCATTTCTGAAAAAAAGAAAAAATGAATTTTCCAGTAGTTTGTTAAGTCTAATCTCCTACAAATATACTTTCTATTTCAATCTTAATATTAGATTAGATTGTCTCACTGTCTGTCAAAAATAATAATCACAATTTTTGTTTTATTATTTACGCATAATTTAAGATAAAGATCAGACTTTTCACATCTATCTTTCCTCTTTCTTCTATTTCCATGTATTTAATTTCATTTCTGAAAAAAAAAAAATGAATTTTTCAGTAGTTTGTTAAGTCTAATCTCCTACAAATATACTTTCTATTTCAAAATTAATATTAGATTAGATTGTCTCACTGTCTGTCAAAAATAATAATCACAATTTTTGTTTTATTATTTACGCATAATTTAAGATAAAGATAAGATAATTTAAGATAATTTTAACATTAGCTGTTTCTTTATATTAGAAAAAGATATCACTAAATCACGTATATATGATCTTATCTATACTGTTTAGTAAATGAATCATATTATATAAACAAATCAAAAGCTATTTCTTTTTGCAGTAAATACTTTATAAAATTAATACAAATTATTAAAATTATTCTTCGTTCTTAAACATAAGATTCATTTTACTTTCTCCATTCTAACTAATCAATAATTAAGATCATTTCCATCTTATTCAACCTTTAATGAAATTTCAACATTTATTTTTTCAATATCACGAAACACTCCATCAAATTTCATACTCCATGTCATACTTTCACATTTTAAAAATAAAATTACTCTGATATTAATCTTGTTTACAAGAGATTTGAATTTCAACGACTAATAGATTCGATGACACGAAGAACCGAACGCCTCTTATCCCAAAAGAGCGAAAGATGAATCCCCATGCTGTTCATCAGAATGTTTCTAGTGTACAACGAGGAAACTGGCCGATTCCAGACCGGGAGGCAATACCCAACCTTGATCCTGATAAGTTTATCGGCTGTGGACGAGACCAAGGTGAAGCTGGAGGCCGTCGGGATGCCCAGCGTGATTTTCGAGGTTCCAAATTCAACGGAGAATGCTTCTGAAGCCGTTCAATGCACCATGTGGTGGGGAGAGCCGGTGAAGTGTATCGATTGTGGCACAGAACCCGCCGAATGGTTATCAAGGTCTCCATTTGTATCTTCTTATTCGATCAATTGTACATTCATTCTTCTTTTTTCTCCCTTCTTTTTAATGAGCCTATATAATTATATAATTTAACTCCATCTATTTTTGGAATTAATAAGAGCGAGAGTTGTCAATTGCCATTCTTCATATTTGTATTCGATACGAGTATTTTTGAAAAAATTATTCAATTTAATGTATAATGATTTTGCGTGTATATCGTTTTATTTCCTGTGAAAATGATATACAGAAACTCCATCTATTTTTGGAATTAATAAGAGCGAAAGTTGTCAATTGCAATTCTTCATATTTGCATTCGATACGAGTATTTTTGAAAAAATTATTCAATTTAATGTATATAATGATTTCGCGTGTATATCGTTTTATTTCCTATGAAAATGATATACAGAAACTCCATCTATTTTTGGAATTAATAAGAGCGAGAGTTGTCAATTGCCATTCTTCATATTCGTATTCGATACGAGTATTTTTGAAAAAATTATTCAATTTAATGTATATAATGATTTCGTGTGTATATTGTTTTATTTATATTTATTTCCTGAAAATGATATACAGAAACTCCATCTATTTTTGGAATTAATAAAAGCGAGAGTTGTCAATTGCCATTCTTCATATTCGTATTCGATACGAGTATTTTTGAAAAAATTATTCAATTTAATGTATAATGATTTCGTGTGTATATTGTTTTATTTATATTTATTTTCTGTGAAAATGATATGCAGAAGAAAATATAAGATCGTTGTTTTCATTGTTTATTTGAAAAATATGATATGTTCGTGTAATAAAATTTATTCAATTTTCTTCAGATTCCTGACTGGAACCACTTCTGGCCTTCGATTAGGATGCACAATGATGGACAAAAGGAATCTCTTCGTGGAACCGTGGAAAAAATTCACCCAAGTGTATCAAAAACTCAGGAACAAAGACACTGTAATTTCTTTCGATATTTGATTCGATTCCTTTTCCAATTTTGGCGCAATTATTTCGATGCTCGAACAAATGTTTTCCAGGGATTGTTCAGCGATTTAACCAGTTATATGTTGATGACCACGCGATCCGTTGAAAAATTGAACGAGAAATTAGAAAGACCAGTTCCTACTCTACAATTTCGTCCAAATATTTTGGTTTCCACGCAACAACCGTTCGAGGAGGATAATTGGGAATGGATAAAAATTGGGGAACGCGTCGTGATTAGAAACGTCAAACCGTGTTCACGGTATGGTAAAAATATTTTCGATATCACAAGAGATGTATATATATAAAATAATAATAGATAAAATTGAAACGAATTTTGATAGAGAAAAATGTCGATTGATAATGAGATTTATTTATTAAGTTAAAAGCAATTTAAATTACAATTATATTAAATAAAGCAAAATGGAATCAAGAGAAATCAATAATGATAAGGATAGACCTGTCTCATTCTATCCGTCTCATTTCATCTAATATAAATTTTAATTAGTTTAATTAAACTTAATAACTTAATTTATTTATCGATTATTTATTATTAATATTTGTGTTTGTTAAACGTAGAATGAATTAGAAATTATTTCAATAATATAATATTTTTTTGTAGATGTAAATTCGTGGGTGTGAATCCAGAAAACGGAGTAATGGACAAGGAGGAACCATTGAAGACTTTGAGATCGTACGAAAAATCTTATCCTTCTTGAATAATATAAAGAAAATCGAGTGTTATGACATCGATATCGATAATTTTTATGGAATTGGTTTTTAACTTTTTCTAGTTTCAGAGAACAAACTGATCCAGAACGGGTGTCTCTCGAGGGAAAAGCGCCCGTTATGGGAATATATTGCGGATTATATATCCCTGGAAAAGTAAAAATCGGGGATGAAGTTTTTATTCATTCGTCCAGTGATTCAACGGTGGAATTGAATTCTCATCATCGAGAAATAATAAATAGCTAGATAGAAAAAAATAATTGAAAATTAACTCGCTTTGGATGGCCTTCCTTCATTCGAAAGTAGAAGTTTATATAAATGAAAAGAGAGTCAATGTACGTTTACATTCAGAGGATAAATTATGAAAAAATGATATTTTGAGACGAGCATAATCAAATGAGGGATATTCTTCGGATGTTCATAAGACTTCGAGACAATATGATACTATATATCGCGCGATTTTTATGAGATTATCGTTAATTTCAAGCTGTATTGTAATTGTTATGATACGTTATGATAGGTGTGATTGAAAATAAGCGTGACCAGTTTAAGTATTTCTGGTGTTACATATTTTGAGACATGCTATACATATGTTGAAATACTGTTACATTAAAAATAAAATTTTCATTGTTATAAAAGTTTTATCGTTATTATTTCCTTCATACAAAGAATTATTTTTTAATCAATTAACAAAAATAACTTTTTCAAATATTGTATTATATTGATTGAATGAATGAAGAACAATCATCTATCTCTATCTATACAACTATCTCTCTTTATTTATAACACAAATTTAAATTATATTTATAAAATAAATCGATAAATAAACTTCATTTGACATTTACACCAACCTTTCTGTTTTGTTTTTATCTCTAAAATCAATTCTCCAGAGATATCCCATAAATATATATATATATTTACACTCTGTACGATCTCCTAGTTCCTCTTCTCCCACGATTCAAACGATAGGGGTCGTTGGGAAGTGGGGAAATAAGTCGTGGGCAAGTTGTCCAGTCTTGTTGCAGATGATTGATAATCACGGTGGTCAGAGGCCTCATTAGATAAGGAGAAATGGCATAAGTGTAGGAAGATAAGTAATGCGTTCACGACCTTCATCTCTTTCAGTCGTGTGTATCTTCGAGGAGCGATACGTGCACGCAAGATGTTAATCTACTCGTTACTCGTGTCAATAGTTTTTTTTCTTTCTGGATCTTTAACAGTTTTCTGTAACGATACGAATTCAAATGGTGAGAAGAACGATTTTTTTTTTCGTCTAAATCTTTATTTTTTTTCTCTTTAATTTTTTTTGTACTTTCAATTCATTTAAATTGTCTCATCGATGATGAATCGTTCCTCTTTTATATTTTGCTACGATGCTTTTCTGTCAGAATTATGAAAAGTGAAGTTGGCGAGCATCTTTATTTTTATATTTTTTCTTTGGTTTTTCATTTTTCACTCAATATTTTTAATGCATTCTTAATTTTAAAATATTATCTTTTAAAATTTGTAATGGTTGAAAATGAATAAATAGTGAATTGAACTTTACACATATATAATTTCAATTCAATTCAACTATACTTTTGTTTTTAAAGTTGTTCTTCTTTCTGTGATGATTTTTTGTAAAAATTTGAAATCATTATCTTTTTTTCTTTTTAGTTCAATATTTCTCATTATTTTCAATCGAATAAACTATTATAAATTTTATAAAAAATGGTAATAATTACACAAAAAGTAAAATATTTTAATTATTAGTACGTGTAAACTGTTTTGTTTTATATTTCTTTGGAAATAAAATTAAATGGAAAATTTTAATTGAAGTGATGATTTTTATCTTTGTTACAATATCTGTAATAATATAGATAATATAATACAAGTATTATACAACATTGTTTATTGATTTTTATCTAAATTTCAAGAGATTTTAAATAAAAAGGAACGCAAATTGAAAAATTATTATTTAAAAGGACAGAGGTTTAAAGTATTCTGAAACTTTTTCTTGTGTAAATTTTCTGTTTAAAAAAAAAAATAGAAATATGTACAGTATTTCAGAATACTCTAAGTCACATTAGGCCTCGGATTTCATCGGAAGAACAAGCTAATGCAGCAGCAGGTGTCGTTGAAAGATTATTGGGACCTGAACGTGCTAAAAATTTCGTAATGATGGTGAATCCTAATTTTACTTCTCCTGGAAAAGATTCTTTTTTGGTAATTTGTATTTATAATACAATATAAATAATATATACATTAAAATAAGCTCTTGATTTAATTAAATATACATAATTCTAATTTTTTTTAATTTTCTATATTTTTCGTTCACGTGAATCCAATAAATTTAATCAAATTTTTGATATCATGATAAAAGAGACTGATTAGAAAATAATATACAAAATATACATGAATACATTACATTATTATAATGTTTTAATTCGAATCATTGATCATTGATCATTAGTTTATCTCTAGTAATTTCTTTCGATTAAAAAGAATTTTCAAAATGTAAACTCGAATGTATTAAAGATCTTTGCTATAAAATTCCAATTTTAAGTTATTTCTTAAATTATAAAGAAGTGACAAGGAGATGAGAGGAGAGCAGAATTATCAGAAGAAATTTCTCAATGAAAAATTTTTCTTATATCATCTCACCATTATTATTATTACAAACATTTTCATTTCCAATTTTATTGCTCATAATACATCATCTTCCTCAGTTTTCACAATAATCTTGAATTTGGATCTTGGATTAAAAAGTACTTAATCATGCCTTAAATGCCTCTTTTCTCTGAAATATTTAAAAAACAATAGAAAACATTAAAATTGACTCTAATACATAATTTAAATTTTTTTAATTCTATTATCTTCATTCCAATCCAATGATCTACTTTGATAATATCAAATAAACAATATTCAATCTCAAATCAATCAGAATCTAAGAAAAAAACTATGTTTAACTTTCTATATTAGTAAAAATCGATAATCTTATCTTCAACCAACGCCATCAGATAAAGAAAAATTCCATGGGTCAAGTCGAAATCCTTGGCACTTCCGGTGTGGTTGCAGCCTGGGGTCTGCACTATTACCTCAAAACCTATTGCAACGTTCACATTTCATGGGAAGGGAATCAAGTCGAACTTCCTGATATCTTGCCTGATGTTCGTGTAAAAATCAGCTCTAACGATAGGTAGACAGATAGTCTGAAGTTAAAAATGCAAAAAAAAAAAAAAATTTCTCTCTACTCAACCCACGAATTGGACAGATTTAGATATTATCAGAATGTGTGCACTCTGGGTTATACTTCTGCATGGTGGCAGTGGGAAGATTGGGAAAAAAATATCGATTGGATGGCCCTTAATGGGATCAATTTGGCGCTTGCTTTTACTGGACAAGAAGCTATCTGGCAGAAAGTCTATCTTCGATTGAATTTCACTATGGAGGAGATCAATGAACATTTTGGAGGGCCAGGATTTTTACCATGGTAATAGTTTTTACAAAATTATGACAGATTATTCGTGAGATAAACCTGTGATTTAGGTGAAGAGGGATTTTAATCTGTTAATTCATTCTTTATCTATTCTTGAAAGGTTCAAAATCACAAACACACTTGAATGAACGATAACAATTGTATGCAATAATTTTTTTTTGACTTTGACAATATTTATTTATAATAATCAATATTCAATTCATGGAATATATCTCTGATTGATTTGATTATAAAAATAAAGAAAAAAATATATTTAACAAAATAATTAAATGCTAGAATAATAAAATGAAATAAATGAAATAAAAAATTACAATATAGTTTAACATGAAACATTGTATTAGCATATTAAAAAAAATAATTGGAATAGATGAAAAAATTTATATTTTTTAATTTTCTCTAAAAATATTCTTAATTTATTTTTTGATCAATTAAAATTCAATTCTATATTAATAAAATTAAATCCAATTATATCAGTAAAAATACAACATTTGATCAGTGCTATTTTTGAAATTGAATTTATTACTTGAATATACTCAATAAAATGTTCTCATTGTAATTATAATTACCTATTTAGGTCTAGAATGGGTAATATGCGAGGATTTGGAGGACCTTTAAACTCGAATTGGCACGATAAATCGATTCGATTGCAGCATCGAATTCTTGAGAGGATGAGGGCGTTAGGAATTATACCTGTTTTGCCTGCTTTCGCGGGTCACGTGCCTAGAGCCCTCCTCAAGCTATTTCCAAAAGCTAATGTAACCAAAAGTGCGGTTTGGAATAACTTCTCAGATAAATATTGTTGGTAAGAAAATTAGGATAAATAGAAATTTATTCTATATTAAGAGATTAATGAATAATGACCTGCAAATTACATATTTATCACTATATTCTCTTTTATAATTATTGATTAAATAAAATATTTGGTTAAAAATTTTCAGATCAAAATATGAGATAAATTATCACCTTTTTCTTTTACAAGAAAACAAAGAAGAGTAAATTTACTTATTTTATAATCTTTGAAATTGGATAATATTGATATAATAAAATTGATATGATTTATCAATATAATAAGATTATTGATACATGATGTATAATATAATGCCAATTAAAATTTTCTTTGATATCATTCAGAGATAAAATTGGATTTAATAATAACAAGTTGATATTTTCTTATTCTCTTTCTTCACACTTTAAATTTTTAGATACCACTTTTGAATTTTTCATCAGAATTTATAAATTGTTACTCATTGAAAATTCAAATCTTTATATTTTATATTATTTTAAATAAAAGTGTATATATTTTTATCTCAGCCCTTATCTCTTGGAGCCTACAGATCCTCTGTTCAAACAAATTGGGCAACAATTTTTAAAAACAGTAAGTAAAAATCATAAACAGAAATGTTTATACTCGTTTATGCGTCTATATTTTCCAGTATATCGAAGAATTTGGGACTGATCATGTTTACAACTGCGACACTTTCAATGAAAACGAACCCTACACCAGTGAACTCAAATTTCTGAGGAACATAGGGCATTCAATTTTCGAAGCTATGAACAGCGTTGACTCAAAAGCGATATGGTATTATAATCTATAATCTTCTAGTAAAATAATTTAAAGACAAATTTGAATATTATTCGTATCATAAAGATGGTGTATTGGATTATTCTTCAAGGTTAATGCAAGGATGGTTGTTTTATCATGATTCAGTTTTCTGGACAGAGCCGAGAACTCGAACATTTTTAACTTCAGTCCCATTGGTACTGATCTTTTAATCAAATTTAAAAATTCCACTTAAATTAAGTTAATTCTCAGAATTTTCAGAATTTATAGAATATTCATTTCTCTTTATTTAGGGAAGAATGATAGTACTGGATCTTCAATCAGAACAATTTCCACAATACAAGAGATTAAATTCTTATTATGGTCAGCCATTTATCTGGTGCATGTTGCACAACTTTGGTGGCACCCTTGGAATGTTTGGTTCCGCTGAAATTATTAATCATGTGAGCCTTTCATCTTTAAAGGATACATTTTTTTTTTTGAAAATCAATTTGACTTGTCCTTTCACTTGCATACAATGAATTTTGATTTAGGAAAAAAATCTTTTACTCTTAGTTGTTCAATCATCAATAATTTCCAAGATTTGAATGAAACATATTGGTATTTTAAAAGAGATCCCAGCTTCCTGAAATAAATAGATCAAATATGAAAATCAAATTGACAAATTTTCATTTTCCAGCGAGTTTTCGAAGCTAGAAATATGAATGGCAGTACAATGGTCGGGACAGGTCTAACACCAGAAGGTATAAACCAAAATTACGTCATCTACGAGTTGATGAACGAGATGGCTTATCGTAAGAAACCCGTCAACTTGGATAAATGGTAAGATTAAACTGATTAGAACTCTAATAATATATTAAACACAAAACTGTATTTTTATGAATTCACGTGTCGAATTGTTCTAGGTTCGAAAATTTTGCCAATCGAAGATACGGCGATATCAAAGGGAACGAGCACACTGTTACAGCATGGAAAGGTTTTAAGAACACGGTGTATAATTTCTCGGACACCAGGAGAATTAGGGGGAAATACGTGATCACCATTCGACCAAACTTAAATTTCTTTCCATGGGTGAGTTATATTATCACATCTGTTTCATACTTTTCTTTACACTCAGTGTTCCAATTTAATTTGTATAAATGATGGAGGACATTGTTTCTTGTAATTTTAAAAATAAGAAGAACCTGATACTAAGAAAAGAATATAATTAAGTAAATTTATTCTCACAATAATGTTGAGTTTGTACAATTTTTCTGAATCATTTCACTAATAATATATTCATGTTAAAAGAAAAATTTCCTCGATTAAATTATTTATTTAATATTGACATACTAGAGATGGTATAATAAAGATGCATTTATCTACTACTGGTACGTGTTGCTACAAGCGAGAGACTTGAAACGGAATAGCACCCTTTATCGACACGATGTTGTTGACGTTACCAGGCAGGCACTTCAACTGATAGCTGATGAAATTTATACTGATTTGATAGAATCGTTCAATAAGAAGAATATAGATCTGTTCAAGTAAGTTCCAGATCAGAAATTTACAAGGATTTCACATTCTATCTATAACAGAATGTAAATCAGACTTATCTCATCTATTATAATATATTAAAGCTAATCTGTAATTAATCATAGTTTTAAATCCAAGATAAAATTTCCAATGTGACATGAAAATGAAGTTTGAAGGAAAGATGGATTCTAAATATAAAATTTTTGCTTCAGCCAATTATTTTAAGATGGATAAAATAAAATTTTCAACATTTATTACAGTAACCTGATAACAATTCTATAAATGTCATAATTTATAATGCTTATCGTTGAAATTTTATGTGAATCATCCTATAAATATTCAGACTATTTTATTACCGTATTAATAACGGTTGGATAGATAATATTTAGATTATTATTAATCACGTTTGTACACGCAATATACGATGATGCTGCTTTTTATTAATATCTCAAAAAATGTAATGATTCATTGAAGCTTAAAAGTTTATATATTCGCGTCCATCAATCTTTTTGGAACTACATATCTAATTTTAAAAAATTGCATTAATCACGATAAATCGAAAGAGAGAATCGTAGAATTGTTATATTTCTTTGTTTAATTTTCAAACAATTTTGATCACACAGACAAAATGCCAAACTGTTGTTGGCGCTGTTCGACGATCTCGAGGAGATTTTAGCATCGAGTGAAGATTTTCTGTTAGGAAAATGGTTGAAGATGGCGAAAGATTTGGCCACTGACGATGAAGAAGAGATATTGTACGAGTACAACGCGAGAAATCAGATTACATTGTGGGGGCCACTAGGGGAGATAAGGGATTATGCAAATAAACAATGGTCAGGAATTGTGGCGGATTATTTCAAGCCCCGTTGGGCTATTTTCTTGAACGAACTTGAAACGAGTTTGACCACTGGAACCAGAGTGAATACGACGAGAATTAACAAACGGATATTCGAAAATGTTGAGAAAGCTTTTACGTTCTCTAGAAAAATTTATCCAACGAAAGCAACAGGTGATAAATCTTTCTTTAGATCAGAATTTCTTGATATTATAATTGGAATATATTTAAAAAGAAATTCAAATATAAAATTTTGTTTTCTTTTCTGCAGGTGATTCGATCGATATAGCTGAAAGAATCCTATCCGAATGGTACGATCCACATCTTCCTTTCCATAAAACTTCTCGTCATAACTATAAACAGTATTGGTCGAATTCTTATTACTAATCAGATCGACTATAAAATTGATATTATTAAAATATCTAAGAAATGATATTATTGTAAATATATTTTTAATAAAATTGTGACGAAATTTATAAAAATTTGTAAGAGAAAAAATATATATATATATGCCTGTAATTCTAAAAAAAATTTTATATACGTTAAAAAAAGAGAATTACAATACAATCATCCATCTTCACATTCAATGTTTTGATTGAAAAATCGAAGATACCTTGTATAAAGATCATTATTATTGATAAAAGGACATTTTACAACAATCGAGTAGAATTACAGAATTGGAAACAACGATAGATTCGAGCCAAGAGCAAAAAGAGGAAAATTTGAACAACTACTTGAATAATATAAAAAGGAATTATTAACGAGCATTACTCACTTTATCAAGTACCATCGGTTAGACGTGTGTGAATAAAAGTACATCGCTCCTTGCTCTCATCTTCGCTGGTCGAAATTATGGCAGTAGACGACTAAACGTAATCACTTTCCATTTAATCACTTTTCCTTTTCTCTTCGTTTATTAAAGAATCAAAATCGTCCGTGAGACTGATTGTCGAGAAAAAATCAATGCAATTTATTAGTCGAAAACGCCACGTATATAATTACTCGATTATTATTATTCGAGTCCGCCATTTTTTTTTTCTTCAAATTTGGCCACAAACGCTAATCAACGACCCCTTGCGGCGTTGATCTTTGACAAATCATCAGCTTTCACAATAAATCGGTTTGATCAAACCCTCAATTGGCTAATTTGTGACAATCCTAATGTAACTAATTGTTCGAGTGCAAATTTGTTTTGATTCGTTCCTCTCGTGATAGATTAAATATTCTTAATATTTAAAGTTTTGTAATTGCGTAATCGTGTCATCTATTAATAATTTCTAATTAAAGTATTTAACGCTTTCATTATTTTTGTCTGTAAAATCGAATAAAAGTGACTGTCAATTGAGGGTCAATTGATTCGATTTTTATTTTGTTACAAGTATAGATTTATATAGAAACAGTGTGCATCTAATAAGAGATACAAAATATCTTGTGCATTTCATAAGAATATTCATAATTTGTAAAATATATCTATTATACGTGATAGGGCACCATCGTGGATAAAAGCGTTCTCAAAAATTTTTTGAACAATCGAAAAACGCTTCGCTTTTGTCAACGAGGGTTAGAAAAAATATTTCTGCAGATACGTAATATTTTTTTCTTTCTTTCTTTCGAGATCAATTGATAAACATTTTCTCTGTTTATAACATCCTTTAATTCTATATAAATCAGTTACAGCTAATTATTAGAATCTTATAAGAATCTTTTTAAGCTCGAGAAAGTACTGATAAAATATATATATATATTTTTTTCTAGATTATTTCAAGTAGTAAAGTTTTAAAAATTTTTATGGTTAAGATAAGAAAAAGCGTAAGCTTTTAATAAAAAAGCAAATAGTTATACGATAAGATTGGATTAAATTCATTGACTCGAAATATTACATACCATCAGAAATATTGTAAGAGATTCTAGTCTTATTATAATATACACACATACCCGTAACAATTAGACGACAAAAGGCCTACCGACGCACCAAACGTCTTATGAGATCTCGGATGCGATTGCAGCACAATCTACAGTTCAAATGCTCGTACTATCATCGCAAAGAATATATCTTTCATGTCTCTCGAAAATTACGAAACGTTCTGTATTTCAACATTATCGAAACAAACAATATTTTTTTACAATTTTAAGTAACTCTTCGGATTTCTTCGGATTTCTTAGTTTTTTTTTTCTTTCTATCTATTTATAAAAAAATATTCTACAATTTTACCAACGTCACCGTCGCGATCTAATGGCGTCTATTCACTGCGCTGCTTACAACTACTGTTAGTTGCTAAGAAAATTGTTATATAATATTGGAAAATGAATGTTTGTCACATGGTTGCGTCGTTTCGAGAAAATTTGCGAGTATCATGATATGACTGTCGTGATATGAAATGTATCCGGTCGAATGTGAGGTTCGATGGTTATCGATTAAATCAAAATACGCGCTCATGGTCCCCCGGATATCAATTAAGATCCAACGAAATCACGAATCTGACTTTGGTTGCGTTCGCTTGGTCGCGTGCTTTGCACTCGAATTTGCAAGGCTTAAATTTATACATATGTACAAGGCGCACTTTACGAGTGCCTTCGTCTTCATTTTGATCCAAAAAAAAAAGATCTTGCGATTTGAGGTTAGAAATTGCGAATCTATCGATTACGATGGAAGATACGCGTGGTAAATTAAATTTGTATTCCAAGATCTCAATAAATCTGTGATAAATCTTGCTTTTAATCTAATTACCCTGTATAAATATCTATTGAATATCTATATTGAAATCGCACGATCATTTTTGTTAGATCTCAGATAGAATTTTTAAAAAAATGTACACAAGAATATAAAACAATTTATACGTGAAATATGAAAAGGAAATTATTTAATTTTTAAACAAATAAATAAATTTGTAATTTTCTTTTTAATAAATAGAATTTAAAATATGGAATTAAAAATTTGTTGATATAGGCACTCATAAGGATAATACTAGAAAGTTTATCGAATCATTTAAATCGTGTAGAAATACGAAACTGTGCATTATTAAATTATACAAAATAAAAAAATATTAAAATTATTATTTCGTTCTTGTAACATATTCTTAAAGGGATATCGTTGTTTCAATAAACTGTTCTTCTAAATCCTTTGCATTCTAGCGTGAAGGTGTTCAATTCTTTCAACGCTCACAACATTCGCCCTCTATCTACAGCTATTTAATTAAAATTTGTAAGTAAAACGCCATCTGGTTTTCCAAGTGTCTTATTAATCTCTTCAGAATTATTAATTCGTTTAAACGAACTTTTTATTTCATAAATTGAAAGTTTAAAAAGTTAATATTTATTTTATTTCGATGGAATATTTGACGCTCTATTTTCATTCATTTTATCATTTTTCATTTCGAAAAATAAATTGTATTTATTTAAATTGGATCAAAATGAATATTATCCGAAGAGATAAATCGAGACAATTGAAAATTTATATTTAATTATTTTTAGAGTATAGATTAAGTTACCTCTTACAACTACAATTTAAAAATTCGGCTCTCAGCTAAAAATGATGATCTGACTTATTTTCTTATTTTATTCATTTAATCTGCATTAACAATTTCATAACGTTTCTTCAAATTAATTTTAACATATTCCTTCTTCCAATAATTTGTTTAATCATTTGTAATATTACGTTCAATTTCGAAAATCGAGGAAGTACCGTTTCATCGTGTTGAAAGTGAATTCATAAATGAACGTGTTGTTTGCTATCAAATCATTTGCAATTGTAATTAACATGACGAAATAATTGATTCAGAATAAATGAAAAAGTAATTGATACGCCAAAAGGAATCATTATGCTACATGATGCAATACTTTGAAATAAAGATAATAACTATTTTCACCAAAAAAAACGATTATAAATTATTCCAAAAAAAATGTAATAATTTATCGCAATCATGTAACTAGATTTTCGAATTTTTAAATCGAAATTTTGTATATCCTTTTATAATATTCTGTGTAAAAATATTCCTTCCAGATATCTATGATCAATTTTTAGTTGCTAGAAATCAAAGAAAAATAAAAGAAATGAAATATACAATGTATAATATACAATAAGTATATAAGGATTAATTTCATTTGGTCATTGAATGTTAAGTCGGCTCATACCGTTTTTATCAAACTAATTGGTTAATTGTGGTTTTCTTCGTCACGTTGATCCGTGATATCACCGTTTCTCCATTTCCGTTTCCTGTATAGATGCTTCTGTCACCGGAGGTAGAGGACTTTCTGTGGATATTTGTCTGAAAGTATATCGAGACACGGAAATAATTTATTAACAATTTATTAAATATCCTAATACAAATGTAACGCAAATATTACAAATTATTATAATTTTTACTTCAAATTAAATAAAATTTTCGTGTTTAAAGAGAAGAATTGTTTCAATCTATTTTTTAAATCGTAAAACGGATCAATCGAACGAGTTATCTCGAGATTGTTTCGAAAATTGCATTCAAGCTCAATCGATAAAACAGAACTGTCATGGAACAAAAAGTACATAGATCGGAAACGTTTGCGTTAAAAAATTGCGTTCGCAATTGATGAAAAAATCTCGATAGATAACATTGCTATATTTTACGATTTACATTATGCATAAGATTCGTTTCAATAATTTTGAATCTGCTATGATATCAATATCATAAAATAAAAAATCGATTGTATTTACCTGCCGTTTGTTTGCCAATCATAAGAATCCGGCGCGGAATTGCTTCTACCCGTTCTTTGAAACTGCTCCGTCTTTACGTTCCTAATTATTTTCTTCCCCTGAGGTGAGATCTCCTCGCCTCTTTCCGGGGATGGGGATAATTCTATGCTATCCGCCGCCGTATTCGCCGTTTTTCCACCACCCTTCTTCGGCAAGAATGGATTCTGAAGATCAAAAAATATTTCGATTCAACACTTTCGTTCAAAAAATAAATAAATAAAAAGATAAGAGAAAAAGAAAAGAATCTTCTTCAATTTTGGATTAGCATTATCATCTTCCAGAGACTAGATGATAGAAAGCTAAAAGTAAAATTTCGTGACATTTTCCACGATTTCTCGATTTATTTTTCACGTTATCCTCCTCGAATGAAAACTGATGGAAAAAGCAAAAAGGAGGGGGAGGGAAGGGAAGAATATGAGAATGAAATATAAAAGGCGAGGGAGGCGCTTCACGGTTTATGAGGCCGATACTCCACCGACATTATTGCCGTGTTTACAGAGCCGTCAACCTTCCTTGAACTCGGTTGATATTGACTCGGGCTGCTCATCAAATAATAAGGCCGGAGACGTGGCGTTTGTGGTGAGAGGAGGAGGCGGCGTTTTCCACGCTATGGGAACAGCCGCGTCACGAACAGAAAAACATAAAAGGCTTGACCTCCCCCTCCGCTGTTCATTGCTCGTGACGAGAGATCAAATGTCGGCCGCAATTGAAATTCAACGGGCGACCTCCTCTATCGTAACTGCGATCGAACTGTTGCGAACAACTTTATCAACTTGCCCGATGAGAGAGAGGAAGAAACTCGGCCAAAGTTGATTCAATCGCCCGATGATCGATCTATTTCCTTCAAACTTTGTCGAAAAAACTTTGAAAATTTCTCCAAAATTTCCATCGTAATTATCGAATTGATTTGACAATGAATAAAAAAAAATTTTTATTACATGTGAAATTTTTTTAATCGAAATTGTCAATATCTAACATAATGTTAGGTTTCTATAGATTGTTTATACGATGAACGAGATAAAAAAAAAATGTATTTTTAGATTCATCATTTTTGATCGATCAAAGTTATCAATTTAATACAATATTCTATTTTTTATCTCCTTCAATAGTTTTCTACTCGTCGAGAATGGAATGAAAAATTAGAAAAAGGAGATATATTTAGAGATGTGAATACAAATTGAGAATATAAATTTTTATAATCATTCAACGGAGGAAAGTTTTTCAATTTTTCATTTCGATAAGTTTAAATTTAGAAAACTGATTCGTTACACTGTTTTTTTGAACAGAGTTCATGATATTTCTCTTTCTGTCGTTTTATCCTCAACCACGAAGAATTTATGCAGCGACGATGCGAATCACACTGGAAGAATCACAACGAGGGAATTTTTACGAATGGCTAAGCTTTAACGCCCGATGTCTACGTTATTTCCGCTTTTATCGCCTCGACGACTTACATCAGCTCAAGGTAAAATGATGAACAATTTTACGCGGACGCAAAGACTCCATTTCTCTTCAATGCAATTACACGAGACTGTCTGGCAATAACTATCGTGTCGTCTTAATATTCTCACAAACTGCGAATAAATGGGATCAGGGAACGAAAGGGGGGGGATAAGAAAATTTCCAAAGCTATAAAAGTCCTCTTAAGAAACGTCGAGAAAGAAATAGAAGAAGTTTCACAAGTTACATAAACAAGTTTGCCAATTAAAATTAATGATTTTTCGTTTTTGATTTCCTACGTTTATAAAAATTAAGTACCATCAATTTGTATGTTTGATAATGATTAAAGAAAGAAAAAGATACGTGTATACATATATTAAATTTAATATTAAAATTATTGCAAAATTAATCGAGAAATCTTCTTTGAAGAAAACAATTTCAAGAATCTAAAAATTTCGTGTCCAATAAAATTTATTAAATAAAATTAAAATTAAACGAAATTTATTTATATGACTTTGTGTTCAATTAAAATTCAAAAATACATTATATAATTGAATGATTAGAGATAGAATCAATGATATAACACTTCAAACGCGTTGTGGAATTTATCAATTAAAGTTAATTAAAGATTAGAGAAGTCGATTAACAGTTCTATGCTACACTAATATTAGTTTTGACTTTTAAACATCAGAACTAATCCATGATTTATCGAATAAAAAAAAAATACCAACTCATCCACTTTTAACTTGTGATAATAAAAAAAAATGTTCATTTTATGAAATTGTCTTTAAAATTTCACTTACTTGGAAACTGTGCTGCTTCAGCATAGTTTTGATAAGGATCAAAGTGTCCAGTTTGGGTATTCTCGTAACCACCCGTTCCACTTCCTCGTCCGTAACGGTGACCGGAAGTCGACAGTTGTCGGCTTCGATTGGCAGTGGTTCAGCGCCACGATTGGTCAGCCAAACGTGTTCCTTCATCTCTGATAAAGTAATTCTTTCAGCTGGATCTTTGGCCAGCATTCTTGAGATCAATTCGCGGAGGCTTTGTGAAAGGGCCGGTTTCTCTGGAAATTTTAACGGTTCACTGCGTATTGCCGCTTGAACGCCAATTATACTTCCGGCTCCATCCCAAGGTATTCTTCCGGTCACCAAACAATACAACGTTACTCCCATCGACCATACGTCACACAACTGAAATGTAATTTTATTTTTTTCTTTAATTCTTTTACATCGTTCAATGGTTTAACGATTGTCAATAATTTTAAGTTAAGAATATTTGAGAATCAATTAAGATATTTCATACCATACTTTACACAACTGAAATGTAATTTTATTTTTTTCTTTAATCTTTTTACATCATTTAATGGTTTAACGATTGTCAATAATTTTAAGTTAAGAATATTTAAGAATCAATTAAGATATTTCATACCATACTTTACACAACTGAAATGTAATTTTATTTTTTTCTTTAATTTTTTACATCATTTAATGGTTTAATAATTGTCAATAATATTTGAGTCAAAAACATTTGAGAATCAATTATATTAATATCCTTACTTTCAGATTAAGCTTTTGAAAAATCTTTTAAGAAAAAAGAAAAAACTTTAGAAAATAAGTATTATATTTTATATCTATTACAAATTATACAATATATATAATTATAATAATTGTAATGGTATAATAATGTAATAATAATCTATAAAATTTAAAGACAATCATAAGATTAAATCATTTGATAAAGATGATAATATATATATTGACAAAAATAGTAATTTTATATTTGATGTTACTTTGCTCAAGTTAATATTAGAAATTGAATCATGTTAATCTATTCTTTACTGTCAATAATTTTAAATTAAGAATATTTGAAAATCAATTATATTAATACCCTTACTTTCAGATTAATATTAAGCTTTTGAAAAATCTTTTAAGAAAAAAGGAAAGGCTTTGGAAAATAAGTATCATATATCTTTATATCTATTATAAATTATACAATATATATAATTATAATAATTGTAATGGTATAATAATGTAATAATAATCTATAAAATTTAAAGACAATCATAAGATTAAATCATTTGATAAAGATGTAATATATATATTGACAAAAATAATAATTTTATATCTGATGTTACTTTATGCTTAAGTTAATATTAGAAATTGAATCATATTAATCTATTCTTTACGAAAGTATATTGGATAGAAGAATATGCTTTTAAGAGATTATAGAAGATTGATGGAGATATTCCAAGATGAAAATAAATATTCAAACGTCACGTATTACCATTATCTATTTACGTCATCCATTTCGAAAGTGACACAATTCAAATAACATTGTTTAAAAAATGCAAAAGATACTGTACAAGATATTTATAAAAATTTGGGACACTTTTTGCTCGATTCTAAAGACATTCTAAAAACGAACGAATTGATATCCAGAAATTTGTCATTAAAATAAATCTAAACGAGTTAAGAATAAATATATATACGATAACATTTAAAAAAAAAAAATGTGCTAATGATTGCAAGCAAAAATGAAAAAAATCTGAATTATTTCAATCGATATAATTCTGATAATGTCAACTGTATCATTGTATGATTGTTAATTACAGCTCTCGATGGAAATTGATTAATGTGTCGTTTTCATGGATATAGAGCTCTTTTCAACCAAGTGTTAAAAAGTTCACCAAATCGATCGTGTTGCCGATAAGGTCACCACTGGACTATAATCATGTGAGAGAAAGAGAGAGAGAGAGAGAGAGAGAGAGAGAGAGAGAGAGAGAGAAATTATTCTATATTAAATTATACGTTTCCTCAACCGATCTACATCACGACAGAAACCATAATAACGCGTGTAAATCAGGCCACACTGTGTTTAAGTGAGAGCAGATACAACACTGTTTTCTCTCCTATTACCATTGTTTTGTTTTTACATTGCTCGATGATAATCGGTCGAGGTATGTCTTCTACAAACGAGTGTTTGATCATTAATTATAATTATCGATTATTAATTAATTCTTGGATTATTTTGATCCGCGGATTTAACCTGAGAGAGTAGATGAAATTTTAATTAAATCCTAATGGAATTATATTAACTTGACATTCTGATAATCAGTAATTTACTTGCTTCTTCTTTTTTCTTTTTTTTTTTTTTTTTTTAATTGAAATACTCTTCCACAGGGATGAGCTTGAAAAGTTAATTGATTGCGGTTTCACGTTGTTAATATTAATTATAATACTTGCTTTAAAATATGTATGTAATTTAAATATAATATCTTCCTTCTATCTACTCGCTGTTACTCGAATTTTAAAATATTATTTATATTGTAATGAAAACACATGAATATGATATTTTAATTTTAAATTTTTATAACACTTTTATATCTAATTTAATTTAACATATTTTATGATGGTAAAAAAAATAGATTTTTAAATTTGAAAGAACAAAGATGGAAAAGTCATTAATTTTTTTTATATTTATCTTATTTCTAATAATATGAATATTTATCTTGTGATAAAATTTTTTATATGCAATAATTTGTATTTGAAGATCATTTAATGTTATTCATGATCAATTAAGATGAAAATTAAATTTATCTAATAAATTGCTTAATCATTTTTTCCCTTGTAAACATTCAATAAAACAACAAATTCCTTGTAGCTTTTCAACTTGTAACCTTTTAAGATCATATTGAACAAGATTCAGAAGATTAAGTTAAACAATTTTTCTCTCTAACCGATCATACAAATTCGCAACTTTGTCAGATAATCGATCCATAATCATATCTACTCTACTCTCGATAATTTTATTGGATTCGATAAAATTTTTTAATCAGATGTAATAACTGAAGAACGCGATATAAATTCAGGAAAGGAAAGAAACTTAAATTTGATTTGACAAATTATTCACAAGTGAAGCGTGTCACGGTCGATCTAAATAAAATAGTGAAATGATGGTAACGACTTAACTTTCTTATCAAAAAGTTTCAGGATACGTGTATGTAATTACGTGCATAGAAAGAGCGAAACACAATCAGAAAAGTCGGATTGCGTTGCTCGACATCGATTTCTTAATGGCTTGTGAAATATGCAAGGGAACTTGCAATACAAAGAAACATTTTCCACTTGGATAATTGGGTTAAAGTTAGTTATTTTTTTTTTTTCGTTTTAATTCTGGAAAGGTCTTAAATTGGTCTTAAATAAAAATAAAAAATAATCAGAAACAGAAGAAAAAGCTTGTAATACGACTTTAATTAAAAAAATTTTGAAACATTCAAAACAAATCACGATCATAACATTTAAATTGATGCATCCAAATATAGCTTTAACAAAAAAATTCTTAAAATCAAAATTCCAAGAAGCATGTAACAAAATGAATAATCACTTTCTTATAAAATTTCCAAAATAATAATTTTTTAGAAATACAATATACTTTTTAATATCAAAAGTAAACAGAAATGATATTTTTAACATTTAATCATTATAAAAAGTATCTGCATATCATCATTATACACAGCATCACATTTTAGTTAGTATTATACAACTTCTATTGTAATATATAACAATATTTTCTATAAAAATATAATACCATAAAAATGGAACGTAGGAGAATTTAAAAAAAAAAAACCTCCATTTCATTTCATTTCATCAAAACAAACCTACGCCGTAACGTAATGCCACTTGAATTCCACGATTGAGTTTCTTCAATGAGAAACGAAAAATAAAGATCTATCGCGTTTAAATGAACTCTCTCAATATTATCATCGGACGGTAACGATCGAAAATTGGCGAAACTCGAGTGTAGCGAAGCGTTGGCCAAGGATCGAACGGAGTGGCGGCGTAATAATTCTTCGCCACCTATAAATACCGGACAAAATTGAAAATCGATCAAACGATAGCCCCCCTCCCCGATAGGATACTTACCGTCCCGGAATAATGGGCGCCAGGCGTGGTTGTTTCGGGTGCTGCGAACGCCGGTGTTCCGGCTGGGCCGGATAATAATTCTCCGGATGCCCTCAGCTCTGCGCTAACGCCCAGATCAGCGATCTTGATCCGACCGTCGCTGTCTACCAACAGGTTGCTAGGCTTTATGTCGCGATGGACTATCCTCTGATAGTGCACTGGAACAAATATTTAGATCTCGAACGAATTAGACGAAATTTTAATACGAAATTTTTCTGAAACAGGATCGATCGAACTTTTAACTTAGCGATGAGTAATCTGATATTCTCACGAATTTATGTATTGGGTTGGCAACTAAGTAATTGCGGATTTCACTCAAAATCGATTCGGATCGTCACAATACAACTCGTGAGATTGCAGAGAAGCTTCATGTATCGCATACATGCATCGAAAACCGCTTAAAACAACTTGGCTATGTTCAAAAACTCGATACATGGGCTCCTCACGAACTGAAAGAAAAGCATTTAACGCAACGCATTAACAGCTGCGATTTGCTGAAGAAACGTAATGAAAATGATCCATTTTTAAAACGATTGATAACTGGCGATGAAAAATGGGTTGTTTACAACAATATCAAGCGGAAAAGATGGTGGAGCAGGCCACGTGAACCAGCTCGAACAACATCAAAAGCTGGTATTCGTCGAAAGAAGGTTTTGTTATCAGTTTGGTGGGATTACGAAGGAATTGTCTATTTTGAACTCTTACCACCCAACCGAACGATCAATTCTGTTGTCTACATTGAACAACTAACGAAATTAAACAATGCAGTTGAAGAAAAGCGGCCCGAATTGACAAATCGAAAAGATGTTGTATTCCATCATGACAATGCAAGGCCACACGCATCTTTGGTCACTCGGCAAAAATTATTGGAGCTTGGTTGGATGTTTTGCCACATCCACCATATAGTCCTGACCTTGCACCATCCGATTACTTTTTGTTTCGATCTTTACAAAACTCCTTGAATGGTAAAAATTTCGATAATGATGATGATATCAAATCGTACCTGATTCAGTTTTTTGCTAATAAAAACCAGAAGTTTTACGAACGTGGGATTATGATGCTGCCTGAAAGATGGCAAAAGGTCATTGATCAAAATGGGCAACACATTACGGAATAAAGTTATTTAGTTCCATGAAAAAATTGTCTTTGATTTTCTAAAAAAAATCTGCAATTATTTAGTTGCCAACCCAATACAATATGAAAAAAATTCTAACAATTATACAAAATTATAGAATAAAATATTACAATTTTAATATTAGTATCAAATGTGATCAATATAATTGAGTGATATTGAAAAAAATATATGAAAATATTGTTTAACAAATGTTGTTAAAATTTAAAGTATCCACAAGTTTTATTTGAACGATATGTATGCAGCGTGTATGGAATAATACTCACGATATTCCACCCCCATTACAACATCACGAAAATTCTTCCTGGCAGTTTCCTCGTCAAGGGGTTTGTCGGTGGGCACCTGAAGGATCTCTCCCCTCTGGACCAATTCGAAAACAAGGTAAAGGTTATCCTCGTCCGGGTCGTCGAGAACTTCGACCAATTTCACCACGTTTGGGTGATCCAATTTCTTCAACAACGCGATCTCCCTGTACACTTTGGCCAAAGGGTTGGCCGCACCCTTTTTCCCCGGTGCCATCCTACCGAATATTCCCGCCTTCTTCATCAGTTTCTTCTTGCTCAGAATCTTCATCGCGTATTGAGTCTCGTCCTCTTCGTTGTAAACTAGTTTTACAATCCCGTAAGAGCCCTATAAAACGAGAGAATGATAAAAATCTTTCGTGTCTGTTAGAATAACGCGAGGAGATCAAAGAATTTTAATTTTCGATCGATTTTTTTTTCATGCAATTTTATTATTTCATACAACTTTCTTCGAAGATTTATTTTTCTCCAAAGAGAAAATTGAAGAAATTGTGTTCGATTGATCGACAGGTAGTTAATAAAAATATTTGTTCATCTATGCTTTTCAAGGAGAAAAAAATGTTATTTTAAAACGTGATGTTCTAAAGAGAATTGGAAAAAGAACGTTTCTATAATGCTAATTCATTAAAGTTAAAATTTTCAATATTCCCTGGAGTTTTTCTTTTCTTTGCGTCAGATCTTTTCTTTATTTTATTTTCGTTTCCTTTATTTTGAGAAAATTCACACACGGTTCACATTCTTTTTTAATTTAATTCACAATATTAAATTTTCTGAAAAATTAATCCAACATTCTTGGTAATAATAATTATTGTTTTTTCCAAAATTTTGTTGTATTTTCGATGTTATAAGTACTTACTTATATTAATATTTATTACTTATAATTGTTATAAGTACTCGTAATTAACAATAATCGACATTACTGATTTTTCGCGAATTAATCAATTAAATTTGTCAATCTTCGACGAAAAGTAATATTGAATTATATTGTCGTCTTTCAAGATTTTGAAAATTATTATACCATTTGGAAAGTAATTTAAAGTATTATTTAAATATTAACAGATTTTTTAACAGATTTTATAATTAATATTTTTTCCAAATTATATTACACATATATATACATGACTCTCAAGTAGAAATATATATAATTCAAAACTTTTTTAAATTTCACTAAATGAATTTATTAATTTTGATTGATTGATTGTGAAACAATAGATTGAAATTAATCATAAACTTTATTATTTCTATTATTATATAACCAATATTATTATTGTTATCATTGTCACTGTTATTGTTACTGCTACTACTATATAACAACTATTTCTTGCAAATATTATTATTATACAATCATCAATATTGTGAATAATAGAACATATACACATGCACATATATATATTTATATATATATCAAAGTTTTATCGTGTAAATTCAGAAATAACTTCCTTTTCAAATACAATAAATTTCAAATGAAAAAACTTAGTTTTTGACTCCATGAGAATTGGTAGAAACTTAATCTCGACCTATATATTTCGAAAAGATCAAACAGTGACCGAGAAAAAGTTCGAATCGATGCCGATGTTCAATTTAAAAGTGGCAAACGATATTTCTTCACGTTGAAATAGTTTCTTCATTTTTACCTTTTTCCTCGAAATTCAAGCGATTTATACAATTTTGTTTTATCACTTCAAACAGCGAAGAACGAAATTTTCAAATCTCCCGAGCTATATCTTATTCTTTTATTTTTGGCTAATGTGGAATTGTTACGTTCAATCAACAAAAACGAAGATTACATCTCGTTTATTAACACAAAAGCAAGTGAAAATACAAGAAAAGATACGTTTCAGGAATGAGAAACATGGAAAATGCGATGCAATTTCAAAAAAACTCTTTTGATGTTAAACTTTAAAAAAAAAGAACAGAATATTATAATTTTTATTCAAGAAACGTACAAAATTTTTTCATATTTTAATAAATGTTCTCATTCTCTCATAAAAGATGTAGAAACGAGAGGATAATTTCTGTCGAAGATAAACTTTTTGATATGATAATTGATTATTGTGAAAATAAATGTAAGAATAATTGAATAATTTCGAGAATTCCTATTAACAAACTGTAACAAATTTTCGAATAAAAATTCGTATTCTCGAATAAAATTCCTTCGTCGGCTATTTCTTAACCAGGAGAAAGAATTCTCCTTCTAGGTGGAGAAGGTTTCTAGGTGAATAGGTAATTTACGAAATTGGAGCAATTTATTCGACGATGTTAAGGCAAAGAAAAAGTAGAAAACTGAAAAAGAAAAGAAAAAAAAAGAAATAAGTCTCATTGTGGTTAGAGATGAAAATATCGCTCCGTAGATTATTAAAAGTGTTATTTTTCATTGTTTCAATATAAGATGTGAAGCATAAAAAGTACAAAGATATAAATATGCAATAGATAGAACATGCAAATGAAAATAACGAATCGTTTTAAAAATAACTTGATAAAATCGATAAAATCGACGAGGATATTTAACACAGCAATAATACACGAGATTTTCTACGCATCGATGCTATAATTTCCAATCCTGATCGATTAAACGCGATTAGAACGAATCGTAATACATTTCGAAATTGGCCTTAAAATTTCTCGTTTGTTCTCGAGTGAAAATAATTTAATAGATTATATTTTTTATGCAAGAAAAAAAAATTACACTTTATCCTCCAGCAGGGAATATTTCATTTATGGTTGCATTAGTTTGCTGCTTTCGCGTTTATGTAGGTCGCGTTACGAGCGATATGTAAATTTTTCATGAGATAAAATCTGTCTAAAAGAGTAAATTAATTTATTATGATACGTATAATAAATATCACTGATATAAATATAATGTAGTATCAATATAGTTATGTTATCGCATAATGATGATATAATTGTATCATAATAATATTATACAATGTTAATACAATTGTATTATTATGTATTATTAATAGAATTATTTTATAATTATATGTATATCATATATTATAATACTATATATTAGTGATATATCACAGTAACAATTGTATTATGATATTATGATATTATTAATAGAATTATTTTATAATTATATGTATATCATATATTATAATATATATTAGTGATATATCACAGTAACAATTGTATTATGACATAATATAATTATGATACTAGTTTTTAATAGAAATAAATATTACATATTAATATACAAAAAATAATATATAATCACTAATAAAATATATTATAATATTATATATTAGTGATATATCACATTAATTGTATTATGATATAATATAATTATGGTAGTTTTTAATAGAAATAGATAGATTACATAGTAATATACAAAAAATAATATATTAATCACTAATAAAATATATTATAATATTATATATTAGTGATATATCACAATACAACAATTATATTATGATACTAGTTTTTATATATTTTAATATGTTTTAATATATAATAGAAACTTATTAAAACCAATTTCCCTATAACATAGTACTCTGAAAACACGATTTCGATAGAACACAATGCAAAATGATAAAGCTTATAATAAACATAGACAAAATTAATTTAAATATTTCTTTCATTCTATTTTTATCGACATTTCTTTATACTGATTCTAAGTTTAATTTTGATACAACAAGAGTTAACTATATATATATATTACTAGACATTAATAGAGAACAGTTTAAACTTACTTGACCAATGTTGTCCAACAATTTATATTGATTCAGTTGAAGAGCCCCCTGTTTGTTGTCGATGGAAACTCTCCTGCTCTCCCTCAAAGGCCTCCTCCTGTTTCTGGGAGATCCCTGAGGACTTCCATACGGGGAATAAGGACAATAAGGATAGATAGGTCTCACGGAGACGCTCGAGCCATCTCCGAGAAAACTCTGACTCGTCCCCACCTCTCCGGGTGAAATCGCTTTTCTAACGTTCGAATCGTCCGCAGTTTCAGTTCCGCACGTCAACGTCTGCATGTCCCCAGAACCGCTGCTCTTCAGCGTGAACACGCTCGAGGACTTGTTCAACGGATGTTTCGTCGAAGACAACACCGCAGTCGCGTCATCTTGTTTGGAAATTTGAAATATCCTTCTGTCCAACTGCAGCTCGCCCTCCGCTCTGTCCTCGGACTGGGTGGACAGTAATTGGTACATCTTGATCGGTCGTGGAACGATACTCTCTCCGACAGATTGCTTCATCGAGGTTTCTTCCTTCGTCCGAATCACAGAGATTTTGTCCAACGGCGACGTTGGTTCGTTGATTTTCGACACGACGGTTCTGATTCTATCGGGATTGATTTCTTTCGATCGATCGGCAGGCTTCGCGTGTTTATCGGTATTTCGAGAATTCGAATCGTGGAACGTTGGCGTGGTGCAAAGAATAAATGGAGTTTGACTCCTCGAGGTTGGAGATATCGAAAAGCGGTTTATAGAATCGAAGATGCTCGATGATTCTTGGCATTTAATAGCGGATGGTACTTGTGATCTGTCTTTTGGAGAGCCGCCCCGATCTGATAAATCGCTCAGACGACAATGCGTGGAGAACTCTTCTGTTGGAATGAATTATTACACTTGAAATGTCACTCAACTATATCGCATCGCAGAAGAATTATCTCTTTATTCGATGAAATTATAGGATTGAATTAACATAGAACAAGAGATAACAATTTTAAATGTTAATTTTGTCATAACAAATATTGCAAAAATAACTTAAATTTACTTAAATATACCGAATTCTTTGTAATCTTTTAAATTTTAAATTCAGCAGAGATTATTATTATCAACGCAAATGTATCACGAGTTAAAAATAAATCGAGATAATTTTTGTCGCATAATAATAACGTATGAATTATTAGAACCTACTTTATTAATCTTTATGATTTCTATATTTAGAATACAAGAAGACTATTCCATTAACTTTGAGATTTATTTAACTAATATATATAAATAAATCTATTTTAATAATTTTCTTCTTCCTCAAAAAAAAATGGATCTACTATTCAATCAATAATAATACTATTTATATTCATAACTTACCAGAATTGATAGGTTTCGTCAATCCACACAAATTATCCAGGCTCTCCTGCCTGGAAGGAGCTTCATCTCTGAGAATCTCCTTAACTTCCTCTATATTAGGCATCTCGAGTCCAGCTCCGGACACCTTTCTGTGCAGCTCTGTGGTAGGCATGCTTCCAACCTCGACGTCCTCTGTCAAGCTTTCCTCAGCCCTCCCCAGTACCACTCTCGAATTTAACCGTTTACTAGTCGTAGAAGATCTGCGCCTCTCCTTGAGAGAAGTCGAAAAGTCTTGCGAAAACGCATCCACAGTCGACGAATTCCTCCTGTCCTCGTCGAACGTCCCCAAATTACTCGCGTACCCGCTGCTCTCTCTCCTAGGCCTCACCACTCTTGGACCCTTCGACTTCAATATTTCTCGAAGAGTAGGCAACCCCTCGGCTTCCTCCAGGAACAAGGCACTGTCCTTTCTCACCTCGACGATCTCTTGATCGGAAATATCCTCTGGACTGGATGGAATCCTGATGGAATCCTCGCGATCTTTGCTTGATCCAAGCGTGGCTAATTCGTCGGATGGTAACTTGATCGTCACTTTCCCTTCCAAATCGGCCAATCTCGTTTCTCCCTTGTGATCTACGTCCGGTGATCTCTTTAATGTAGTAAGTTTCGTTTGTTGTTCCGGAGAACGGAAGGATTTGTTGAAGATGTTTAGAGATTCTCGTTTCGTCGACGGATATTGGAACTTGATGGATGATGATTCCTTGGACGATGGAACAGATTTTTTGGCTTCGAATCTTCGAACGGAGGGGTGTTGGTCGGTCGAGGCGCTGGAAGGCAACGGGAAAACGAGATTCTCTCCGTCCAGAGGAATGTCTAGGGAAGTGTCCCTCGAAGTTGGCGCCGCGATCGTCAACGATTTCGGGATCGAACCTGGAGATTCTTCGTCGATCGCTGTGTGTCTGCGAAATAAAGGAGAAATTGAAATTAGAAATTTATAGAGTGGGAATTCATTTCTTTCTCTTCTATTTACTCTCAATGCAATTCTTTCCTTTCTTCTTTTCTTTCAATACTTTAGTTCTTGTACTTGCAATTTCATTATTTTATTTGTATTTATTAAACCTTTAATATCTTCGTTTCTTGGTAAATATTTGAATATCGTTGAGATTAGTTAATTTTAGAATTTGTTGTTAGGATTCATTTAGATTATATATTCGAATTAATTCTAACAGTATTTGGAAATTGTATATTAATACTTTTTGCAAATATTGAGAAATTGCTTTATTTCTGTCAAAATGATAAATTAAAATTATATTCAGATTGAACTATTTACAATCTTTTTTTTTTTAGTCATTTGAAACATATAACTTGTTCCAATTCTATGGAACAAAATAATGGAATAATTTCGGATAATAAGATCTTAATTATGGTTCCAAATAGTTTAATTAGTTAAGAAAATTTCGTTTATATAAATGTTGAATTCTATTATTATATATGTTAATGACTCCAAACTTGTTTAAAAGATGTTTGTTGATTCGATCTCTCTTTCTCTCTCCCTCTCCTGTTTATTTCACGAAACGAAGAAGTGAAAGAAATGGCGTTTCATCGGAATCGATTAGTGATGGAATTGTTAAGGGAGATGGAGACGAGGTGAATTGGATTTTCCTCGAAAACAAGCCGGACAACTTTTTCGAGTGTTCCGTCCGAAAGTCCACTAACACAACAACAATCTGATCTGCATTTGACATTTAATCGCTATTTCGTGCTCCACGTCCTCGTTTAGCTCCCTCAACACCCTCACGAGTTCCACGAAATGAACTCGCTACGACTATTCATCGTTTCGTCATTTTTTTCTTTTTTTTTCTTTTAAAGTAGCAATTGATTTGCAAGAAATTACAATATATACAAAGAAAAAAGTATCTTTAATTTTTCTCTTTGATTAAAAGAGTAAAGTAAAAATGAATGAGTTTTTTTTTTTTAATTTTGATGGCCACTATTTGAAAGAATCGTCAAAAAATTGAATTCAAATTTGAATTAGTGTTGGAATTATTTCTTAAGTATTACATGAAATATTCAAAATTAGTATGTGGACTTTTGTGCAGGACTATTCAAGTTTAAATTTTGAAAGTAAAGTAAAATAGCTAAATAAAAATACGTTCTTATGTAACTATTATTACACTTATTCATCTAAATAAAATTAATGCGATAAAATTACAAATTATTACAAATTATTCTTTTTGACAAAAAGACAAATGTTACAAGCTATATAAAAATAGGAGACGTTGAAAAATCGGCAATAATTATTCATCAAAGAACACGTGGCGCCCTCACGTGTCTTTAAGACTACATTAAATCATTTCGACAAAGAAAATATTCTTCATCCTCGCCGTCTCCAAGAAGTTAGACTGTCGTCATTTAAATTTCATATTTTCGTCGTTTTTAACCGACTCAATCTCAATTGCAAACGATCCTCTAAGACATATGGGCAGGTTGAAGATTTAATGAACTTGGCGCTCTCTGGTGGCTAAAACTTTCGCATTATTATTGAAACTCCTCGATCGATCCATGGATCCTGGCTACATAGTAAATGAACCGCTCTTCGATATCTTTTTTTCGATCAATATTTTCCCTGTTTGGAAAAATACTTTGCAAAATTTTATTCTTTTCAACATATAATTAAAATTAAAAGATTTTGATCTAGCTTCCTCCTAGTAATTAATTCCAACACTTAAATACGATTTTTAAATTATTTTTAAACAATTATAGATCTCGAAGAAATAAAACAAAAAGATCCTTAAGCGACGATTATTTATTAATTTTCATCATATCAGTAAAATAAAGTAATTCTAAGAATGGATAGACATTAAGTATACTCTCAAGATGCAATCAGATTGGGAAAAAAAAAAGAAAAAAATCTGAATTTTTCAACGGGGAACGAATAAAAGAGCGATCTGACTTGGAAATAACGTTGGATCAATTGTTCATTTCGAACTGGGGCGAAATGAATACGAAGACGCGATCTGCATTCACAGAGGGCGTATTCGGTTATACTATCGTATATCAGCTTTCGTCATATACCTTTCCCCCAATTGGAGCACGACGCCGCTTTGAACCCGGAGACAATTAGTTTTCGGCCACTTTTCCACGGTCAATTGAAATCTCAGTTGCCAGCCAATCTATCTCTACACGTTTTCGACCAATTGGGCCAATTTTGGCCCAACCAATCCAACGACTGTATCGTCATCTGCATGTCTTGCGTTTATAACATCTGTCATCCACGAATCATCGATCACGATGAAACGATGAAAAGATCTTTACGTTGTATTTATTTGACAGTAATTGTTGTCTTTGAATGTATGAGAAATTGTGAAATTATTTGATTCGAGGAGGAATAAAAATCGACAGGAAGGGAAGCAATGATTAATATTGATATTGGTTCAGTGTAGAAGTAATGTAATTCGCCATTTAATCGAATTACAACTTAAGAAAGATTATTATAAATTACAAGAAGATAAATATAAAAGAATTTAGAGGTTGGAAAGTTAATTATAATATTTTTGTTAATTTTTTTATCACATAAAATTTTATTAATTTTAATCATGTTCTATTTCTATATATAGGATGTTAATATTCAATAATATTGAAATATAAATTATTTTGTTCAATTATGGATAAAATTTGTGGACTTTCTTTCGCCCAAAAACTCGATCTTTTTATCGAGAAAAGTTTTATTTCAAATATATGTTACAGGCAATTTTATATTTATATATATTCCGTGGATTATTGCGAACTGAAACTGATGCGACTAATAATTCCATAATTAGGATCTTAAAATTTCCATCTTGTGTTTATAATTCGTACTTATCGGATTAACCGTATTACTCGTAACATCTGGTTACCAATTTGTTGTTTAGATACACAGATTGGAGAGGATTATTTGAAAACCCAATCCGTTTACGTTTTCGATCCCGAAATTGTACGTACAAATATTATGTGTTATTCGAGGAATCTACACGATCTAGTTTTATTATCCAGGTTTTTGGTTCATAGGTGTTATAATTTCGTGCAAGATGCTTCATCGTTTCGTGTCATTATAAAGCATAGAAACAGGATTCATTTTGGGGATGAATGAAAGGCTGAACGATGGATTCGAGATGAATGAAAGGAACGTGTTACTCCTTTCATAACGAGAATCATTTTAGGCATCATCTATTGAACACTGCCACATATTGAGCAGATGGCGTTTCTGTAATATTTGATGAAAGCTTTTGAAGGCCTTAGGGACCTCGCTTCGCATAACTTTCATTATAGGGTATTTAAGGTTGGAAATTCGGAATTTTGTGAAAAGTCATCGGATTTTTCACGATAAAATTTAATTTTATCTTTAATAAGTTCATTTTAATATCAAACTTGTTCCAATATTCACTTATTCGATGTAATATGATAATAAAGTTTCTTCCTCGAGTAATTCTCGAATAATTATAGAAAGATAGGAATAGAATAGAAATAGAATATAAAATGAAGGAATAAACGAAGGAACGAGTGAAGGAATACTAAGATTGAATCAATAATGAACGAATTTAAAAAAACGTTTTTCCTTCGATCGGATGAAAAATTTATTCCAACAACACCTATCATTGCCATACGAGATCGCGATTGAACGGCAAAAAAAGGTTTGACCGGTTGCAACTTAAGTATCGCTCTGTGCGCCATTCTAACGAATGGAATGCACACGTCGTTTCGTTTCGTTTTTTTTCCCAATATAAGACCGGTAAGGTAAACGATAAAAATCACTACCATAAACAGAAAAATCGAGATGTCATCATTTCGACGAATGATCGTAAACCCAGACGAGGGAATGATCATTTATTTTTTTATTTTTCGTTTCATTCGCACGAGAGACTAATAATTAAATTTTTCCCCCTTTTTATCGGCGAACGTTACTCGCGCATGAATAGAATTCATAAATCAGACATAACGAGTCGCGATTCACACACCTTCTTTCCATTACGTGTTCGTTTTACGTAAATATAAACTCGACGAAGCATATATGTATATATATATATTCTTTTTTTTTTTTTTTTTTTTACTATAAACACGATTTTCTTGACACGTTTTTTTTCTTAATTCTTTAAACGGTTTAATCTCGTGTATGTGTATCAGGAATGACGTATAAGTGTACAAGGAAGTTTATATCCTAGAAGCTAAGAGAAATACAAAAATACGACGAGATTTGTTTATTTATTTATTTATTAGTTACTAGCAATTAAAATTTAGATATTAAACGAGACATAAAATGATAATTCAAGAGCCGAAATAAAATAAAATAAATTCGATCATTTGTTTGTTTAAAGAAATTATTAAAATTTAAATATTAAACGGAGACATAAAATGATAATTCAAGAGCCGAAATAAAATAAAATAAAATAAATTCGATCATTTGTTTGTTACCTAATTAATTGATTAATAAGATTTACGAGATTTGCAGTAAGGATTGATCGTTTCGTTCACGAGAGTTAAAAAAAAAAATATGGTCTTTATTTCTTTGAAAGAAATTATTAAAATTTAGATATTAAATGGAGACATAAAATGATAATTCAAGAATCGAAATAAAATAAAATAAAATAAATTCCATCATTTGTCTGTTACCTAATTAATTGATTAGTAAAATTTACGAAATTTGCAGTAAGGATTAATCATGTCATTCACGAAACTTAAAAAAAAGGCAAAAATAAGAAAAAAATATGGTCTTTCTTTCTTTTATATATAAAGTGTTTAAGAATTATAAAGTGATAATTCAAGAGCCGAAATAAAATAAAATAAATTTGTTTGTTACCTAAATAATTAATTAGTAACGGGAAGATTTATAAGATTTGCAGTAAGGATTGATCGTTTCGTTCACGAGAGTTAAAAAAAAAATATGGTCTTTATTTCTTTTAAAGAAATTATTAAAATTTAGATATTAAACGGAGACATAAAATGATAATTCAAGAGCCGAAATAAAATAAAATAAAATAAATTCGATCATTTGTTTGTTATCTAATTAATTAATTAATAATGGGAAGATTTATGAGATTTTCAGTAAGGATTAATCGTTTCGTTCACGAGAGTTAAAAAAAAAAAATATGGTCTTTATTTCATTTAAAGAAATTATTAAAATTTAGATATTAAACGGAGACATAAAATGATAAATCAAGAGTCGAAATAAAATAAAATAAAATAAATTCGATCATTTGTTACTTAATTAATTGATTAGTAAGATTTATGAGATTTGCAGTAAGGATTGATCGTCTCGTTCACGAGAATTAAAAAAGAAAGGCAAAAAAATATGATCTTTCTTTTTTTCCCGTTGGTTAATACGCCGTTTCATTAAACAGGGGCGTTAATTTCCCAGCCAACAAACTGACGAATAGACAAATTCGGAATTATGTGGGGTTGCAATAGTAATATGCTTACCAAACGCCCACTTGAGGATTCGTGGGAGTTGATACGTTTTCTCCCCCTCCCCTCCCCCCGATTAATGACGAGATAATGGAAGATCCGTGCTCGAGGGGTTAACGAGGTGGGTTTATAACGCGGTGATCAGATAGTATTTAAACTTCGTCGTTGTTAATTATAATTTAAATTTGCCGAAATTAACGATCCTTCCCTGTAAATGTCAAATATAAAACGCAGAGATAAAAAGATAAATTTTAAAAAAACGTGGACCAAAATTAACAAGATTCAATTTTTTTGTACATTAATTAATACAAATACGTGTTTTAGTTTTCGAAACACGAATATATCAACATTCTGTGTTGGAATAATTTTATTTAAAAATAATAATATTTGCAAATTTTATAATCGCGTAGGGTATTATATTTTAAATGGCCCACGCATTTCGAGCACACGATTCTCTCGTCGGTGATAACCTTTCTTTTCCCAATTTGTAACTAACAGATTATGGATCTATAGAAATACAGAATTTGATTAATGATACTTTGCATATCGTTATACGACGAAAATTTCGCAGATTCGACGAAGAAAACTATATTATATCTATATAAATAATGTTTACATAAATTGAAACGTGTTCATTTCAAAAATTATTCTCTAAATAATTATTGACGCCAATTAACCGTGACGAGTTCCTCCACGCGTCACTCGTGGAAAACGATCTGACAATTAACGTTTCTGCTCTAAATCTTCCTCTATTTCCAGCGTCCGTTAAGGAGATGAATGGAACGGGGATTGAAAGGGGAGAGGCCTCGAAATAGGAACGTCTCGCGGCGGCCTTTTTGAAATTGGATCGATTCCTCGATAGTTTACGAGACCTTCAGGAAATTCGAGGTGAGTGCGACGACGAGGGGGAGGGATTCGCGAATCTGGCGCAAACCCACGGCGAAATACGATCGACCCGAGAATTCTCCGCAAACTTATATTAGAAAAATTAAAGTTTTCTGATTTTGAATCGCGATCAAGGGGAAAAAGAGAAATTGCTTAATGAAATTTATTCTTCGATTAAAAAAGAAAATAAATTGACTTAGTCGAGCGAATAAATATTGGTAGCTGCTTTATGCTCGTTGTGTCAATATTTAAGTATCCGGATTCTTTGCATTCGCGTGATAAAATTACTTTTGAATATTTTAATTTTTATTCGATTTTATTATACATCGAAATGAGAAATTAAATTAGGAAAATTTTTGATGTAAAGATTAAAGCAATTGTTAATCGTTGATCTCCTAATTCTTTTTGGGGTAATGGAATCTTAAGAACCTCGAAACGGGGAGGCGACAACGCGTGTCGAGTGGAAGTCGTTAAAAATGATCGATGTACCTGGCAAAAAAATATGAGAAAGTGTGATGACATTCATCGAGATTCTTCCTCTGTAATTTGATCTTGTATTTCGAATTATAAACCGTGCTTCAAAATTATCGTAATTAAAATTATTATTTATCGTTTTATTTACAACAAAAAGAGAAATTGTGATTTTAATTTAAATTTAAATCGAATTAAAAACGAGTTGAAAATCAAAACAAAAGATTATTATGTAAAAATGAATTCGTATCAATATGTCTATCAAGTCACTTCTATTCACGAATTCTTTACTCTTTATCTGAATTTCTAGAGTTCACAGAATCAAATTTTTTACTCGAAATCTTTCGAAAGTTTTTTTTTCCCCATCCCCAATTATATCTCTATCTTCAACTTATCTTTTCACACACACACACGTATAAATATTTCACATATGAGAAATCTTGTAAAAAAAAAGCTTCTTCTCGAGAAGAGGAAGAGGAAGGGAAAAAAGACCGGACATGGTTGGACAATCGCAAAATTTTCACAACAGAAAATTATACGATTCCTATTTCCACAAGCCTCTTCTCGCCATAATGAGTAATCCGCGTGATAACGATAATTCGTAATGATACCAGAACAGATAATTAGTATCGGTGTTAATGTAATGACGTTCGAGGCTGACCTCTTCCCATTTGACGCGCGCAGATAAACGAGGCAAACAAGGCGGCGGGCGGGCAGCCGCGATGATATCGTTGCACGCGTGGGTTCGCGTAAGCGCGTCGCTATTCAGATTGAAAAGAATGGCTTTGCCATCGAAGGCCGAGTCGCCTGGAAAATGTCACCGTTTAATTAACCATCCGTGGCCGTGGGTGGTGATGCGACGTCGCGATCGAGAAAACTTGAAGTTCGTGAGGGAGAGGGGAGGCTAAATTGTTCTTCAGAGTTTGATATCTCGATGGGAGAGCATGGTTAGATCAGTTTAATCGGGGGTTAAATTTTACCTTATGATCTTTTTAATATCTAGAGACTATTTGAGGAATCAGGAAATTTTGTTGTTATTTTATTATTTCGATTGTTAGTATCTTGAATAAATGAGAAGTGATATGTTTATTATTATGAAAAGAGATTGTATGTTTGAAAATCTTATTATAAATATTTATTAAAATTAATTTCCGAATAAAACTTTCATTTATTTGTTTCAGAATTCTCTATTAATTATAATTAATTCAAAAACTACAATATAATTTATTTAATATAATTAATTTATTATTATTATTATGAAATTTTTGATTTAATTATTTGATTAATGATTTAATGAAGAGAATCGAAAACTATGTTTAAATTATTCGAAGATAAAAGTAAATAGATTCTAAAGTGTATTTTTCATATAATATTCTATAAATCGAGATTTCCATAAATTTTTCGAATCCTATAAAACGTTTTTCTAAATAAATATATAAGGAATCTCTGATTTTGTTTGACCGAATCGAATCCAATAGAGCTTTGTTTATACGTATAAAATTGTTCAAATGAAACGATGTTTTTCGAAAACACTTCAACGATGTGATATTTCTTTCTTTTTTTTTTTTTTTTTGTATGTTAAAACGCCCACTAACATATGGAAATTTCAACATTCGTAAGCATGGTCACGGATCGATCTTCGCTCGTACGTGGAAAAGTATTTGCATAATTCTTCCAATGCTACGTTTCCTTGATATTCATTTTTCCACGAATATAACCAACGTGAACCAACAACGAAAGATACGCTAATTGTGCCAACTTTCGCACGTTCTGGCGCGATAAAACTATTGCACAATATAAGGAATGATAGCATTATAGCTATGAAAATGGAGACTAGTTTTTTAGAGATAAGACTTTTCATCCGTGTCATCGTTTCACAAATTGAATTTAAATTTAACGATCTTTGATACTAACTAAAATTTTATAACAACTCTCTTTTGAGAAGGAAAAATTTTAAAATTTAAAAAGTAAATTTTAAATAAATCTTGCTTTAAAAGGAAAAATTATTTGTATAATTAAAATCTGGATTAACAATGAATTTTCCTTCTTTAGAAAAGAGGAAATTATTTTATTAAAGAATGGCTTTTAGTACTCAGTTTTTTTTTTTTTTTTTTATTTTAAAAAGAAGAGAAATCGTTTGTATGCCATTTTTTTGAAAGGCAGATTTACAGAGTTAGAATAATATTATTCTTTTGAAAAAGAGAAATTGTATGTTGTGATTAAAAGTTGGCTTAAACAATCTTGTTTTAAAAGAAAATCTTTTACGTGACTAAAAATTCAAGTTGAAATCTCTTTATTTATTTTTTTTTTTTTTTAAAGAAGAAACTACTTTGCATAATTACTTCTGGAAGGAAAGAATATTATTCTGCGTGACTAAAATTTGGATTCAAATAATCATTTTGTTTTCACGAGTAAAATGAATCATTATAAACTGATATTTATTAATTGTGAATGGCATTTCAATAATATTTTTTAGATCTGAAGAGAAAGAAAATGAGAATTTTGTACGAAATTTAATTTTTAAACAATATTCTATTGAAAAATAATTTATAAAACTGGATTTTCATGAATGATATCCATATGCAATATGAATATACGAATATAATCAATAACAATCTGTGTAATTGTAACGTTATCATACGTGGATATCTTCGCAAAGGAAAGCGCGTCTTTCATGTCGACATCCGAGAATATCAACTAATCCTTGATCAGATACATTTTGGTAACGTTACGTCATTGATAACCTTGATGAACGAGTTGACCAACGTAAAATAATGCGAGCAATTAAAATAATAAACAAATAATAAACAATAAATATGAACGAATGCAACAAAATTAAATAATGAAAATTTTGAATGAATATTAATTAAAAAAAGAAATCGTTTGAAATCGATAGATTAATATATCATTTCGAAACCGATGAAATCGAACTTTTCCATGGATTTTTACGCGAATAAAAATTATCATTAGATCTGTAAAAAAAAAGAAGAAAATTCCCTAGAAGTGTAGAGATAGGCAACACGTCGTTTCGCGACATGTCACTCTCGTAAATTCTCAACACGAGGCCGTTAGCATCGAGTTTCTACATCGCAACAGACACTGACGCAAGCGGCCCCTATGGGAAGCGCGTTTTATGGAGACGCATAAATCTTAACGTCTGAGAACGCTGATTGGAAAATTGATTCTAGAGAAACCACATTTACGCTTGACAAACGGCCGCTAACCGGTATAGTCAAGTACCATTTAAACTTTTATTTTGTATCCAATATTAAAGATATTGATCTTGATACCGTCTAAGCTTGTTCCATAATTTATATGTAATAAAGAGTTAAAAAATTTTTATTGACACGAAATTTGGAGAAGAAGGATCGGATGTTAAGCGTAAAATTTATATATTGATCAATGTGTAAATCAATATACTCTTTATCTAAATATTAATTGTCTATTTTAATAATTCTTCTTCTCTTTCTATTTTTCCTCAACTTTACATATTACAATTTATATTTACTAGAAATTTACTTTAATACCAAAGTAGTCTTTGCTTCAAAATTTCAATAATTTTAATAATTCTTCTTCTTTTTCTATTTTTCCCCAACTTTACATATTACATATTACATTTACAAGAAATTAACTTGAAAATAGTCTTTGCTTCGAAATTTCAATAATTCTTCTTCTCTTTCTATTTTTCTTCTTTACATATTACATTTACAAGAAATTAACTTGATACCAAAGTAATCTTTGCTTCGAAATTTCAATAATTCTTCTTCTCTTTCTATTTTTCCTCAACTTTACATATTACAATTTATATTTACAAAAAATTTGTTTCGCAATTTCAATAATTTCAATAATTCTTCTTCTTCTATTTTTCTATTCTTCTATTCTTCTATTCTTCTTCTTTCTATTTTTCCTCAACTTTACATATTGCAATTTATATTTACAAGAAATTAACTTGAAAGTAGTCTTTGCTTCGAAATTTCAATAATTTCAATAATTCTTCTTCTCTTTTTATTTTTCCTCAACTTTACATATTACAATTTATATTTAAAAGTAACTTTACTACCAAAGTAGTCTTTGCTTCGAAATTTTAATAATTCTTCTTCTTTTTCCTCAATTTTACATGTTACAATTTATATTTACAAGAAATTAACTTGAAAGTAGTCTTTGCTTCGAAATTTCAATAATTTCAATAATTCTTCTTCTTCTATTCTTCTATTCTTCTTCTTTCTATTTTTCCTCAACTTTACATATTACAATTTATATTTACAAGAATTTAACTTGAAAGTAGTTTTTGCTTCGAAATTTCAATAATTTCAATAATTCTTCTTCTCTTTCTATTTTTCCTCAACTTTACATGTTACAATTTATATTTACAAGAAATTGAAAATAGTCCTTGCTTCGAAATTTGAATAATTTCAATAATTCTTCTTTTCTTTCTATTTTTCCTCAACTTTACATATTACATTTACAAGAAATTAACTTGATACCAAAGTAATCTTTGCTTCGAAATTTCAATAATTTCAATAATTCTTTCTATTTTTTCTCAACTTAACATATTACAATTTACATTTACAAGAAATTATCTTGATACCAAAGTAATCTTTGCTTCGAAATTTTACATGAGACACTCTCCAGATACTCAATCTCTAGTATCATTAAATATGATCGATACGTTTCATAAATAATAACTCGTACAAGAAACACCCTATAATTCGAATAATATCTAATCAAACTGTACAACGAATTTCCTTCACAATCTTGAACTTACAAATATAAATAGAAACTAACTAATTTCGATATTATTTCTATGGCACAATTAACGGCAAATTTCAAAACTACGCGCACAAATTCCCTGAAACGAGAAACGCATTGAGGAATACTTCCCTTCGCGTGAATACGGATCCTTGGTACAATACTGGAAAAGCAAATCAAACTCGAAAACCGCGTTGGCCAAACTTAACGGGCCACCCCCATCCATTGAGTCCGATGAGGATGGGTAAGAGGACTAATTGGCATCGGTCACAGTTTAGCAAATGGCAACCTTGAAAAATGGTGGAAATTCGCGCTCGACCGAGCCCATTATCCATCCCCCTCCCGGAGAATTCCTGTCCTCCTATTGTTAAGAACTTGATATACGGCCACTCGTGGAAGCGTGTGCAGCTGTTCCAACTATTTGGAACACCGTTCTAAACGGCGGAATCCCTTCGAGCGTTAAGTTACACACCAACTTCCTGTAACTAACTCGCTGTAAACATTATTCTTTATCACGAGTTTCCGTGTTGCTATTCTTCCTTCGGATAAACGAGCTTCTTCTTCTTATCGAGTGAGCTTCCTTTATCGTCGATGTATTTAAATTAATATCGTCACGTGAGCGAGTGATTTTTTATCAATCTTTGCTCCTTTGAAATTATTCTACTATTGGATAAAGAATTTTTTTTTTAAAAATTGAAATTGATCTCGAAATGATGAATGCCTCTTTCAAAGAGTTCTTTCAATTTTTTTTATTTTGGATTAAAGAAATTATTATTAATCTTTGCTCCTTTGAAATTATTCTACTATTGGATAAGCGAAAAGAATTTTTTTTTTTTTGAAAATTGAAATGATGAATGCCTGTTTCAAATAGTTCTTTCAATTTTTTTATTTTGGATTAAAGAAATTATTATCAATCTGCTCCTTTGAAATTATTTTACTATTGGATAAAGAATTTTTTTTTGAAAAATTAAAATTGATCTCGAAATGATGAATGCTTGTTTCAAAGAGCCTTTCAATTTTTTTATTTTGGATTAAAGAAATTATTATCAATCTTTGCTCCTTTGAAATTATTCTACTATTGGAAAAGAATGTTTTTTTGAAAAATTGAAATTGATCTCGAAATGATGCCTGTTTCAAAGAGTTCTTTCAATTTTTTTATTTTGGATTAAAGAAATTATTATCAATCTTTGTTCCTTTGAAATTATTCTACTATTGGATAAACGAAAAGAATTTTTTTTTTTTTTTTTGAAAATTGAAATTGATCTCGAAATGACGAATACCTATTTCAAAGAGTCTTTCAATTTTTTTATTTTGGATTAAAGAAATTTTCTTTCCACGAGAAATTAGAAATTGAATAATTGAATTTTGGAAATAAAAAATTATGAAAGACGTTTCATTCATCTAGAAAAATAATTCGATCTGTTGAAGGATTAAAAAATTGTTATATATATTATATCTGTTCCAGGGGAATATCTATAAACGTTCCACTATAAATGATCGTACGTATTAAGTCGATTCATTATGCACTTATCGTTCGCTCAACTCGAAACCCAGATTTAGAATCATTACGCGGATCCACTCGAGGCGATATCCAGTCCATTCGCGTGTTTTACATTTACAAGTTGCAACTATTTTTGTGTTACGATGTTTGCTGCTTCAGTTTCATGGAAATTAAATTAAAGATCATCTTTAATTAAAAATTCAACATTCTGTAGAAAATATTTTTCATAATTATATTTTCTTTTCGTTTAAATTTATTTAATATGGATGATTGAAAATATATTTTACTATATCTGATCATGACAACTGTTTCAGATTTTTAAGTATGAATTAAAAATTTTATCATTCATAAAATAATATTCGTGCAAAGAGAACTTAAACAATAATGTTCTATTTGAAATTATTGATGATATAAAAATGATCTTATGATGTAATTCTTGAATAAATATACTTGATAATAAAATATGTGAAGATTTATACCTGAAAGATTATTAAAATAAATATAGAAAAATAGAAACATAGTATAATTATGTATGTACTTAAATCTTAAGTCCTCTAGAGTTATATTTACATATTGTGTTATCTTTCATGTATAAGAAATGTTCTTTACATGTAATGAGTTGTAATAATAATATTTGACATTATTATTGAAACTCATTAAACTCTCAATACAAAATCTAATTATCTATATTATGAAAGAATATCGGTATAAGAAATCAATATTGTTACTAATTAATTAAATTACCAATATTTCTGAATTTAATGTAAACCATAATTTACATATTTGAATATTTGCAAAACTTGAACGTATAAAAACTTACAAAAAATATCCAAAGTATAATACTCATTGTGATATTTGAAGAACGAAACAAATCCCTATTTAATCCCTTCATTTCTTTATCCATATTGAAGAATTTGATTATAAAAAGATTTAATAATAACACTTGTAAAATAAATTCCATAAAAAAAGAAATAACAATAATAATAATAATAATAATAATGAAAACGTAGAAGGAAAATGTAGTAGAAAACGCGTTTGCGAAGGAAGAATTCTTGGATTGTTGAATATAAATTTTATTCTCATGGAAACGTATCACGTGAGATATTAAATGGCAAATTTTCTATGTCATGAAAGTTGACGTATAAAGCGAAATAAAATGTCGCAATTTCACGAGAGGCATCTTATCAAGGACGTGTAGCAGCGAAACTCGAGTTTAAAATATTCCTATCGCCTGGTTCATTTCAATTTTCTTTCGTGTCCCTTTCACCAACATCGTTGCGAATATTTAGATCTCTGTTTTAGGTAACTTTATGAAGTCCGTGATCGAGTCTGGACCAATTGTCCATGATGTCACGATACCAATTCTCCATTATGTTGTCATTTATATCTATTTGAAAGTGTCAAAGTTGGAGACGTCGATGATAATTAGCATCGTTAGTTGTTTCAATGACGAGGCACAATACGAGGAAAAAAATCCATAATAAAACCGTAACGCGCACCTTGCCTCTATTATACCTTACATTAATGAATTATCGATCGTCCAAGGGACGACACATTATTATTAGACACATTGATTAATCACGATAATTAATCGCGTTATATACGATTCGAAAATTTTGAAACGCGGGGGATTTTGTCTCTGCGAATTCGAATTAAATGAAAAGTTGTGGAAGAAGTAAACAATTCGAAATAAAATCGAACTTTTCGAAACTTTGTTTTAGGAATATTTTACAATTCAAATCCTAGAGCATTGAAGTTGTTTTCTGGATCCTGGAATTCTTAGAGCTTAAATTTCGAAACTTTAGAATTAAGACTGATTTGGAATTCTAACACTTTGAACAGATTTAAATTCCGAATTTTGAAACTATGAAATCTCGATATTTTAAAATTTTGAAAAGTTATTAACAATTTTGGAATTGAGAATTTTACTATTCCATATAACTTGAATATATATAATTCTTATTATTATTGTAAAATTCTTAAAGCTCTTAAAGAGAATTTAAAAATTCTAGAGTTTCGGAATGACCTTTGAACTTTGTTCGAATTCTAGAATCGTCGAAATTCATTAGGGAGCGGGCGTTCAATTATGGCGCGAATTGCGATAATAATCGATTTATTAGTGTGTTGTAATAAATTACGAAATACGATAACTAGCATCGATAGGTCGACACATATTGGTTACGCGTTGCACCGTTTGTCTTTCCTCGTGGCATCGTTCCCGACATCGAACAGATTCAATAACGTTTCGTCGATATACCGATTAAAGTGATATCATCGTTCACCATTTCCATGTATTATGCATGAAATTTCATCCCAGAAGAACGTGTTCTTCCATTCGTAACGCAATACCCCGACCAATCTTTTCAACAATGGAACACGAATCTGCAATTTTACGGTATTTATCATTTTTATCTATGTTTCTTGTGAAATGTAAAATATTGTTTCTTTTATGTGTTATGCAAATAATAAATGAATATTCTGTTCATGAATTTATTTTCTACGTATATATTGCTAGATGTTGTTAGATATCAATGAATTTAGAATAATAGAATAGAAAATAGAATGAAAAATTTTTAATTTTTCCTTTCAAATTTTAATTCAATATTTACATCTTGAATAATCATTCTTATTTTTTCAATTTATGTTAAATAGAATCATTTCGTATACTAAAAGAAATCAATCAGGTGAAAGTACAAAAGAGGAATCGTGAAAAGAGTTTTAAAAATGAAAAAATATGTTACTTTTTTGATATTTTTGCCTGATTTTTTTTTTCTTTTTAGTAACGAAACAAAGTTGTTCAAAGAAAAATTGTAACAAAATTAAAGTGAAATTGAATTGAATTCAACCATCAAATTACATAATTATCCAAATTTTTACAAAATTTTAAATAAATCTAAGTCAGACGTATAATTTCATTTTGTTCAAATGAAATCTGATATTATTCTAACTTCAGTTTATAATTCGTTAAATTTATTAAAACTTATTTATTTATCGCAAAAGATATTGTAATATTGTAATTTTAATCAAAAGGTTAAGGAATAAAGAAATTCCTCGAAAAGATATCTCGATATTTTTCTTTTCCGAATTAATTGCTGCATAAGTAACTTCCAAACGATAAAATTCGGTAATAATGATGTTATTTTACTCTGCAAAGATGTTTTCCATTCTTTCGAATCGTTTAACCTAAAAATCATGGAAATTTGACTAGCTCCAAGATGAAACTTGTTCGAGAAAATATCCAGAATGAGTAAATTATTCCAATTTGAAATTCTAAATTTCAGAATTTTGAAACTCGAAGAAAATAACAACATGGGAGGAAAAAGAACGTTAACTAATTTTATACTTTAATTAAAAATGAGCTTTTGAACTTAAAAATTCTAAAATTTTGAAAATAAGATACTTCAAAATTTTTTTAACTTAAAATTCGAGAAATATTCAAATATTCTTAAATATTAAAAATTATAAAGCTTTGAAAATTTCAATAAATCTAGAGTATTTTAAAATTTCAAAATTTTGAAAGAATTTGGAGAAATTCAAGAATTCTGAAATTTCAAACATGAAGAAGCATTTATTAAATTTTAATAAACTCATTATTTAATCGATTTGTTAATTTTTGATCCTTGATAATATTTCAAGTTTACCTATGGATAAATCACGTATAAACAAGCACGTAAGTAGATTAAACAGAACGTGTACAAACAAGAGAATGAATCTGTATTTTCGATTGGCGCAGCAATTTTCAACTTCTCTCCGAGCTCTTTCCATGCATTTATCACAATATTTACACGTTATATGCATACAATAATTTTAATCAACAGTTACGAAAACAGATATATTTCCTCCAATGATGACATTTTTTTCTTTTAATGAACAGCAATAATCTTCCTTTCAAATTGCCTTCAAACGGAAAAGTACAAAAAAAAAAAAAAAACGTTATATAAATATATTTTTTATGCGTATCGCTATAATTGCCCATTATCTCGTTTTCGTTCCATTAGGCATATAATTCATTTTTCCCTCCCTGTTCATTCCCGACCATCGATTGCACGATTACAATTTACATTGGTTTGCAGCAGAATATCGGCAACACGTGTGCAAACGTTATGTGTTAAACACAGCTGTGGAAACTAAACAAACCGTCAACATTGCGATATCAATTTAGTGATATATGCACCGTTTATTTTATCGTTGAAAATTAACATCTATCTTTCGACTGTTTCGAATATTTTAAACGATACAATTTTTTTTTTTTTGTTCTTTTTCTTCTTCTAATCCCGAGAATATTTACTTTGTCGTATTTATAATTATCAATCACGAGATATATTCCTTGTTTATTGAATTTCAACAACGTCTCGAGATCACGTGAAAACCGTTTATATCGATCATATAAATAAACAAATTTACATTCATATATGAAAACGATTTTGCAAATCGTCGAGGAATCGATTCTCAAAGGTGTGGATAAATGTGAAAAGAATATAATTTACATGTATATTTTTAGATTTGACTTTTAAGCGACCGTGTTAAAGTTCGAAGAGAATGGATACTCACCGAAAACAGAAATGATTTCCGACTCTTCGTAGTTGAGATTCAAAGTTGGCCAACGTCAACGTTAAAACTTTATCGCAATTATGGAATGTTGATCAATAATTATTTTGGTAATAATATTTCCGATTCTTATTTATAAAATATGCGAATACACAAAATACATAGCTAAACAAATTCGCTTATCGATTTAAAAGTAAACAGAAATCTGGCTTGAAAATATTATTACGTTGAAAGAGAATGGATCAAAGATCATTCGTCAAAAGTTTATCTTTCGTCATGTTTGAACTTATAATAAACAAAAAAAAAAAGAAACAAGAAAACAAATTGAGACTATGCATCAAAGTTTTGGTTTAAATCACAGCACAATAATTATGTCTGTATGATAAATGTGAATCGATATCGGTAAACTGACCAACATCACTCGTTCTTGGAATGCTATTAAATCAAAATCACTTGTTATTTTTTTTTTTTAAATAATCACTGTTTTCAGTCTTTTCTCTTTTTCGACGAAATTTTCTTCTTTCAGCATTCAATATCCACTCAAAACAGCACTGTTTCAAGAGAATCTTTCAAAAATGATTCTTTTCGGCGAATTATATTCTTCAATATCACGGCAAAAAATACTTCTTTCCAAGAAAATCTCCCAACTGTCCTGGATCACGAAAGACTCTCTTTCGCCAAATGTCAAAAAGTAGCATAAACAAAGATTCTTTTCCAAGCGAATCTTCAAACTCTCCGAACTTTCACAAGAAAATTATCTTCTGGAAGACCTCTCCCTCTCCAAAAACTCTTCAAAGAGTTCACGAGTGAAGAAATTATCTCTCAAAATAATCTTCCAAACTGTCAAAATCCTCTTCTAAAAATCCTCAAAATTTACTCCAAAATCGAAAGAAAGAAATTACTTTTCTTAAAAAAAATAATTCTTCAAAATCAATATCTAATACCTTCCAAGAGTATCCTTATAAATTATCCTTAAAAATTATCGCACAAAGAGATAGTCTTTCCAAGAGTCTGCAAGAGAGGTGTCGTGTTCCTTTCCAAGATGATTCTTCGAGTCAAGTCCAGATTCCATCCGAAACTGGATATTTCGAGGCGGAGAATACCGATCCACAGTGACCGCTTCCGGCGAGCAGCCACACCGGAATCAGACTTGCGGTGTTGTTCATCGACTGCGTGCTATAGCGACCGACCGCGTGGTGGCTCGTCCCACCACTTCGTTCCTCGATCATTGCTGCCGTGCATCTCTCGTCTCTACGAGATTGCGTAACGATGGAAAGGAAACGGTGGATGAAACAACCTTAACGACCTTTTTCTTCGTTCCAGAAGGTCGATCCCATGATTGACACGAGTTCCGTTTCTTTTGCCGGAGAGTTTTAGAATGGGATATGGTGTTGGGCGAGCTGTCCGTTGGACGAGGATCTGGAATTATATATCTGGACGGAGGAGGAGATTTAGAAAGGCTGATGGATGAAAAATTAAGATTAAAACGTTTAGGAGATGGCGACTGTTTTGTTGGTCAAGATTGATAGGGGAAAATATGGGTAATTTTTTTGGGGGGAAAAAAGTAGAGAAATGTTTGGAATCGTAAATTCTGAGGATTATCTTTGGGATTGATAATTTTCAATTCGTGCTTGAAACTACGAAATGGATCAAATAATGTTATCTAATCTAAATTGTTACGATTTTATAATTATTTTATTACATTTATTTTTGAATACAATATTAATAAGTATTTATCGAAATATTTTGCCAACAAATTCGATCCATTTCAACTATTCCAGATTCTAAGTTTTATAGATTGGAACACAAGATTTGCAGGGAATATAAAATTCCTTTCAAATCATCTTTAGGAAATGCTAGATAAATCTAATTTCTGTGATAGAAAAAAAAAATCCAAGTAAGAATTCGAATATAAAGTAAAGATTTAGAATTTTCTAAGAGTATTTGGCTTCTTTTGGAAAATTACGTTTGCACAAAACGTGAAAGGCTAGTGAAAAAGAAAACGTTGATTCACTGAAGAAAATACGTAGAATACGCAAAGCATACGTGCATTTCGTTTCTTTTAGAATTTAAAACCAGTTAAAGATTGGAAAGGATTTATGGAATTTTTTTAGACACGTTAAGCGGTTAAAATCCATTTTTATAATAATAAATAAAACATGGACAAATGAATTACCAATAAATATGTTAAAGTTTAAAGTTCAATGATAAAATATGTTTACAAATATGAATGTTAAATAATATAACCTTGATATTTATAACAATTCTTAGCTAAATCAATAATAATAATCAGCATTGTTGCAGAATCAAAGATGGAATATATAGAATAAATGTTTTTTTACGTAATTTCTTTGTATTTCAAGATATTTATGAGTAAAAGTATATATTATATAAATTTTCAGTGTATAATAATCATTTCTCTCTGATACACGTCTATTCATATCAATTTTCTTCTGATATATTCTGAAATATTCAATATTTCGAATTTAGGAAATTTCAAAGAAACGCGCCATAATTAGAAATAATATGGCTTCAATTCGAGCATGCGCATTTCTATATAAAGCTATGAATTAATTAATATTCATATAAATTAATCTAAATTTAACTTCTTTAATTATTTTAAAGATTCGACCGACTTCCAGAAACGAATGATAAAAGTTATAAGAAGTTATAAGTGTTTGAAAACTTTTAGTTCTTTAGAAAGAAATAAAGATGGCATAAATCCAAGATTTATCGCCATCTTTAAAATGGTTACATTGATGTTATTTCACGGAAGATTCGAAATTAAAGTCACGATGGAGAAATTAATTGTATGACACGTTCATTAATTGTGAAAAAGGTTTGTAGCAGAGTAAAAAAAAAAAAAAAAAGAAAAAGAAAAAGAGGGAGAACAATTTACAACTTTGACCCTATTTTGGCCACGTGCCACTATTCCAAAGCTTCCATCTACCGACTTGTCGAACCATGACACGTTTATCTCTAGTCTGTGAAATTTTATTTGACATTGCTATTCTTGACTCGAGAACACAGAGAACAATACAAACTCTTTTATTGTATTGCATCTAGGATGCAAATTTTTTTTTTTATCTCCACCTCTTTATTTTAAAGTAGTTCGCAAAAAAATGTATAAAAACAAGAAGCTGTAAATCTTTATAGTCGAATGATCGTTATATCTTTGAATTTAGAACATTAATCTTTTAATTTTAGTAATGATATCGAATTAACAAAATTAGTAAACTTCTTAGAATGAAATAATTAAAAATATTCTAAAAGTTTTTAATTTTTATGAATTTTTTGCTATGTAAAAATTATTAATAAATTTCTCTGAACGATTCATTCACTAATTATGAACGAACCATTATCTAGATTAATGAATTTTGTCTTTTCAGTAAAATTACAATAAAATTTCTATTAATAATGATACAAGTAGCGATAAACCTAATTATAATTGGATCAATCAGAAACAATGAGATTAATGTATGGTTATTAATTAATTAATGTTTAAATCATCATCAGTTTTATCATTGTACAAATTATTCTAATAATATTTTCGAAACATTTTAAGAATATTACATTCGTGAAAAATTATGAGGAATCATTTCAAACATTTTTTCTCTAATAATTTCTTCCCAAAAATTTTGTTTCAAAACATCATTTTGAAAATATCTTGAAGAAATTTTGTCTTTGGAAAGATTGTCTGAAAAATTGTCTGAATTCTTAAGAATTGTACCTCAAGAAAAAATTGTTTAAAAAGATTATTAATAAATTTCTTATAAATTTCACTTTCTTTTTCCTTTCTCTTTCTTCGAAATGATGTATCAATAAAATATTAAACTTCTCTCTTCTTATAATCTTCTTTATTTCTAATTTTTTACTATGTACTTGATACCACACATAAATCATCACACATGTACGTACGTCCAATTAAAAATAAAACGAGAAAATTACCAATTACAATGCAATATACTTTTTATTACATTTTTATTTTCACATCGTTATTAATTTTCTATCTTCGTGTAACCATTAAGTACCAGTTCCATTAATAGAGAAAAAAAAAAAAAAAGAAAAAGAAGAAAGGAAAAAGATAAACGAGCAAACAACACGATCGTTGGAATTCACGTAATAAAAACATTTATATTCTTTCAACAAGATTTGTATAATTAAAGATCGCTTCGAATTAAAATCGTGTACGAAAACTATATATAGAAAGAATCATTAATCATTACGATTGTAGCAACCGCGATAAACGGATTCACAAGTTTGAACGAGTGCGCAACGAGTGGTCATAAGGAAGGAAATCGTGGCGGAATTCGCATAAGTGTCACGCAAGATGCAAATTTCATGTATTCCCTTCTATCTTGATCAAACACAAGTTCAATTTTACGGTCGCCTCGTAAATTTCATTGAATTATCCAGCAACATCGTATTATTCACTTAAGTGCGGCTAGGCGTGAAGACTGTTTAAATTTTTTTCTTCTCCACCATTTTATCGGGGCAACCGTGCCAATTTATCGATGCTTTCATGACTTCATTTAAAATATTTTCTCTTATAAAGTTCGTAATAATTATTTATATAATTTTACTCGTGTGTGTGTATAATTTTGTTTAATATTTCTTTAAAATGAATTTAATTTGATTCCTTTTTTTTTTTTTTCATTAATAACTTTCTTAACAGTTTGGAATTTTCAGAATTTTCAGGATTCGAAAATTTTTGGATCAAAGAATTTTAAATTGAGAATTTAACTTAAAATTTTAAGAGACAAAAGAGATAAAGCAAGACATAGAATGAAATGATAATAGTCTTCTTCTAACGCAAATTTTAGTCGGTGCGTGGATATATATAAATAAGCGTGGATATTTTTGATCTCTCAAAAAATCGATACTTCAAAAAATGTTTCATAAATACAGTATTATTCTATATGTAAGAGAGAAAGAATGGAAATAGGTGGTGATGCATCGAACGTAATGCGATTCGTCGAACTGCAAAAATTGCGAATGCAGATTTGACAAAACGGATATTGAGAGTAAGAAAGGATCGGTAGAAATAAAGAGAAAGGAAAATAATGATGTAGAAAAATCGAGGAACTCGAGACTTTCGAAAATATTTAAAGATCTAGAGAAGATGATATATATATAAAAAAAATTAAAGGATTTAAAGAATTAAGATTTAAAACCGAACAAATTTTAAAGCATGATCAATTTACAAATTGATTGAAAATTCAAAGATGTGGAAATGTAAAAATTTGGAAAATATAGGAAAAAGAAAAAAAGAAAAGGTTTGAAAGACTTTAAAATATGAAATTAAAACATGAAATTTAAGATTCTAGAAATATAAAAAATATTTCAATATGTACAAAACTTAAAAATCTCATAAATCTCATAAATCAATAAAATCAGAAAACTATCTAAAAGTATAAGACCATAAATTTATCCAAAGGATAAATACTAGAAATTTAAGAATCTAAAAAATCCAGGAAATTCATTCGAGGACAAAAGTAAAAAAAAGAACAAGATAATAGAAGAATCAATAAAACTAGAAAACTGTCTAAAAGTTTAAGACCATAAATTTATCCAGAGGATAAATACAAGAAATTTAAGAATTTATAAAAAATCCAGAAATGAATGATCGAGGACAAAAGTAAAAAAAAAACAAGATAATAGAAGAACCAAACGCGTACAAAGAGAAAATGAGGGAAACCGGAAAAAGGAAAAAGACACTTGCGGACGAGGTTAACCTCCGGCGTATCCCGTTCTTTGTTCTTTGTCTCATCCGGTCGGTCTTCGTTCTATGATTAAAACGATTGAATCCAGGTTAACCTTCGACAATCGTGTACAGCGTAAATTGCCAACATGATACCATTCCCATCAATGCTGTGCCACACGGATGTATAAAAAAAAAAAAAAAAAAAAAAAGAAAAAAGAAAAAGAAGAAATGGAGGTAGAAATGGAATATAAGATAGTTGTTCGAGATAACAAAAGCAACGATGAAAATTGGGTCAAACGAAATAAAAAAAAAAAAAAGAAAAACGAGCCTGTTCATCCGGCATAAACGGTTCTTTTATTTTTCCTTTAATTGAAACAATAATGAAAAGAATTTTCCCTATTCATAGCGTATTTCTGTCAACGTTGCTATAGCGAAAGGTCACGTTCAACCAGCTCACTGACTCGGAACAGGTTACAATTCATTAAATTTTCCTAAGATCTATTATTATTTTCAATAGATTTTTTCAACGCATCACTTTTGAAATTATGAAGAAGCACTTCTATTAAATAATACATTTCTATTTAATAATTTTATAAATAATACAATCTTTTATTTAATAATACATTTCAAAAACTTTTTCGATTAAGCACCTTTTTATCAAAATAATAAACTAATAATTTATCTATTCGAATCGTATTAATCTTTTCACGACTTTCCTCGAGTTAATAACAAAAATATATAGAGATTTACCAGAATCACATTAACTTATCATTCTCTAAATCATCTTCCTCTAAATTTCAAAATACGAGAAGATTATTCCTTCGAGGGCAGAATTTGACAAATTTCAGGCGCACGTGCGATGCGAGATACCATTAATCATCGACAATTCATCTAATCTTTCCCTTTGAACCTGGAGAACTCGAACCAGGAGGATATATCCTCCCATAGTGATGTTAACAATCGCGTAAACTGTAATTGAAACACGTTCCTTTCATACGGAATTCGTGAAGAACATCTCGCGATTCAACGTCGGATGGGAAAGCTTACAAGCGATTATGGGACGCGATCATCGATTTTTACGCCTCGTCGATGCCGTCGCTGAATAACGATGAAAGTGCTGTCATTACAACTCGCCGCTTCCGGGTGTAAACTTTGCCCGAAAGGAATATTATTGGGTTGGCAACTAAGTAATTGCGGATTTTTTTTTAGAAAATCAAAGACAATTTTTTCATGGAACTAAATAACTTTATTTTGTAATGTGTTGCCCATTTTGATCAATGACCTTTTGCCATCTTTCAGGCAGCATCATAATCCCACGTTCATAAAACTTGTGGTTTTTATTAGCAAAAAACTGAATCAGGTACGATTCGATATCATCATCATTATCGAAATTTTTACCGTTCAAGGAGTTTTGTAAAGATCGAAACAAAAAGTAATCGGATGGTGCAAGGTCAGGACTATATGGTGGATGTGGCAAAACATCCCAACCAAGTTCCAATAATTTTTGCCGAGTGACCAAAGATGCGTGTGGCCTTGCATCATCATGATGGAATACAACACCTTTTCGATTTGTCAATTCGGGCCGCTTTTCTTTAACTGCATTGTTTAATTTCGTTAGTTGTTCAATGTAGACGACAGAATTGATCGTTCGGTTGGGTGGTAAGAGTTCAAAATAGACAATTCCTTTGTAATCCCACCAAACTGATAACAAAACCTTCTTTCGACGAATACCAGCTTTTGATGTTGTTTGAGCTGGTTCACGATCTCAATACATCCTTTTGGATTTGGATCGAGATGATCCGAGCGATGGTTTTTCCGCATCCGAGATATATTTATTAATTACGGAACGTAATTCTTTTCACTTTTCGTGGTGAAAAATTTGGAAAGATCGAAAACTTTCCGCTTTAGAAACGGGAAAATCGTATATTAATAAGGGGCGTAGAAGAATCGAAGGAATACGATGCTCTCGTATTCCGATATTGGAATTATGGAAAGAGAGGAGAGGGGAGGAACATCGGAATCCAATTGATGCGGCCGTGAAGGAAGAAAAATGATTTCCAACTCCTCGAGGAGGAGCAATTATTTAGACGAGTTTCGTGCCGGCTTCGTGGCTATCGATCGTCTTCGAGACAAGGTTAAAAATATCTATTTGCATGCCGAGATGCATTATACCAGATTAGGCCCTGTGGCGGCTCCTTGCCTGCCTTTTTCCTCCCCCTCCCTCCCCTTCTTCTGTTTCGTTTCGTTTCGTCGCGAAGGTCGCTTTCGTTGATCGAACTGAAATTTATCGTTGGATACTTGGATTCCTAATCCGATTACATCGGGTTTCGTAAATTTGAGCAAAGTTGAGCAAAGAAGAAATTATTTGTTGATTCGATTTTCGAATGAATTTTCGAAAGAATGAAGGTTGGATAAGCTTGAAACTTGAGAAGTATTCATCCTGAGAGAATCTCAAGTTCATCTAGTAAGTAAAACTTATGTTTGCTATTTCTGTGTGTGAAAGAGTTTGAATAATATTTCTTCCTCGATTATTTCGTTAATTAAATTACGATGTGATAAATTTGATTCTCGATCTTGGAATTTTAAAGTGAGATCATAAATCAATTTAATAAGAGATAATAGTAAATAATGAAAGAAATATTTTTTTATTTTTTGTTTCCTAATATAAATGATCTTGCTTCGTTTTTCACGTCTGATAACGAACAATCCGGTATTAAATTAATTAATTAACTAAGAATGTTTCTACAATATTTGAATAAAAGGAGAGATTTTGAGATTTCTACCTTACAATTATTAAATTTTAATATCTTTGTTTCGTATCAAATAACAAAATGTAAAGATTTAAAAATAAAATTTTCAATCTTTCACACTTTCAAACTCAATTCTGATAATAATGTATAAATTAATTTAAAATATAATCGAAACTCGATCGAAAAAGTTTAAAGGTTGTTATTAAAATTTATCGCAAAAATAATTATTACATACCAATGATAATTCAATTGGAAATCTCATAAATTTGAAGTTTCAATTTCGAATTGGCACAATTTTTAGATATGCGACAGATAAGGATTGCGCGCTTTTTCAGAGATCATCATCTCCCAGTATAATCCCAGTTAAAGGGAAAATAAATTGTCGATGTATGAGAGGGGGAATCGGATATCATCTCTGTAATGCGCGGCTCGTTTTACGAATTTATCGAACTTCGATTCAATCCTCGAACGGACTTTTTACAACCGGAAGAATCGGAAATTGATTTTAGTTAGACGTCCCTACGTCTTCTCGTTTTAAAGTTAGAATAATTTATCCATATTGAAATTTTATAATAAGGTATCATTCACATATTTATTATCCCAATTTTCCTTTACCTGAATGTTATATTTTTGAATCGAATATACTTTCTTATTCTCGTATCGTCTCCATTGAGAATAGAAGCTAAAAAATGATGAAAAAAAAATTATTTATTATATTACATGATTATAGAAAATACCTGGATATCAAGAATGATAAAAATAATGATGCAACACGATGGGTTCTGATCGAAATAACTTGCAAGTTGCATTGCTGAAGATATTATTAGTACTATCTTATAATTCTGAGGAGAAGTCTGCTATAATTTAAAATGTAATACATTGAAGAAGTTTATGTAATTCAGCAACGAGCTACAATTAAAAAAATATTTTATTTATATTGTATTTTACTCTTTGTAATTGCATTATTCTTTTTGTAATAAATAATCGTCAGAAAGACGAACATTCTGTTGTTTAAAATATTCCTTTAACTTAAACAGCCATGCCTTATTATTTCGGATATCAAATAATTTTCATTCCATTTAAATTTTTGTAAATTAAAATATTTTTATAAAATTTGTATATCGAGATATTTCTTTCCTATTTTATATCTGAAAATATGAAAATTCGAATATTTAAAGATTATTTAATTTTATTAAAAATTGTTACTCACTTTGGAATATCGCCGATTTTCGGTGGCCGACATTTTCGCGGAGGAATGTTGCCCCATACGTTGCACGCTGAAAAATAATATTTTATTTGTTATTTATATATATTTAATTTTCTATCTAACTTTTATTTTTACTTGCATAATAAAATGATTAAAATTACGATATTACTTCATCTTATATCTCTCACAAAAATATATAAGAATTGTTTTATTATAAATCTATTATAAGCTGTGTGAATAGTTCGAAGAAGGGAGTATATTGAAAACTTGGATACGATTTTAAATTTTCTTCCTGAACGGAAATTGAAACTTCAATAATCGATCGATTTAATCTCAACAACTTCCAAACTTGCGAATTAACGCGTACATCTTCCAACTTCGAACACAAGTTCAAAGTTGCTGTCAAAGCTTCCAAGGTATGCGAAAGTTTGTCGTGGATCTTCTATAGATTCGAAATCTTGGACAACAGAAATTTTCAAACTGTTGGGACAGATTAAACTCTAGAAATTCAACCGGTCAAATTGCCAGAATTATGCTAATAACTTTAGAAATATCCTGTTTTAATTTAAGCTTGAGAAAATCTTTCTTCGTGCAATTTCTAACAATTTCTTTATCTTGGTAATAAAAAATAAAATTGTTATACGTAACATATGCGACATTCCTTAAGCTTCTTTATCACGAACATTGCTTATTAATTTTTTATTTTAATATTTCATAGATAATTATGCATAGATAATTGTACATTTTTCTTATCATGCAAAAATTAATAATCAAAGTGTTTCTCTTTAAATGAGAATCAAAAAAAGTTATAAATATAGAATAGAAAAAATTATTAATATACAAAATAATATACTCGATTTGAATTTTGGAAAAATTAAAAGAATCGATATCATTTAATTTTAGTGAAAAATTATTATTGATTAATAATTAAATAATTAAAATTAAAATTTATATAAAATCTATTCCATATAAAGTTATTTAAAATCACACGAAATCAGTAGAAATTGCAAACATCTTTCTTTTCACCATTATTACTCATCTACTCCATTTGTCCGCTTGCCTTCCATTCATTTCATTGATCGCCCACCTTCCAAGGCATTTACTAATTACAAGATTCGCTCTTTGAACACGTTTGCGATGCACTATGTCTTGCAATCGGGTCTTATTAAACCCAGAATGCGATTTTAATACGATTTAAACTCATTGATTCTTTGCTCTTAATGCTTCGATCCTTTCACCACAGAATTAAACATCAGTGTTTGATGAATTTTCTTTCAATACGAATAATTAAATATATTAGATTTATCGATTTTTCTGTTTTCACTTTTTCTTTCTTTTTTCGTATTATAAATTTCTTTCTTTTGTTTGAATAAAAAAATCATATTTATGAAATATTTACATCTATGTTAATCTATCCAGAATATATCAAAAGATTTTTCATCATGATTTTTAGATTCTTTGCATTGAAATTTTCAAGTGGAAACTTCACATAAAAAATTAAAGATTATATTATGTCGCATGTAAAATACACGTCAATTTTACGGACAAAGAAAAAATACAATAATTAGTATAAAAATATGATAAAATATAAATAAATTATCTATTATAATTTGCTTTATAATAGATAATCTTTTCTATATTTTTAGCTAATTATAACATATAATACACTCTTATTTATTGTTAAAAAAACGTTTTAATGAATCTCACATTATCATATATTATTAATAGAATTATTAATACTTTTATTAATATTATTTAAGTTTATTGTAAATTCATTTTCACAACCACTTAATGATAATTTTCGTTCAAATTTCATAAATTCACTCAATCTATCCAATCGATTAATAAACTGATAATCTTTCGACAACACTTTGTTATCCACGCTCGAAGAAATTCACGTACAATTAAACAGAATGAAGAAAGAAATAATCAAGTTCTAAGACGATTCTCACCAACCACCTCATTTCTCTGGCTTTTGCTTCCATTGGATCCATTATGATTACGCCATGATTCGAGCCAGACAAGAAACTGTCTGGCTTTGATCGACGACCTTTCAATTAATTATCCCTCGGTGTGTGCAATAGCACGGTAACGAAGTTTATCGATGCAGGGACGAAAGAAGGGGAGGAAAGAAGCGAGAGGAGCGTGGATTTTCTTTTCTCGAATATCGATATCCGTCCAAATAATCCAAGTAATAAATTTAAGTTTTTCGCTTCTTCGCGAGAAACTTTGTCGATTTACAAGTTGGGATGGATAAGTGTGGAGAGGATCGTTAACCAAGATGTTTCTATTTATTTTCAATCACAAGCTTGATTTCATTCGTGATTCGATTATTTCCGATAAATTGGGTCTATGAGGGGGGAGGATGAGGCGCCGTGTCACGCTTTGATTGCTGATTTCGTCCTCGATTTTTAATAAGTAGTTTTAATGTAATTTTAATGTAGTTGAGATTACGATGGTTTTCTGCTTTCGCAGAAATTTCTCCCTGCTTTAGATTCAAAATATATATTATTATTATTTTAACAATTTTGATCAAATAGAAAATGTAATTTTTTATTATTAATTGTAATTTTTAATTGGAAATATTTTTTAAGAAAGATTATGATAAAGAAAATAAATTTAATTAAATGTAGATAAAAGCATCTCTTTTAGATTTCTAAAAATAAAAGAAGGATTAATTTAATTTTTAAGTAAATTTGTATAATTTTAAAATTAACTTTCTAAAATAACTTATGTAATTCCATCAAATTTAAGGTATGTTATATATATCTGATATTTTGTAATTTAACACACCTATTAAAATCTAAAGATTTGTATAATATTAAAATTAAATATCTATCAATTGTTAGTTAAAAATAAAGTTTTATGTTTTAAGAGAAAATTAATCCTATCAATTTTTTCTAATAAAATAAAACTATTTTTCTCCATAATAATTTCTATAGAAGATATAATATTTTATCAAAGTATTTAATTTTACAGGAAATATTTGTGAAATGATAAAATTATACAGTAAAAGAAATCAGTAAAAAAGATGCAATGCATCAGAGGATAATATATGAAGCAGTATACACGATGCAGTGAAGATAAATAAATCTCGATAATTCATAAGTGACATATTAAATATGATGCACGTTAACACGAGGATTCGTGTCGATTGGATTCGCTCCAAAATCTGAGAGAATTGTCCGCAGTCCAATTTTTCCCTTTGTCCATCTCAAAACTTTTCGAATTTATGACACGCGATTATTTTATATCGAAAAAGTGGGAAGCCAACCGGCTAAACTTTCGACAATAAATTCCATTCTAATGGAACTCGAAATAATCTCGAATTCTACACCGATTGGAGAAGAAGTAAGTGAGGGAAGCTTCGGATGATATGAATTTTAAAAGGGAATTCTTTTCGATTCTTTTGCATCTAATGCGAATGAAACGAATAATACGACTTTATGTATTTTTATATCTTGCCTTTGTAACGTTGCTACTTCCTTCGAATCTTTGTATCCAAGTTACGTTTGTAAGTTTGAAAAATATCGTGAAAAATATATTTCACATTCATATATATTCTGCACATTTAATCCAGTAATAAGGAATATGATCATATCTTTTATTTATTATTACAATATTATTGTATTATTGCTTTCGTTTCACATAATCGATTTTATATCTGATTATTTGTCGTTTATAAATTGTTTATTATTTTGAGTTATATAACGAAATCACGAAAAAAGATTATTTGATTGATGATTGTATATAAATAATGGAATATTTGTAACAAGCAAATATATCTTTTATTTTTCATTTATTAAAATATATCATGCTGTTATTACTCTTATATCAATTAATATTTTTTACATTATAATAATATTAGAAAATTAATAAGTTACAAATTATAAATCATAATTTTAAATGAAAAAAGATAAACAGATTTGTAAATTGTAACATTTACTAACAAAACTATTATGCAAAAAAAAAAAAATTCATTTGCATTAGATATTTATTAATCAACATAGTCATCATCAATAATACTTTTCTTATTGTTGTTTCAGAAATTATTTAGAACATTATATTATATTATATTATATTATCCTATATATAACATTGAGACGATGCACAAGAATTTTCATAATAGAAATATGTCCATCATCTCTGCAATATAGTTACTTCGGTTATAACGCGATACATCATAGAATATAACCGCTTAAGGGGTTAAAGGTTAATTATATTTTTCATAATAACATTGTAGAAGAACTAAATGAGATATAAAATGGATATGGTGCTTAACCGTGGCTACGTGAACTTTAATCAATTCTTCCAAAATTAATTATGTCTTAGATTATTTTTAACGCTCGAGAGAAAATTGAAATATTCGAAGCAAAGTTCGATAAAATGGAAATCGTAAAACTTACTTTTATATTTTAATTACTTCTCTTGAAATTAATTACTTTCCTTTTTTCCTCCCCTTCCTCCCCCATTTTTATCGTTTTTAATTATTTATGGCATCCGAAGGAGAGTTGAAATAAAATTAAAAATACGACAGCTGATGTATTAGGCAATAATAATTATTATTATTACAATACTTTTGTAAAAAAAATGTTATTAAAATTTCATTTGAACCAGAAAATTGATATTTTATCTTTAATAAAAGTTAAAATAAATTACATTCCTGTTAGAAGAAAATATTGAAAAAGATTGCAGTGCTTGTATTGCAATTAATAAAATTCATGATTCGTTTTTGGGATGAAAAATATATAAATGAAACAATTTTCTGATAGAATAGTATATGATGATACGTACCATATGATATTTAACGAAATTGTGAAAAATAATCGCGAATATTTCGTGTTTTTTAATTGGAACATCTTTAACCACTGGAAAAAAAGCAAATCGATAGAACGAACGATCCCTTCGATGAAACATTCAGATACCATTAAGTTGAAGTGTCCCACGATAATTAATTAAGAACGTCTCGTAACCTTTAATTAACAATTACGATCGATCTCGTTTGAATGCAATGATTTCGTAAACTTTGAAATAAAGTCACACCACTTTGTCTTCGTTCTAGGCTTGAAGATGGAGTAATCGCTATTGGGGGAATAAAAATGTTAAAAAATTAGAGAAAAAAATTGCAAAAATTATAAAAATTGTAAAAATACAAGAAAATAATGGTATCACCGAAAGAAAAAGACTATGATTTCGATCTTATTTTCAAGAAAATAGAAAATAAATATGTTTCTAGCAACACTATGATATTATATAATAAAGTGTATGACAAAATTAAGAGAAAATATATAAAAGTATATATAAAAAATGAATAATTTGCTTTTGATTCTAATATTCAATTTTCGAAAGCTTGCTACGAAAAGATTCTGTACACACGACCTATAAAATCAGGTAATAGAATGATTCTTAATTCCCTCATTTTCTGAACGATTCTGCAATTAAAGCGATTTTTCGTGCTAACTCGAACTTAGAAAACTTTCACAATCTCTCCAAAACTTCCCTATTATCAATTTTCATCAATGTTTTAAAAATAAAAATTATTAGAAGACTGAAAATCTTCTTTAAGACAAAAATTCATAAAATTGTAAAATTTTGTTTAAAAATTAATCGATTAATTTAATTTTCTCTTTCTCCTCTTTTTTTGTAAGTAAATTCGAAGTTATATTTATATTCATTCATATTAAAAAAAGGATTTAATTCTTATTAATTAATTATCTTAAATCTTGTTCGACGATTAACGATGTATCGAATCTTTTCGCAAAATTCATTAATTAATTAATCAACTAATTAATTCTTGTTAAAAAATTTTATGGATAGCGCTCTTCCTATCCCGAAGTGTAACCTGTTGCCCCGTTTCCGGTTATACCGCGCGAAATTTCGTTACTATCCTGATGCACTCGCCAGATGATAATTAAACGATAATTAATCTTCGTCAGAGGTGTATGATATATGTCCCATCCAATTTTCACATTTACCCTTATTATCAAGAATTTTGGCCAACTTTCTCATCAACTATCGAGATAGTCAACATATTTTCTCGAGAATATTACGAATTTTAACAAATACTAATTATTTAAATGAGTCTGAAAGCTATTATTCTCATGAATTGTATTTTAAAAAATGAAAAAAATCAATGAAACATTGAACGTTGATTTTATGGTGATACGTTGCATATATTTTATTCTATGTATATACAAATTTTCATTAAAATCTGAATTTTATTAATTTAAATAAAGTTTCTAATAAGATAGAATATGATATGAGATTTTTTTAACTGACTATATATACAGAGAAAAAAAAAATCGTAAAATAAAGATCTAAGCTATACATAAATGAATCCCAAATTGATCAAAAAAATCTGAATTAGCTTTAAGATTCTCTCTTTCTTTATTGTTCTATTTTCTCTACTTTGTTTTTACACAATACAACTATTTTTAAAAGGCAATCAGGTATACTCAGGTACAGATAGTCTAGCAATAGCCATTAGTCAAATATTTTTCCAATTATTCGATTTAATTCAAATATTCTTTCTTCTTTGATATCAAAGTGAACATATATATTAATAATATTCAAACACTTTTTCTATTTTTTCCATCATATATATATCTAACCAACTAAAAAATGATAATATTTATATTAATATTTAATATATTACTTCTTCAAGCTTCTTCAATTTCTTCTTTCAAAACAAACCTCTAAATAGTCAACTATTTAAAACCGAAAAAAAAAAAAATCACTGATCTATCCAATTACTTAAACTCATCCATAATTCAACGCTCGCATAACGTTGATTCGAATCACGAATCGACTCGAAGTATCGTTCGATCGTAAAAAAAAAAAAAAAGAAAGAAAAGAGAAGAGATACACATTGAATCTGAACGGAAAAAAAATCTAAGGTAAGGAGAAAAATCTAAAATCCACGGGACAAAATCCATCACGATTTTCCTTTCCACGATTTCTCGATCTGGAGGATCGTTGGCGTCTCCAGAGGAAAGAATCGAATGGGAAAACTGAATGAGCATCGCGACGAAGCGTGTCGGGTCACTTCCAATTACTCCGGTATACGATTCCTAGGCACAAGTCAATTGTTAAATCGCCAAGGGACCACGAATCGCTTCGAGCCGGATCCGTGTTCGCATTATCTCGGTCATATCCTCTTTTCCGTCCATAACGGCTGACTCTCCGGCTAGTCAACGGCTGGAATCGTTCCAGTGACACACACACACACACACACATTCACACACAAGCTCTCAGATATCGATCGCGATGACGAGGATGGAAAAATAATTGTCGAGATTCCAATCGCTCTACTTTGCGTAGATGTGCTCGAGACATTTCTCTCGTAGTAATATATAGAACGAGCAAATAACAAATCCTAAATCTATCGCGGTTGTTTATTTATTTCTGTTGTTAAAATTGCGAGGGGAAGATTATTGGGTAATTTGTAGTGAAAAAAATTATTTTTGCGTGTCGTTTGTGATACGATAATATTTATATAAAATTTTATGTATTATTGTGTCTGTCATAATTTGATATTGTGAAAATAAAATGTAGAATCTGATGTAAATATATAGATTTGTAATTATTATAGTATATTTCGTCCTATTATTGATTATTTTATTAAAAGAAATAATGATTTGCTATAAATTTTACAAAATTATTGTAATAACAATGTCAAATTCTCGATGTAAGTCATTATAAATAATCAGAATGTGATTCTGTGATTTTTTTTATACAAGTTTAAATTTAGAAATCTTCGAAATCGTCGAAAAAAAATATGGATTTTAACTTAAGCATATAAAATATGTAATGAGATTCATCATTAAAAAAATAAACCGATTTTATTAATTTTATTCAATTAATAATATTTAATTTGATTCTTGAAGTTTGGAATTTTGTTCGTTTATTTATTTTTCTAATCTCTACATCTTAATTTATTTAAAATGTAAACTAAAGTACATAAAATATTTCCAGAAAATTAATTTAACCAAGTAATAATTAAACTTCTGACTTAAATTACTTTCGTATTTTTTTTTTCGCGACATAATCACCGTTAAAGACTTTGAAATAAATAAAATTAAAAAAAATTCTTTTTTAAAAGAAATTATCCTATTTTTGAATTGCTGTTCTATTATATTTTATTATAAATTAAACTTGTAAAAAATTTAAAAATTCTTTTTCCAACAAACTAATTGTCCCGTTTTTAAATGTTATAAAAAATATCATAAAAATATCATAAAAAAGAATTATTCTTTTACAATTATCAACTTTCAAATAAATTATATATAGTTTATTATACAACGATATAGCGATTCAAATTTTTATAATTATTGTCACTGACAACGTCCAAGAAATGAATAATAAATAACAATTTTGCAACAATACCTTGGAAAATGTGTAAATCATGTTCTTTTTAAACTAAACTCTATTATCACTTTGCACAAGGATTTTTATGAATCAAAGGCGAGCATTTGCGCGAGTATATATGCATACAACGTATATTACCTTGACACACTTCTGAAATTAAAGGGATGTGCGGATAACAAACACTTGGACTCCTTTATTATCCACGATACAGAATAAAATACTTTTGTAATTATACAATGACAAGAGACAAGATTTGAATCCAAGATTTCATCGCTCATAGCTACTAGATCAATAAATGTAAATGAAATCACCTCCTTCTTTCCTGGAATATTAAATTTAATTATTAAATACCACGTTAAAAAATATCGTGATAATTTGCTGAAAGCTTGTCTATCCTGAATGTTACAATCAAGTTACATTTTAAATATTATGAATATTTCAAACAACGTATTCGTTTAAATGATTTTTTTAATTTAATATGAATTTAATTAATACGAGAAAAAGTACCGTAAAAATCGTTGGAAATATTAGTGATGAAAGGTAATGTGAATATCAAGATGTTTCAAATGACAATTATCGCGAATAATATAGAAAATATTAATAATATTTTAGCATGGATTTAAAAAAAAAAAGATGAAAATAATTTAGAAATTATCGAAAACATTTGGAAAAGAAAATGAATTTTAAGATAATTTAAAATTACAATTTTTATTGCACAAATTTAAACGGGACGATAAATTATCAGAAAAATTGTCGAAAATATAAATTCAGCATTTAAAACAGAGAATTTAAATGTCGAAAACATTCGACGTTGATTTATGAAATTCAAAGAGGATGAGTTTTATTAATAAATGAACAAAGTGGACAATGTCGTTAACGATAATGTTTTCAGATACATGAATAAGTGATGTCTCTTACAATAATCAATAGGAAAAAATAACGTTCCATGTGAAATTTTATCATTATTCTTTGATGTTTTTATATAGAAAAATTAAGGAAAGTAGAAAAATTTTGAGTTAAGCGACATTGCATATATTATCAATGATAACAATGATTAATGCTTATAAAAAAGTTTAATAGAATTTCCAGAAAGTACATTCAAATATATTTCCAAATATATATAATAAATTAATTATTATTTTAACTATCATTTGAACAAAGAAGTAGTAAACAAAATTGAGAGTACCTCCATAATTTTTGAAAGTTGAAAGTTAAAAAGAATGTGATGATAATAAAAAGCATTATAAAACATTATTAAAAATAAAAATTCTGAATTTTTTCAATTAAATTTAAGTTGACATCTATATATTATATATTGACCATGTCCTATTTCTTCAGCAAATTATAGTAATGTTTCCAATATCCACTGCCAGACTTCTACTTAACGATCCTCTTTCTTACGAATTCTTTCTTATACCCTTATATCTATATATCTCTTTCTTATATACCCTTTTCTTTCTTATATTCTCTCATATACATATATATTACAACTGTAACACTTTCGAAATTGCAATTTTATAAATTGAAAATTTACTTGAAATACTATTGCTTAAAATTTTCTTACATTTAATCGAAATATACCATTGAGATATTATTTCTTCGTACAATTAAACTTCTACAAGAAGAAGAAGAAGAAGAAAAAAATATCAAGGAACGAAAAAAAGTATCTATTTTATCTTGGAAAACTTTTCCCTATTTTTCCCTAATGTTTTCACTATTGTCGAGAATTTTGATCGGATGATGGAACGAAGACGAGATAATATAAATGATAATATGGTGGACGATCGATTTTACGGGGAAATTCGATATAAACACAATAGGAGAGGATAAATGGACGGGTTGGAATCATCATCGATAGGGGTGTTTACGTGTCTACGGTGGGGTTTATCGCGCCGTTTATATCGAGGCCTGGCTGTGATCGACAGCCAAGTCCATTAATCAACGCAAACTCGATTAAGAGTCACGAAACGGTTCTCTTTCAACCCTCTGCCGATCCTCTTGCACAATCGAAGCCCAAGGGTAGGTACGACACGTAAGGATGAAAACGAACGATCGAACGGCGCGGTGTAATTGAAATCTACGAAATTTGTCGAGGTCGTGTTTCGAGGGCTGATTCGAATTTATCGATGGAAATTAATTAAGGGATTAATTTCAATCTGGCGGGAATGTTCGCCAGGATGCGTAAATGTTTGTAAAGTTGTTGAAACTTCGATTCAATTAAATTGATTTAAATATTTAAGTCGTATTTTATAAAAATACATTGATGAAAAGAATATTTGGTTTAAAGTTGCGCAATTAAATAATACTTTTTAATATTATTTAATTTTCAATAATTTCTTGAAATAATAAAATTGAAAATGTAAATCGAGGATAAAGTTTTTGAAAATATTTTTTAAATATATAGATATTAATATTAATAGATTGATAGTATTTAAAGAAAAAATATATTTAAGAAAAAAGTAATTGATGTTTGTCCTTGTATCGAATTCGATTCGATTTAATTTATTCATTGATAGAAAATTGTAATTAAAAAAAAAAAGATTGAAATCATATTTTGAAATCACGAGAAAATATCGTTAATGAATGACTAGTTAGATCTGCATTGACGATGAGTATGCACATACTTCAACGTAATGAGACGTAATTCAATTTGCAGAGAGTATTACTTATCTACGTTGATTAGACGATATTAATTAATCTAAAGTTCGAAAGAAACTTATCTCTTAGATGATCTCTTAACGAGCTGTATAATATCATTTCGATATTTTAAATGTAATTCTGATGCAACACACGAATATCAGATAAATTTTGTTTTAACTAATATATTTCTTGATCAAAAAACAATGTCTCTTCTCGAATTATAGTGATAAAGTAAGGAAGTTTCTTAACAAGAAAAAGGTCGGAAAAAGTCAGAGGTTTATTCCTTAAACAACTTTCCCCGCTCGAGTTAAGGCGATGAAATGTAATTTTTCTAATGATGAGAAAATGAAATAAGAAACTTTAGTAACGAGGAAAAGTTAGAGGCAATTAGATTCTTTTCGAATATTTCTATTACTAAATAAGCTCCGATTAATGCGATAATAGAATAATTGTTAATTAAATAAAAAACAACTTATAATAACAAACTAAATAAACTATAATATAATCTCTTCTGAAACGATTAAATTACGAAAATAATAAATTACGATCCTTGTTTGGAATAATTATATCGATGAAATGATAAAACGAACGAAAAAAAAAAATTGGAGAAAAATCATGACATGATTATTTTAGAATATATATATATAAATACTAAACTTAATTAATGAAATTTTATCTAATAAAAAATAAAGTTAAAAATCTGAAATCGATTAATTAATAATAATAAATGATGGTAAACAATCTTGAATAATTCCCAGGATTAATCTCTTTGATCGCAAAAATGCGGATAGCATTGTTAAATAAAGAACCGAGGTCGAGACAAAGATAAGGAAATAGCGAAACGTCCAAGTCGAAATTGCACCATCCAATCTTCGTATAGTAGTCACGTTTCGTACTACGTTCCTGCCAACGTTTCGTAAACAGTGAAATTCACTTCGTAGTTTGACTGAATATTTGAATAACGAACGAGAGCATGTCAATAAGTTTGATGAGATAAACTGCGACATTCCCAGGCTGTTGAAACGTGACCACATTCCGGGAATCGATAAACCGAAGAATAAGCTTAAGAATAACCTGAACAAATGTAAACGTGTAATCAAATCTTTCTAGTTTAGGATTGGTATTAAAAAAGATGAATCACAATTGCATTTCCTATGTTTTGTTGCACGTTTTACGATAACTCCTAGAGGATTTTAGAAAAATCTCAAATCTCTTCTATTTTAATTAGTTTGGTGTTTTTTGTTTAAATTACATGAAATTTCTTGGAATTTCTTTCAAATTGTCTAATTCGTTTTTATGTCTAAATTATCTTATTGATAGTATTCTCACACAACTATTTTATAATATGTTTCTAATATTTGTTATTAGAAAGTTGAAATTATTAAAGTTTTTAAATTTGAAATTTTTATAAATTTTTTATGTGTATAATAAATAAACTTTATAAATAAACTAATTGTATTGTAAATTATTTCTTTTTTTTCATATAAAATATATGAATAAACTTGAATAAATCATATGAAAAAAATTTTTTAAAGAATTTTTCATTCATGACATAATCTTTTTAAAAATATATTTAAAAATACAGCCTTCTTAACAAAAAATCTTATCCTATCTCCAAAAAAATTAATGAAACATTAATTATTAGAGATATTTATTTCTCTATATTAAAATATCTCTATAATAAAATAATCACAAAAAAAAAAAATAAAATAAATTGAATAAGAATGAATAAGTACTTACTAATTGCAACGAATTATAATATTCCAATATCATTCAACTGTACTTTTCTCTCTGCAAATATTTCTACAATGTGACACCTCTTCAAAAAAATTAATCTTTCTAATTATAATATCTCAACTGAAACGTACTTTTCTAAAAAGTTTTATATTAACAACGACACTTGATCAACAAATAAAACAAGTGTTTAATTATAATTCTAATTATAAAATCCCAATTTCTGCAATTGAAATACGCTTCTCCCCTCTCTACAAATATTCCTATAACAAATCAATCAAGAAGAATAGAACAAAAATCCTACTCACCATCCATAGTCATGTTATCCCCTAGCTTCATTTCGATGCTCACTGTTCCGAATGGATCCACGTTGTTCCAGCCGACTTGTCTTCAATCGAGCCTTGCTAGATGGGAATGCGAACTATTATTTCTCCGCGATGTCACTTTTTCCCTTCCCCCTCTTTCTCTCCCCCTCCCCTCTTGCCCTTAAATATAGATATCCAACGGATAGATTGCTAGGGATCCCTAGACGATCTCCTTTTTCCCCCAACGCGATTTCTTCTCGCTTGTTAGATGAATGGCCGCCCTGTCGGCGATTACACGCCTGTCTCTTGCCATGGTTAACGTCGTTTCGCGGCAGAATAATCAAATTATCAAACGATTCGACGTTCCACTAGCCTGCTGGCACACGGACCAATCGATAAATCGTTAGTTCTTCGATTCTTCGCCACGGACCATGATTCCTCCGCTTCCTTCGAGATCATCGTACTTGTCTAAAGGAAATCGAAATTTCTGATCGATAGACTCGGGTTGGAGGAGCTCGGTTATCCTTCGGGCAACAGCATTTATCATCGATGTTAGAGAGACTCGCGACTTCTCATCTTGGACCTGTGGACAGAAAAAAAGAATGTTAGTACAGAGAATAATTTTTTAACTGCATAAATAATATCTATCTAAAAGAGTATTAACTCTTTTTTAATTTAATTATAATTATATATAATTAGTTATTGGAAAATATGTTTAATATTCCAGAATATCAAAACTTTCCACACTTCCTGGAGATATATGTTCCTTATGAGCTTTCTAGTTGATTCTAATGGAGTGTCTGAACTTTAGTAATTAACATGATAATGGTAATATATTTAAAAAAAAATATTTATACAGAGAATATCTATTTTCAAAACTTTTTCATTTTACATCACAAATGAAAGAATATTTATCTAATAGGTTTCAATAAAAAGTTCTTGTATGAATCAAATATTTAAGAGATAAATATTTAAATTAATTATTCATAATAAAATAAAATGATAAATAAGTTTATTTTAAAAAAAAAATTCTAAAATCTTATTAAAGAAACGCATTAAGTGATTTATTTTAATTTTAATATTAAATATCTGACTCTTTCCAAACAAAATAACTTCTGCTGATCGATCATTAATTAAAACAGGGTTTCAAAAATTTTATTCAAAAAAGAAACATCGAAATTAGGATCGGTAAATACTAATCACTTTGAATAATGAATCGAACCCTTTAGAGGATTCGTTGAAAATTAATCTCGATCCATCGAGCGCGTATAACATCGTTCTTTATTCATCTCTGGCCGACGAATATGGCCGGGAAACTGGGCCACAGAAACTCAATGGTCCTTCAATTCGGCCAAAGGACACGGCATCGTAATCCGTTGTGTTCCAAAGGGACTTAGTGTACTTAATTCGTTCACAATGACCTAAATATGTTTAGGTTTACGTCACACGTGACGCACACATGATTTCTAACACCTTCAACCATGTGCATCGTGACGTACGTAATGTTGATTGACAAGGATCGATGTAGCTATTATTATTACACATCGTCTTTGATGCTTTTACGTCGAAACGAATGTTCATGGTAAAAATATCGGGATTTTAGATTCAGATAATTAATGTGAAAAATTTAAGGAAAATAATTATAAAGAATCTATATAAGAAATTCGAACTATTTCATTGGATATGATTATAATTTCATCAAGTTTTGATATCAAAATTTTGAGAATACAAAAGATAGAATATAAGAAGATAATAAAATTTTTAAAGAAAGAAAAGTGAATTAAAGTATAATGTATTTCATAATTCTTCGTACTAAATAGAAAATATCTTTGTTAATATAAGCAAATTTCATATAACATGATCATAAGACTAAAAAAACCTATAAACTATCGTTATAACGTTGCACAAGTTCATTATAGTGCTATCTAAAAATAACATTGATGATTAAATCAATGTTACGAGAAAGAAACATACTCCATTTTATTTTATCATAATTATTTAATCATTATTGAAACTTGAAATAATATTTTTTCTTGAAATCATCCTCGCTGCTCATTTTTCAATATTAAAAAATACGAGAGAAATATAAATAATAATAAAAAAAGAGAAAATAATGTTAATGAAATTTTTAATATTGAATGCATAAAGTTGAAAAGGCTTTTTCGAATCGTAAAGTAAATTCTTATAAAACAAAGTCTATCTAACGTGCCCTAGTGCCTTCAAATAAGGATACGTGTTTATTATTTCCGGCTATAATTCCGTTTCCGGTAAGGGTTCCTTAGCGCAAGGTGGCTAGAAATGTAAATTTTTATTTTTATTTATTCCTTCATTCAACAAAGAGAATTCTAGTCGAACATTTACAAGAAATAATTGGAAGAAATACATTTCGGAAAATTTTTAATTTTTTAAAATATCGATTAATGTTTCAAGTTATTTGATATTATTTTTTATCTTTATCATACTTGTTAAAATAAAAATTATATAAATTCCTATATTATTGTTTACTTCCTCCCATGAAAAGTACTTAATTAATACCAAAGTTTATTTGAAAATTTCTTTTCATTCCATTATAAAAATTAGATTAATAGAAATTTAAAAAATCAAAAGGAAATTCTAATATTTCACGAAGAAAGAGTATTGCGTCTTTTTCTCTTTTCTAGAACGTCGTCTGTGAAGTGATAAATATTGAGTTGAGTCCTTAACAGACGGTAAAAATGTTATGTGACTCCGCCTTTCAAAAATGGCACGGCAAAAGAGAGTAGCGCGATATCGTATCACATAAAATTCATAGATACGTTGAAATTTATTCGACACTTGGAATTCTTGAACATATATTCTTCGTGTCCCGATCCAATTCCATTTTCAAGATAATTTTTTATCTTTTTTTTATTTTTTTTTTTTATTTTGATAAAGAGAAGAATGAAATAATCCGTGTCTTTAAGATAAAAGAAAGAACGTAAGATTTAAGACATAAAAGATGTAATAAAATAAAAAAAAAATAATAAGTATAATAAGTATAGTAGTTAAAAAAAAAATAATAAGAATAAGAGAAAATCGTGTAAGAAAAGTTCTATAGATTTTTCGTTAAATAATCACCAATTAAAACGAAATTCAACAAACTCTCACAAGTACAGTTTCAAAATAACCCATATTGGATCGCGTTAATTAAATCAATATTTATTTTTAATCGATCTCGATAATACAAATCATCATTCTCTACCAATTCCTTCATAGAAACTAATCTGATCTTCGACAACTACGTAGAAAATTCCAATTTGAAACAAAAAAATAAAATTTCAATATAAAGTTTTGTCTAATTAATATTATATTTGACATGCAAAATTCATAAAATAAATAAATGAATCTATTTGAAAACATACTTTATAATTTATATTGTTTTATATTTAATAATAACTTTTATGTAAATAATTTTAAATCAAGTAACGATATAAAATACCAATCATTCCTTTTTGCAAAGAAATTTATTTTGTTTTGTAGAAAAATTAGATGAACTTCAACGATCAAAAGTTTCTTAAAAAAAGGATCTTACATAAAGAAACTTTGCATAAAGTCAAATACAACACACATAAAATATAAATTATATATTCTCATTAGAATTGCATTTTTAAAAAGGACAAAATAAAAATATGTATAATCAAAACGAGACTCTATACGATAATTATAACATTAACGTGAACAAAAATATTAAATTGTTGAAAAAATGAATTCGAATTACTTTAATATCCAGCTTCCAGTGCAATAGTCGTCCAAAGTTTGAAATATCGAGTCTCATATCGCAAGCAGAGTAACGAATAAAAGTCAACAGGAGGAGGTATATTAGAATTCTTGTGTCGTTCATATTTAAGAGACTTCTAGAAAAAGTAGCGCGAGTGGACAAAAACTTCCAGTTTGATAAAGTTTCGCGGGAGCCCAGTTCACGTTTTTACTCGGGATGCCATCCCTCAGGATTAAGTTTCGAGGTAAAATCACTCTACGCAAGTTTAGCAGGCTGCATCAGCAGCGCCCTCTCTATCCGGTTCGACCATATCTTGCATTATGTACCATCTGGTATTCCAACACACTTTTCGTATTCCGCAGACGTACCGAGCTGCTCGTAAATTCAGATCAGCTCGCCGTTAAATAACCAAGAGACTTAAGATAGCTTCCTAAGTACGTCGCGTTGCGATTTCGTGCGTCAACATGTACACGTTTGATTGCGAGCGAGAGTCTTCCCCTGATGGCGCCAGCATCGCCTGATAAAATGAGAGCCTTACCTCTAATCCTGGATCAACATGATTCGAGTATTTATTCGAAGGCTCGTCAAACGAATGAACGGAAAAATATTTTGAAAAGAATTCGAAAATTTGTAAATTGTTAAGAATATTTGAATAATTAAGAAAATTTGAAAATTTTTATAACAGCGATAAGAAAATGTGTTGTGATTTTTTTCAATGGATATTTTTAAACCAGATGATAATTTGGAAATTTATTCAAAGATTTTTTGAATATTATATATAATAATATGAAATCTCTGTGGAGGGAATTTAAAAATGAAGAATAGGATTAAGTAAATTAAATTTTCATTAAGAAAATTAAAAACTTTTGTAATCAAGATAAAAGATATTAGTAGTGAAATTTAATACGAATAAAAAATACAAGAAATAAAATAAGAAATAGATAATGAACTTTAAATAGGATATTTTCCTTTATTTAATGTAATTTCTATTCTGTATCATATTCTGAATAATATGTGTCTATTTATTTTCATCAAGATACTTTAATTCTAGATAGATCAACTTTAATTAAAGATATGGAAAGAATTTTCTTTAAAATTTATATACGTATTTAAATCTAAAAGATTAATATAAGATTTGTCATTGCTAATTCTCTTATGAGAAACAATATAAATATGGAAGAAATAATAATAAATTCGAAATGTAATGTATTGGAAAATTCCTGCGTTCATCCAATATCAACTAATTCTCTGAAACACATATTTTGAATTAATTAATTTTTGCAGTGTTGCATATTAAAGTTGATTTGAAAATTACACTCGTATATTATATTATCATAAAATGATTGTTTAAATATGTAAATACAATACAAAAATTGCAGAGATGCATATAAAATTTTCAAATAAATTCCAATATTTTCCTAAAGAAAGAAGGATTTCATAAAAATATAAATTGTTTTAATTAATCCATCTGAAAACACACGATCCATTCTATACAACTTTGAATCCACACGATTCAAGTTTAATTTCTTTTTCACGATCAGCTAACGTAATTGAAAATTAACTTTTCTTCATTGAAACGTACACGAAGAGAAACAAGAATCAATCCATTATCGAAAGAACCGCGATATCTCCACATATCCGTTATTAAAAAAGAATGGAATAATATTTGCGTTCTTCGCAAATATTATTCTTTTTTCTATATCTTTATTAATTAATCAACAATATTGCGTTGCTTATTTTCTTCGAAGCTTCTCCTGATAAATTACATTCGAGAATATTTTTTTAAACTCTTATCGAAATTTTTATATTCTTTTAAATTGTAAATAAAATTTAGAAAAGAAAAATATCCAGTGGTGTTTCTCAGTGCGCGCTTTTGTTTCTTACGAAGAAAGAGAGGAGAATTTTTTCCGATGTAAAAATTGTTTCTCGAATTAAAAAAAAAAAATCCTCCACCATCGTCCCCGAAAAAATTTCCCTTAACCCACTTTTCCGCGAAACTTTTCCTCGAGAAACCAGAACTCTCTTTCGCGTCGTAAAACCCTTAAGGCTGTACAAAGAATACGGTGAAAAGAAAGAAAGAACCTCGGTTGAAATCACCGAGTCATCAAACGAGAAAGAGAGAGAGAGAAAGAGAGAAGAAAAATCATGTGAACATTCGGTTGAAAAGCCCTGGCCTTGAACTATTCCTCGACCTCGTTACTATTTTCTTGGATTTCTATACGATATTCTATACAGTAAAAAAGGAATATCACCAGGTTGGAGGGATAAGATAGAGAAAAAGAGATACGTACACGAACGAGTTGAACAGAGAGGGGAATGAGAAATTACGAGGGACAAAGGGGAACGGAAGGAGACCACTGAAAATAGTGGTGGAATGAAACAAATGCTAAATATAGGGAGGTTGAAGCAATCACAAAAAAAAAAGAAGAATAGGATGAAAGAGACAAAGGGAGGGAATTTGGAAAAAGAAGGAAATTTGTGACATATGAAAGAGGGAGGGGAAAAAGAGGGGGCATGGGGATGTTATATACGAAGGACAATCTTTGTTTTTTAGGATGTGAGAAGATGAGTTTCCTTGGAATCTAGGCTGCTCGATTCGAAATTGCCTTTTTTTTTTGGTGGTTTAGAAGAGCCAGCTGTGAGAAATATTCAATTAGGGATGGCGGTGTGGAAGGAAGGATCGAAATCGTAAAAAGTTGGACGGTGATTTTCTTCTGAAATTTTTTTTTTATCGAATACCGAAGAGAGAATTCTCTTATTTTATTTAAAATAAAGGATTCTGAGGATTCAGATATCGAATTTGTGTAATTAAGAATTTGAAAGTGATTTTTGTAGAATTAAATCAAACCGATGAAAGAATACGAAAATATTAAAAAATTTTTTTTTAATTATATAAAACGATTTAGCTTTCCATTAAAAACACTTATGTATAGACGACTGATGCAATGCGGCAATCGTGTTAATTATCTCCAATTTCTTCAACTCAACTTCAACTTTTAAGTTAATGGATCAACAAAAAGAATATAATTGTGCATAAAGAAAATAGTGAAAATAATCTTAAAAATTTACCAAAGAAAAAAAGAAAGAAACGAAATATTATCATTTCGAAACTATATCATTTATGAAAGAAAAACTGAAAAATTTTAAATTTTATAACATTATCAATGATCGATTTACCAAAGAAAAAAAGAAAGAAACGAAATATTATCATTTCGAAACTATATCATCTATGAAAGAAGAACTGAAAAATTTTAAATTTTATAACATTATCAATGATCGATTTACCAAAGAAAAAAAGAAAGAAACGAAATATTATCATTTCGAAACTATATCATCTATGAAAGAAGAACTGAAAAATTTTAAATTTTATAACATTATCAATGATCGATTTACCAAAGAAAAAAAGAAAGAAACGAAATATTATCATTTCGAAACTATATCATCTATGAAAGAAGAACTGAAAAATTTTAAATTTTATAACATTATCAATGATCGATTTACCAAAGAAAAAAAGCAAGAAATGAAATATTATCATTTCGAAACTATATCATCTATGAAAGAAAAAATTTTAAATTTTATAACATTATCAATGATCGATTTTGTATAAACGAGCATATGCTTTTTTCGGTAAGCAGGAGGAAAATACGAGGGGTAAACGATCGACATGAAATCGTGCGAAAAGCACGAACTGCATGGAAATTTATAGGCAAAAACTGAGGCGCACGCCACTTGACCGCAGGGACCGTTTATTTGAATATATTTCGTCGCGAAGATGAGCGATGAAGCGGTATCCATTCGAGGATTTTTCATGAATTTTAACGCTGTTTAGCAGTGGAAAACGTGTCGGTGATACCATAGGTAATCGTGCCACCAGCCAAACCGGATTGGCAAGAAATCATCTTTTCCTGTTTCCCTCGGTGTTTCCAGTTATAATCAAATATTAAACTCGTTAAAACAAGTTTTTCGTTGTAATTTTTCTTAGCTGGAAAAGAAGAAAGCGTGAAAATGAAATACCTCTCGACTGAGAAATTACATGGGCATTTTATGCATAGAAAAAGAATTGGAAAATTCATTTTGAAAACGGTGTTTGAATGAAGTAGTAAAAGAAATGAGAAAGTTGTTTTATTTAAAGGAATCTATTTAAGTATTTACTTTTTTTTTTTTATATATATTGTACGTATGATGAAGGAATAATTTTAAAAGAATAAATATTTGTTTTAGTTATTACATTTTATGTAGATGTATTTGTTTAAATATTTATTTATTTCAGCAAGTATTTTTAATAAATATGATAACGCGTTAAAAGTTAATTTCTTTGTATTTTATCAAATAATTTTTATCCATCGATCCTAATAAACTTAAATCTTAAAATTTCGTTGCAGTCCAAACATTTTAGTACCCAATATTGGAATTCTATTATATTTTCTTATCTATTTTCTTTACTATCGTACAAATAAATTAAGTCACACGTACATGTTTTTATAATAATTCGTGTATCATGATATTGAAGATACATATATATTTTTTTAAGTATAATAATTGTAAGAAAAGTGTTTTGCTATCCGAAAATTTCTTTAATCATGCCTTATAGAGATTCTAATATCAACATATTACTTTTATCATTACATTCTTGCTCTTCGTTTCCACATCTCAATTAATTTAAGAAATTGTAATATTGGTAAATAGAGTGTAATACAAGAGTGTTAATATTCGTGAGACAAATTTGAAGGACATTTGAAATATTTCTATAGGTCAAAATAAACGAAGAAAAGTTAATATATGTAGAAGAATGTCGATTAAGGTTTATTGATTAAGTTATAACCAATTGAAAGTTGTATTAGATGAAGTAAGATAGAATGAGACAACATTATCTTCATTGAGCTATCGTCTTATTATAAACAATTGGAATTTTTCGTTGAATGAAATATAGAATATTAAATTTAATAAACAAATCTCAATCAAAATTTTTATATATTAATTTTCATACTCTAGAATCCATCTTTCAAAAATGTTCCACGAATATTTGTATTAATATTTTCCTTATAAACTACAAAATCGTTGAAGAATTTTCCATTGAGAAAATATGGGAATTTCATTGGGAATAAACGAATCTCAATCAAAATTTTTATATATTAATTTTTTATACTTGAGCTCTAGAATCCATCTTTCAAAGATGTTTCACGAATATGTGTATTAATATTTTCCTTATAAACTACAGAATCATACAGAATCCTTCAAGAATTTTCCATTGGGAAAATTTAATAATCTCAATCAAAATTTTTATATTAATTTTTATACTTGATCTCTAGAATCCATCTTTCAAAGATGTTTCACGAATTTGTATTAATATTTTTCTTACAAACTACGAAATCGTTGAAGAATTTTCTATTGAGAAAATTTGGGAATAAACAAATCTTAATCAAAATTTTTATATATTAATTTTTTATACTTGAGTTCTTGAGAATGGATCTTTCAAAGATATTTCACGAATATTAATATATTTTCGTATAAACTATAGAATCATACAGAATCGTTCAAATATTTTTATATCTATAACAATATTTGCAACGCGATCGCCTAATATTTGCTGAACAAGATTGATAAACGCCAATGAAATGCTATTAGGAATCGAGAGTCGGTGTTAAGAAGTAGATGACTACATATAGAGTAAAGTTGACCGCGATCAGTTTAAATGGAGACAAACAACGCCAATTTAATCACGAATTGAGGTGTCTAGTGGAAAATGCCGTATGAGCATCAATTTTGTTTATCTCGTTATTGTTTCTATTTCGTTCATTCCACTTTGCAATACCATTTAAAAGAAATGAGATTCCACATCGCATTCCCTGTAAAATTTTTTTCAAAAATGTGATATATTGTTGACTGAGCAGTGAAAACAATAAATAAAAACGAGTTTAGCTGAATGAATATATTTGATTATACGTAATTGTAAATGTTTACAAAATATTTGAAATATGCGTATCGAAAAAAAAGAAATAAATACCAACTATGAAATAGTGGTATTGCTAGAAACATCGAATAATAAAAACACAAATAAAATTTCAGTGAAGTTTAAATTCTGTATCATATACGTCCATTTCTCATTTTTCGCGCCTTTACTTGTTAAAAGATTTAATGATTTCGGAATCAAATTTGCTCAGAATAAAGAAGAATTTGTTTTTATTAATTATTTATAATAGAAACGGATATTTTTACAATTTTTTCCATAGAATAATACCTATTTCATCAAGAAGAAATATATTTATCATTTGATCATTTAATAATTAATTAAAATGTATGCAATGAGAAGAATTATTGAAAGATTATAAAAGATTGCATCTCTTCTTTCTTTTTCGTGAAAAACAATTTTTTCACGTAGAAAAATTTAATATTAAAAAATATTAAATTTACAAATATGAATGAGATACACATGTGTATTTACACGTATATTGAAATTCAATAAAAGAATTGTAATTCGCATAATTACAATTTTTCGTATTTCAAGTAATTTCTCATGAAATTTCCACTCGTTTTATTAAATTCCCTTTCTCTCTTCTCATTTTATTTGTACAAATAAGACACACGTACACGTATCATTCATTAAAAAATAAATTGTAAATCCTAACATGTTTTTTTAAAAAAAGCAATTACATACGAACCAATTTTCGATATATATTTGTTGATTCGATCAGTTTAAACATTCTCTTCTATCAAAAACAAAAAGGAAGAGAGAAAGATTACAATTTTTCGTTCGAAAGCATAAAAGCATTCTAAGAAATATCTACATACGGCACAAGGCTGAATCAGAAGGTAAACTGTTACCTTATTTCACTTTTCATTCTCTAAAACACTTCCGGCTGTAGCATCATCATCCACTGGGGTCAACAAAAGCGAGCTGTTCCGAGTGAAGAGGAAAGTTCTTGTGCTAGAAGTCGCACGGTTCTATTCGAGCGAGCGAGATGCCTCAAGAAAATCGATAAACCCGGACTTTAACCAAGGACATCACCTCTCGTGCCATGTATTTCTTCATTTTTTTCGGTTTTTTTTTTTTGATAACGTATTGCTCGAAACAATTACAAAGAACATTTATTCCTGACGGTGTAACAGTCGATATTTGCGAGCGAGTAACGAAGAGATGAAGAAAATTGATAGGGAAGATGGAATCGTTGATTTTCTTCTTTGTTTTATTTTAGAATTTTGGGATAAACGAAGCATTTAACAGTATGTATATTCTAAAAATTTAAATATTGGAATATATTTACTCGTATCTAAATTTTTAATTGTAAGTATTTAAAAGTATATTTGTATCAATGATTAAATTAATTAAATTGAAGAAGAATAATTATAGGAATAATATTATTTAATCATTATATCTAAGAATATTTGAAGTCTTAGGAATATATTTATCTAAATTGTATCTAAATTTTTAATTGTAAGTACTTGTATCAATAATTAAAATAATTAAATTGAAGAAGAATAATTATTCGAGTAATATTAATCATTATATCGAAGTATATCTGAAGTTTTAGGAATATATTTATCTAAATTGTATCTAAATTTTTAATTATAAGTACTTATATTTGATTATTAATGATTAAAATAATAATAAAATAATAAAATAATATATATTCTAAAAATTTAAATATTGGAATATATTTACTTGTATCTAAATTTTTAATTGTAAGTATTTAAAAGTATATTTGTATCAATGATTAAAATAATTAAATTAAAGAAGAATAATTATACAAATAATATTAATCATTATATCTAAGAATATATAATATTAATTGTAAGTACTTATATTTGATTATCAATGATTAAAATAATTAAATTAAAGAAGAATAATTATACGAGTAATATTAATCGAAGTATATCTGAAGTCATTATCTTTTAATCATATCTACGATATAAATAATCGTTTAAAATTACAAATAATTATTATACCAAGTATTTCAAATAGAGCTTCAAAATTATAAAATATTGTATTTCCATCACTAACAAATTTATATCTCTCTTTCTTCACAAACATTCTATATAGAGATTCACTAACAAGTCTATCAAAGCACCAAGGAAAGAAACTGTAGAAGCAATTCCCACATCCCAACTAGGAATTGGATCCATTCAGGATCCGCGTTTGCAGCTATTTTAAGAGTCTGTAAAAAGACTGCTCGTATAGAAATGTGAATGAGAAATGATACGAGAACAGATTAAACTAAACTATAGTTGATCTATCTATCCAAACTAATAAATCTAATTATATTAAAGAACTAAGCAAAAGAGCATAAGAGAGATAAAAATTTGATTTTAATAAAAAGTTGATTATACATGAAAGTACATTTTATATAATTATTTTCTTCATTTCAATTAAAAATTTCAATTGTACATTCACAAAAATAATTCAAAGAAATCTGTTATTTTCTATCGCATAATAATTTCAATTTTCTTTCCTAATAGAATGAATTATAGCTTTTCTATATTTACTTTTCCAAATTTCTCTTAATTTCGTGCAATATCACGATTCTTAATTCGCCCTGTTGCATACGCTATTACACTTCTAACAAAGAAGAAAGGAGTACGAATTGAATATAAGAAAAAAAAGAAAAGGGTTAAAAATCTTAAAAATGGCCACGTAGAGCTCGCGTAAAGCTCCGGACAAAAATAAAAGGGGGTATTTTCTTGAGGGAATAGCTCCAGAAAGCTTCGAAAAATCTCTCGCAATAAGAATAAAGAGCACACGAATTTCACAGCAAGACGAGTTCTTAAAACTCGAGTTAAGTTTATCATCAACGTTGTTGTGTTCGAGAGCAGCACGTGCATTATCTTCATCGGTGAATCATGCCAAGAAATAGAAAAGAATGTATATGTATATGTGTATATATATATATATATATATACATGTACACGTGGACGGAATAACGAGCTAAATTCTAAAAGCCAACCCCGTGTTCCCTCTTGTTTCTTCTCATCGATCAGATCCACGATATAGTGATAATACGGGTACTTTTAAAAACTCGAGAAGAGGAAAAAACGTCTACGAAGAAGAAAATTTTTCTCGGTAAGGATATCTTAGAGGATCCATCGTGAAAGTTAAACGACAGACTGGTAAGAGGTTCTCACAATGGAAATTCAATACGTGGAATTTCTTGTTATTTCGAAGCTCCATTAACAACCATGTAAATATTTTATCGCTCGAAATGTTTTGCTATCTTTTTTTTTTATAACCTCTCGTTTCTCCTCTTCTTCTTTTTTTTTCGAACATGGATGTATTTTTCATTCGGTTGAAAAGATTGAGGTCTCATCTTTGAGGTCGGGTTTTGAGTCGGTTAGATTTTGAGGTTAGGTTTACGATGATCTTCGTATCGAATGGGATAAAGGCAAAGAGTGAAAGAAGAGAAATGTAATAAGAGGCTATGCTGTTCTATGAATTGTATTCTTGTGAAAGGAAAACTGATACAAAACAAAGGCAAATATTAGGTATGGATAAAGTATGGAAACAAATTTGAAAATAGAAAAATATATTCTCTTAGGAAAGATATAGGCAATTTAAGACGAGGGTAAACTAAATCTAAAAGGTGGAAAATATATTCCGTGAATATACAAAAATAAAAGAAGAAAAATATACTGTGAAAATATAAGAAAACACATATATATATAAAAAAAGGAAAAAATTCTTTCTTCTCCGCGAAACGATATTCTAAATTGAAAAATATTTAAAAAAGAAATATCATCGACGATTGAAAAATGATCGACTATACGTGTTTTTAACACAAACTATTCTATACTTTTTCAAATAAATCCCTTTCGTTTATTTATTTATTTTCATATCTATTTTCTTCCACAAAACGAAATTCAATCGAAAATATTACGAAGTGATAATAAAAATTTTAATATCAATTTGCTAATAACCTCCTTCTCCGTCCATTTATCGACGATTCACTCGAAAGAAAGAATAAAGTATCCGCGAAAACTCATCTCAGTTGCAATTTAGTCGATCCAATTACAAAAAGAAGTTTCTCAAACACTCGGAACCTTTTGGGGTCGAGCCGCCGCGTATCCGACAGAGGCTTTTATCGAGCCAGATGGCCGACCTTGCACGGATCAAACTACTAGCCTCGAGGATCTTACTCTCCACTGTCACCGAGCTTTTTCTTCTTTTTTGTACTCCTCGACCGAGGAGTACAGTCAACCCTACGAAGATTAACACACAGAGAGAATTGTGTGTGCATGATTTATTTGCGTCACTCGAGCGGCCAGGCCTTCCATTTCTTTCTTTCTTTCTTTCTTTTTTTTTTTTTTTCAATGTTTTGACATTTGCTATCGAATAAGTGGCCGAATGACGTAATTCATTGATAATTGAACGATATTCGATCGGCTGCCCCCCTGTAGAGCGTCATACGGATCACGGATCACTTATTATCCTTATTTACAGTTTTATTTCTCGATCGAGCGGAGATTGATCTCGAATTAAAATTATTATCGATTGATAGAAGTCAATGGTGGATTATATCGTACATTATGAAGCGATTCGTGGAATAGTGGATAATTATATAATGCTTAATTGACGAGTATAGTATATTTCTTTTTTCATGTTCGAATTATGGAAATTTATATCTTTTTTTTTTTAATTTTTTTTTAAATAATGGATAATTATGTGATATGTGCAGAGTAAAATGAGTAGTATGATAATTTTATTTAATATAGAACAACGAACAAACAATTGATTTTTCGAGATTTAAATTTTAAAAACAAGTGATTGGAGAGAAGAAAAATAATTGTTTATTATTATTAAAAAAATAATTTGTTATTCAAATTAATTTATAAATACGTCTTGTGTTCGTGAAATTCTTTCACCCCTGACAATGTCACGAATTTTCTCTCGTTACTTCCTGAAAGGGTTTATTATCCAGGAATAATTTAACGTATAAACAAAGGATGTCGTCTGATTCTAAAGGATGGGTTTATCTTCATAAATCTGGTTGATAAAAACAGCCTCGGTATGGTTATTCAATTACAAGTTTAAGAGCTTTGTTTTAATTAGAAAAAAATGGATTAAGTTCTTAATTTCTTTAAGTTCATAACTTTTTAATTATGATCAATTAAATCTGTTATAATTTTCTTAAACCTGTCAAGAAAAATATGCAACTTTTTTTTGGTAAAATTTATACAATGATGATTTCACGTTAACACTCTATTTTGAATAAAATTAAAAAAAATATAAGAAAACAATTTTCTTTTATCTCAAATTATTAAAATTATTGATCATTATTTTAGGATTATTATCTATCTAGAAATGTTTCGAAATAGTGATACAAATTAGAATTAAAAAATTAAAAAATAATTTTTCTCTTTTGACTCATCATTTAATTTTTTCTATCCTTAAAATAACATCAAATAAAAAAAAATCATTTACTCTCAAAGTGAAAGAATGCATGCCTCTTTTTTTTTTTTTTTTTTCTTTTAAAGGAAAAAACTTATCGTGTACATTTATTTCCATAAAGAAACTTCGAACGAGAGAAAAATAATGAAATCTAAATTCTTTTAATTTTAAAATAATACTTATTCTTTAAAAATAATATCCCATCGTTTAAAAAAAAACCATGAATAATAACAATAATTAATATATATATATATAAAATATATTATTATTATAAACTTATATATAAACTTATTATTATAAAATTTCACAACAATCTAAATCTCAGAAACAGAAACTTAATCGCTCAAAAAAGAAAAAAAGGAAATCTGCACAAACGTTTCAATCAAAACCAATTTCTCTCTTTTTTTCAAAGATAATAAAAATAATTTTATTTCTTTAATCCCGACCAATGGAAATGGAAACACGCAAAAGTGTCATATCATCGGTCAATCCTCTATTTTTTCGTTTTTATTGTAAATCGATACACAAAGAGAACGAACGACGAAAGGTGAAAAGAAAGAGGAACGCGAGAAGATCGTCGAAATGGATGAATCGTTTCCCTTCGAGGAATCAACGATCTTTCTGCGAGGTCGTTGTGACTGCAAACAATTTGATTATGTAAACGAAAGGGAAGCAAGATAAATCACGGCTAATATTCCGGCCCATCTGTTAGAATATTATATAAACGGCAATTTATAAATGTGCATGACAGAGAAGGTCTAGAAAAATCTAGGAAAATATGAAGAAAGGTCAGTATTCTCTTTTATAGGATTTCGATATTCGAAGACGTTATATAATCATGCAATTTATAAGTGTTTCCTTTCTGTTCTTTTTTTGAACAATTTTTGATCATGGAGAATTCCATTTGATTTTTCAAATTTCTTTTTGTCGTGTTCATCTTTTCAGAATGTACAATTATTGGAAATTCTTATTTGTTAAAGCTTGATTAGTCTAAAATTATGATTGAAATATGTGTTAAAATTAAATAAAAATTAAAATTTTATAAATTCTCTATTCTTACCAAGAATTAAAATATGATGTTTATAGTTAATCCATGCTTAAATTGATTTACTATATATATATATATATATATATATATATATATATATATATATATATATATATATATATATATATACTATAAATATAATTACTTTAATATATATAAATATTATGAATTTGATAGATATTTTGATTATATTATTCATGTTATTTAAACGTGTTAATTATATTCTGAAAATAATAATAATTATTTAATTACTATCAGAATTTATATTTTACTAATTTGTTTAAATACTCACTAAATTGTATATTTTTATTTTTTTATATATTATTCACATTCTTTAAACGTATAAAAATTCCTATTTTAATAAATTATGCAAATAATTTCGAAAAAAAACGAAACTACATTTAAACGTATCATATATAAATATATGAAAAAACAAACTTACTGCTTAAGGATACGAATATATGAAGAAATCCACCGTTCAGAAGGTTAACAAGCTCTATCACTCTGTATCATGATCTTTTCGCAAGTTCGTTAGTGAATTCTATTTAAAAAGATAAAAATGACCTTGAAATCTTTGCGAAACATCTTTATTTCACATCGTGTTATCAACGATTCCAAATCACTTAATTTTGCCTGATACAAATTTTTTTTCTATTTTCTGTCATTCTATAACTATAACTTAATTCAGTTAATCCTAAAATATTTTTGATACGTATAACGTTATGATTTTTTTTTTAAATTACAAAACTGAAGATGAAAATTAAATGATAAAAAATTTATTTTTATCACTAAAAATTCTACTCGTTTTCTTCGAAATATTAGTTTTGATTTTGAATGTTCAAAACTGTAGCTAAGTTTTACTAAGATTACCAAGATTTATTAAAGTTTATTAAGGTCCACTATGTACAAATCCATTATATTATGTTATAAATTAACTTGCACAAATATTGAAACAACTTGCAAAGAAATTCATCTGATCTAAAAATCCTGATTTTCATTAAAGTTTGTCTATATGCAGAGTATAATGGATTAGATATTTATAGATTAGATTCTTTCATTTAATAAAATCCATATTCAAAATCATTATATCTCGAACAAAATGTTATCTGGAAATATTTTTTGTAATAGTTTATGATAAAGATACTAAAAATCTAAATATTTTATATATTTAAATTTTTTACTTACTATTATTATAAAATTATATTTAAAAAAAAATATTAAAGATTTAAAAATTCTCTCTCAAATTATTTCGATATTCTTATCTTATAATAATTTCAACAATTACCCTCGGAATTCTAAATCTAAATATATCTTATTATTACAAGTTTTATTTGCAACAAATGCTCTAATACTTTCGTGAGCCATTGTACTATATATATAATAAAATATATAAAAGTCCGAATATAGCGTGTCTGAAAGAAAGTTTTAACGATAATTTGCGGTCGACGATCGCTCTTTTCAGTAGTGACTTATTTCCTTCGATCACGCCAGTAGTTAGATAAAAATAATTTGAAGTCCAGCTTAATTCACTGTAAATTGGTAAAAATTGAAATAAAAAAAAAAAAAAGTTTTTGATTATCTATTTTTATATCATATATTAATAACAATAACTAAATATTATTTCGTTGGAATTTATATAGAATTCCGGTTCGGGAACGCGATAAATAATTTTCGAGATTTTCATTCATGCCAAACATGAAATTTTTTTTTATTAAAAGGAGATTTTATATCGCGTGATTTTAATAAAAAACAAATCCTTATACATTTTTTATTAATCTCAAAAGAAAAGCGAAATTTAGAAAATTTCCAATTAATTTAATTAGATATGATAAGAATGAGAATTTTCGATATAAATTTTAAAATTGTTGAAAATTAATATCGAGATAATTTTTATATAATATTTGTTTAATTTCAACGTTTCTTATTTGACGAATCGTACAACGAGAACAAATTTAATATGTATATTCGTTACGAAAAAAAAAAAAAAAAAAGACCAAAGTTTCGCCTGAATAAATCCCAATAAATACGACGAAAGAAACTTAATTAATAATGTAACTGAATTGACGTCCAATTCTGATAAAAAATTCAAACACTCATCGTCGAGTTTCGTCTTCGATTCCATCGATTTCCCTCTCGCTCGAGAACACTCGAAAGTTACGGATAAGAAACATCGGGATGTTAAGTTTTTTGGCTGACAAACTTTCGTGCTGGCAAGAAAAGCGTGACTAATTAAAAATGCATAAAGCACCACGGTTTATTTTCGTGCACTACGTATCGAGACGTGGGCGTGTATAATTTGGTGTTGGTGAACAGATGCGGGTCAATTTGAGATTCGTGGGTAGATTTCTTCCAATATTCGTCCATCCATCCAATTCCTCTAGGACGAAATAAAATGTGACAGAAGCGAGAAGAATTTTGTGTTAAAAAATAATTCGATTGCTAATTTAACAAATGAATAACGTCAAGAGAAAAATAAAAGGCGATAACGAAAGAAAACATGGACGACAAACAAACGAAAGGAAAGAATTAAAACGACGATAAAAACAAAATGGAATTATTATGAAAAATCCGATTATTCTTTTCGACAGATATGAAACAGGAAAAAAATAATAATAACGAGCATTGGATATAAGATGATCTATTACGAGAGAAATTTATTCGATTGTTTACAGAGTTTCCATTGTTCGCCGATTTTAATCAAATTTATATATGTGGCAATACGTTTCCACAGAAGTTGAATCGAAAATAAGCAAGAATTTTTCTTTATTCAAAATCCGTCGCAGCGAAATAATTGATAGATCACGAAATGTATGGTTTTTTTTTACTCGAATAAAAGAAACGCAATTTGTTCTATTTATCTGTTTTCTGTGTATATATATATATATATATATATATATATATATATGCGAATCGTAACATGTCGCAAACATGGAAATATGGCGCAGTGAATGGAAATTTTCACCGGGAAATGCTCGGAAAATTTACTTTACATTCATTCTCACTAAATATTCCCTTGGTCGGTATTTATATAAAAATTCAGACAATGTTTCTTTAACCGTATAAAAATCAAAAATTAAACAACATAGGGAGGAAAATATTATGTTTCGTAATAAATTTAAAAAGAAAAAAGAGGAAATTATGACTTTTAATTCTTATTTAATCAACAAATAATTATATAATTTATTTATTAGTATCATTAGTTAAAATAGATCTTATAATCTATTTATCATTATAATTGTATTATCTTTTAATAATTAAATTAATTACAAAATTTGAAATTAGAACGAAATAAAATTTTCTCGAATAATGTCTATCTTTCATAAAATAATTTCTAAATAATCCTACAATTAAGATATTTATCTTTTATTTCTTTCTTAAAATTTAAGATTATTAATATTTTCATAATATCAAACTTTCGAGTTTTCAAAATCACATTTTTGCTTTCAACTCTTTCTTCTAACATCAATTTTTAAAAATTAATACCTCTTTACATATTTCTTTAAATTAATTCTTACATATCAATTTTTAAGAATTAATAATCCTTTCTTCTTAATAAACAATATCTACTCAATTTTGAGCATTGATTCTCAATTTTTCAATGATCTCTCATTTTTTTATCCTCCCTTAAATCCTTATAACGTTCCTTTACAAGAATCAATATCCCAATTTTCCTTCAAAAAATGTATTTTCATAATCATTAATCTTTGATAATCTTTTGATTCCAAACTATCTCGCAAAGACTTGTACACATCGGTTTTAACAAGTTTTCCCGCACATTGAAGAAAGTAACGCCCACGAACCGGTCGCAATACGTTATATTCCAGGGTTTCCTACTGTCAAACAGAATCTGTATAAGAGTAAAGAGTACGTACTTACATAGTTAACTAATGATATCCAGAGATTTAACCAGTCACGCGAGATACCTTGTCAGCAGAGACAAGGCCTCTTAATTACGGTTTTATCGTGTAACATGATGCAAGTATTCGAACGAATTTACCTTTCGAGGTGAAACGTGAATTTGCGCCGAACTTTTGAATAATTCATTTAGTTCGTTGAGTAATTTGATTTGGATCGGGGGGAAAAAATCTTTTGTGTATTTTGTGACACAAGTTTTTCATATTTAATATATTTAATTGTTCTTCGTCAAAGAACATTGCATAGAATAAATAAGAATTATTCTTATTTTTTTAAATTTTGATAAAAGCTTTCTAGTTTTAAAATATTATATATTGTACGTGGATGTTGCGTAGAAAAAAGTTTGTAATATTTCAAATTTCCTTTTTTTTTTTTTTATTTTATGTTTGATAAAAATTCATGGTATTTCGAATTTTGTCCCCGACAAAAAAATGTATGGAATTCGAAATAAAAGAATTTATGAAAAATTTAGAAAAAAAAATATTTTATTTTTATATCCCCTCTCTATATGTTTTCATATTCAATTATTCTATTTTTCGATTTTTATATTTGGCAAAAGATCGAATGAAATGAAAAGATTTTAGACAATTTTGGTTAATTTGAAAAAGCTACTGATTCGAAATAATCAATTTGATTATTAAATGATATTGTTGGATCGTAACAAATGATGATAACAAATCTTCAGATTTATAATTATATTAAACTTTTTCATTTCTTAAAATAATGGAATAATAAATTTAATTTTTATTAATATCTTATATTTACTAAATTAATATTTTTTCATACATAATAGAGAAAATATGAAAATATGAAAATTTTTTTTATTAAACTTTTATTTCACGTAAATAAAATTTTGTTTCCGTTATATTTAAATTTTGTTTTTAAATATTTGCATGTAATTTATTTGATGTTTGATAAAAATAATTTAATAATTTGAAAACTCTTTTTTGATTCATCAAATTTAAATATTTTAATTTCACATTATTATTCAACTAATCTATTTGCTTTTTATTAGTTAAATTCCTAGATTTTAGATTAGAAAACAAAATATAATGAATTACAATTTCTAAATATTTTTCTTTTATATTCAAATAAAATTCACATCTATATAATGCACATGTGAAATTAATGATAAATGTGTCCCCCTAGCGGGGCCTGACTAAACCTATATATTTAAACTCATACAAAACCGCGCGCCTTCTTCCACCGCCATGTTTAATTTTCAAAACAAATCGTCTATCATACTTATTCGCTTGTTATCCTTTCCAAACCTTTATATAAATGTATACACGCGATTATGCACACATCAAAAATCAAATTGGAAAATTAAAAGAGTCCCTTACCTCATCGCGATACGATGATACGGCGTCGTATACGTCGTTTCATCCTTCTCCTATTGAATCGAAGAACAAATTTCTTCTTCTATAGATAAAAAAAAGAGGAAAGGAATTGTGTCCAATATACGCGGTCGATTAATTCTCTATTCGAATGGGATACCACATAAAATAAACGAAATAAAGATAACACTCGCGGTCGAAACTACGAGGCAATAATAAAACGAAAAAACAACGTAAAAACTTCTAGTCGAGCACAATTATTACTTTTCACGATTGCACGCGATTAAATTTTACGTTTTTTTCTTTCGTTTCGCGTTTATCCTTATGTACACGTTGTTCGTTACACACTTATAACCGACGATCGACAGGACACGGCATTACTTGGTCGACTGACGAGCCTCGACTGCCGCCCCGATGCGAGGCTCACTTCATGGCATCCCTACTTGTGCCCGCTTCCCCCACTAAGGGTTCACAGTCTGATACAGTAAGGTTATGAATTTCGTTGAATTTGTCTATCCTAAAATTCTAAATGTTTTAGCGTTCCAAATATCGTTCCAAGAAATGAAATATGATGCATTATTTATATATAAGTATTTGCATAAAATATGCTTTATATTTAGACAGATTTAGAGAAGTTATATGTAAAAATTGTATCAATCTTGAATTAAATAAAACAGATTATAAATATTTTTTTCGAAGAATTTTAAGCGAGATGAAATAACGTAATATATTATTTCACTTATTTTTGATACGTTTTATATACGATTTTGTTGAAAACGTGAAATATAAATGCAACGAATCTGTCTCGTTAAAACTTTCTACGAAACACTACAAAATAAATACAATTCTTTTTCTCCCAAACGGTTAAAATTGTTTGTTTTTTTAACACGTTTATAAATAATAGAAATGCATGTTAAAAAGTAATCAATGATAAAATGCAACGACAAAAAATAGTTATATCTTTTGGCTCATTCTTCTTTTGTATGGAAACTTTTTACACGATAAATTAATAATTCACGAGAATTGAATGAAATAAAACAATCAATTAAAACGAGAAAAAACTATTTTTGATAAAATTGATTGCAAATATAAAAAACACACAACAAACAAGAAATAATAAAATATCAATATTATATGCATTCTATAATATATATTAAAAAATAAAAAATCTTCGAGAAAATATCAAAATATTCGTAATTAAAGAATTAAAAAAAATATATCAAAAATAATATTTTTGATATTCAATTTTATTAATGATTAAGACTACGTCGCGATATATTAGATATAGCATGAAATACGATGAATTTATTAATAAATGCAAATATCTCAATAGCACTAGTATTTTAGTATTGGAATTCATTATGTAATGGAATTCACACGAAATATGAATAACATTGGTGGAATAAAGGCTATGGCCGTATAGAAAATTAAATTTAAATAAAAAAAATACAAATTTAGAAGAATTAGCATTAAAGAAGATTGATATACACGTAAGCGTGAGAGGTTGAATTTTTCAATGAATGATATGAAATCGTGTAAATGCGTCTATTTTAATTATTACTGATTCGATAAAATGATCTAAATTCATTTTAAATTTATATTAAATTTTCTTCATATTTCACGATTATTGGAAAAACGATGTTATAAATTGACGAATATTAATCAAAACGACTAAGTATCCGACCGTTTTCCAATAATGGAACGTTTCCTTTACCACGATTCACGTTTTCCACGAATCACTGTAACCGATAATTAGTTCCGACGGAAACTAAACCCAAGGATATATGTATACACGGTTCACAATGCATGTCACACTTTGAAACCGCGGAGGACTCGTTAAAACTTTAATATCGAATGCTTCTACAAAACCATTTATGTACTTGCATTTACTGTTAACATTTCTCGCAACTCGTATATAATACTTTTTAAAAATAAATTAACAGTTTAACTAACACTGGACGTGCTTAACTAACTTTGCGACATTATTTTACAAATAAATATACAAACCAGAAATTGTTACTTGAGTTGAATTATAAACATAGAAATTAAGCAAAAAAGAAAAAAAAAGAATAATACAGAAAAAAAATCTTATTTCATGGAATTTAATTTTGAGAAAATTAGAAAAAATATGAGATTAATTTTATGTGTGCTAAATTGCGTTAATTAAAGATTACAAATAATTTATAATATTTAATTATTTGCTTCTCAAATAATTAGCTAGAAAATAACTATAACCGTCATATTTCTTGATATGTTGCCAAATGATAATTATAAAAATCATATTTTTATAAAAAAAAACAAAAATAAAGTTATTTTTTATATTAGAGACAATTTCATAATAAAATTAATTCTAATAAAATTAAAAAAGAAATATTATACTTATCATTATTATGCCCAAAATGTTCTTTTCATTTGTTTTAGAATTTGATGTGACTTCTACAAAAGAAATATGTATTAATTAGTTAATTCAAATATAAAATTATAGATAAATGGATAAATAATTTTACCTCTCATTTATATTTAATTATAAAAGCAAAATTCATTCTTTATATTTTATTTTTGATATTATTGAACATATAATATATAATATAATAATGTATTTATATATATAATTAAGATTTATTTAATTTATAATATGTAATTAAGATTCTATAAATTTCTTTTTATGAATTTCAATTTATGCTTCTTTTTTTTATTGTATAATATTTTATATAAACTAAATCAAATATTTAAAAGTGATTCAAATATTTAACTGTATACAAAAAGAATATTATATTTTATTGTGAAAATATCATCGAGTTTTTAACGCAAGATTTGTAATATCATACCTTTTGACAGCTTTCTTTTATAAGTAATTTAAATTTACAGTCAGTTGATTACATGAAAAATTTATTAATTTTGTCCGCCATAAAATCCATAGCCACAAATTTCACTTAATAAATTACACAATCTGTAAATTTTAATTTAAATTATTAAATGATTTATAATAATTTATTTTTAGATTTTAAATTAAGTTGTCTAATCAATTATAATCATTCTCATCTATATTAAAATTCTTATTAAAGAGGATCTATTAATTCTGTTTAAAAGAGTAATCCATTTCCACAATAATTCAGATAAAAATTCTTTTTTCAATATACATTCTTAATTGATTATTAATATTATATCTTTTTAATTGAAATTTATTCTAAAAAAAAAAAAAAAAGATTAAACCTTTATTAGAATCCATTCTTGCTTTTCATGCTATCTTTATAATATTCAAAATGTTAAAGAATTGTATAATATCATATACAATATAATACAATTTTACCAAATTTGAAAATTCTTCAATAATTAGCTCCAATAACATAATTCTAAAATTATAGTTCATTAAAGTATCGCATAGCAAGTAAAAAGAATTGAATGTTATTCTTCTATTAAGGCTTCTATGTTATTCTACTACTATTCTCTAAAGGGCTTCTATTGTACTTATTCCAAAAGAATTTCTTTCTTGCTCAAAAGCTGCTTATTTATCGAAAACTTTCTCCTCTAAAAGGTTATCAGAAGAATTTCTGTTCTTTTCGTCTTTTTCGCACACGTTCCATGGGAATTATCTACTTATACTTTATTTGCTCTCAATATTTTTTCTCATTTTATCCTGTTCCGTTTTATTCCTCGATATTTCAATGTTGATGAAAAATTTAACTTCATCATCAATATCGGACGTTTACCTTCCGTAATTCTTATTCATTAAACCAGTCAATTTCTCCACTTCGACAGTTGAACAGCTTGCTCGATGTGTTATTTATTGGAAAAAGGTAAAAAATAAATTTGAGTAAATGATAAAAAAATTCAAAAGAGGGAATAAACTTTATAATATAATAGAATATTTAAAATTAAAAATAATAAAATATTTTTCTTGAAAAAAAAATAAAGAATCTCTTTATTCGTACATACATTTTATCATTTTGTTTCTTCTTCTTATTTTCTACAATTGATCGATTTTTCTCTATTTCGAAAAGAGCCATTCAGAATGTTTCTTAAATCCTCCAAATACTTTAAAATAATCTCATATATTTATTATCATCTTCTAATCCAATGTTTTCTAATATAGAACAGTGAAGAGCATTTTAAATATTTTAAAAACAATTGCAAAATGATTGCATTCATCATCCATCAGTAATTATTAAAAATATACAAAGTGTAACATTGGAATTTATTGAACAAAGTCAAAATCAATTTTGCTTATGCTCTTCTCTTAAGTATCTATTTACATTATACTTTTCCAAAACTTGATAACAATTAATATGCTAGAAATATAAAAATCTTTGAGGTATTCTACTGAGATACAGTATAAAAACTAAAATTAAAAAATTGAAATAAAAAAATATTATCCCTTAATAATATCTTCTTCGTTTTTCTCATCAAGAATCATCTCCATTCATTTCCAACTATTTAACAATTTATTAAATCATCGTCAAGTCCGTCTTCTAGGTCAGTTATGAAACGCCTCTTTCTACTTTCGCCTGTATGCCGTGGGATAATCCGTCAAAATGCTGCCAGTTGAAAGAATGGCACCTGGACCGCCCAACAATCCACCTTTGTTCGCCAACCATCCGTTTCCACCGAAAAATCCGGCTGGCTCCACCCTGTTAGTGTAAAACCCGGAATCAGACAAACTGGCGAGATTCAATAAATTATTCGCGTTGCTTAATTGCTTCCCCTCCTCTTGATTCCGAAATCCAAGATTGTTCAACGCCTCTTTGAGCTGAGTGACACGATTCTGGAGAGTATGAGGATCGACCTGAAGATTCTGGAGCAATGGAGTGAAAAACCAGGAGAAGAGGCTTGGTTTCGACGTGGTGCTTGTTTCAGGCTGAAAATTAATGTTGGTTTGTTAGAAGAGCTTTATTTAATGATGGAATATATTTTATTATGAATAAGTGGTACCAAGAGAATGTATCTCATTTGTAATCGAGTTTTATTTTTTTCTTATTCGATGGAATTTAAATTATGGAAGAATTTGGGATGAAATATTTTTTATCAAGTTGAAAAATTTAATAATTGGGACGAAGAATTTGGGAATTTGAAATATTCTTTTACATATTGGATTGATAAAATTGAGATGAAGAATTTGGTTGGTACAATTGAGATTCCTTTTTATTGGATTGATAGAATTTAATTTAATAAATGCAGCAAAAAATTTGGTGCATAATTGTAATTCTCTTTTTTTTTTTATTGGATTTTAAAATTAATAATTGGGATGGAATATTGATGTTCGTGAGAAGTTTTCAAATATATATTTTATATGTAATACATAAATGTAAATATGTATTAAATCAACGATTGGAAAAAATTTACATTTGATTACAATGCCAAAGGGAAAGAATCAAAGATTTGACTTCATTTACTTTTTTATAAAATTTATATTTTTTCTAAATTGAGGAAAATAATTTAATAAGAGTTTCGAAAAACTCTTATTATATAAATTCGAGAATATAATTTTATAATCAAGGATTAATATTATATATTATAACTATTTAAGTAAAACGATTATATTATTCTATAATTAAAATGAATAATAGAACTACAGTTTCTTCGATTCCTTTACTTATTTCCACTGATAAGAATAAAAACTCCAATTTACAATAAAATATTTTTGCTATTTTTGTTTTACACCTTCGAATCAGATCACATTTCAAATTGGATAAATCTATATGACAGTTTTAAAAAAACTTTTTTATACTTTTCCTCGAGGATTAAGAAGGATTATTCTTTTCTGTCAAACCTAAAAAAAAAAAAAGACTAAAATTTAAAATAACCACAAATTGTAAATCTTGTGAAAAGCATAAAAAACTTGTGTCACGCGCGTTTTACAATCCATATACAATTCATATAAAGTATGAAACATGATTTATAATCCCAGAAGTGTTTTACTTTATTGTTACAAACAAAGTATTGTATAGCAATAGTATTCAAGTGCTTTGGCTATTGTGTATCCATTGTGCTTCTGTTTCGAATGTATATCTTCCCCGAGTGGATCAATTATATACCTTCGATACTTACAGTTTGAATGTTCTTCAATGTTGACGTGATATTAGAATCTTCATCCACGGTATCTGTCAATTTCACATCGTCAATTTTATCAGACGATTGATCTGGGGATTGAGCGTATGATCCAACAATCTAAATATTCAAATGGAGAAAAAATAAAATAAATAATATTAAGTTCTTTCGAAATAATGAAATTATTATTAAAAATAATAATGAATAAAATAGATCTTTTGATAAACACACGATATCAAAAAGCATGAAAAATACAAATATCAAATTCCTTCGAATTAACAGTGATAATAATCTAATAATCCAATCTAAATATTGGATAAAAAAAATAAAAAGCTACAAAATATTATGTTCTACAAAATTAAATTCACTTGTAAATAAAATATATCCATAAATTCCTGTAAAGAAGAGAACACTGTTTTATATATATATATATATATATATATATATATATATATATATATATATATATATATATTAAATTCTGCAACAATGATATATGGTGCACACATAATGTCATCCTACGTAAATGAACGTAAATAAGAAACAGATAATTCAGAAATACGATTTACCAGTAAGATCAACATCAAAACTGACGACATCGTTTCCAAAATCGATTTCCTCGACAATCCCAACTTCCGCCGAGGGAAAGCACTCACGTAAGTTTCCACGAAGTGCAATAATCGAAATGCAACTGCGTGAATCGTTCCCGCATTCGACAGTCTATATACCATTTCCCCGTTGAACAAAATTTCTCTTATCGGATGGAGGTACCCTCATACGTTCAATACATCATTGATAACATTATGATTACCAAATTATACCAGTTTCACGTCACGGAAACTTGGGCTAATCTTTTCTATCGCGTTTCAATTTGTTAATTGATGGAAATTAGTTAACTCTAGATGCTAAAAGTTGAAAAGTTAAGTCCTTAAGCAAAAAGAAAAGAAAAATATCATTTTTGTTTCTTATTTAAGGATGTGTCATAAAATACGATATTCAAATGTAATTTTATATCTATTCACTTTCATAAAATTTCTTCAGCAATATTTTTCCAAGCAAATTTAAATTTATATACAAGATTTTAATTAGTATTTATTTATTTATTTATAAAGATTTAGGTGATTAAATAAGATCACTTAATTTTTCTCTTTTGTTAGATTTATTATTCTATTTTTATTATAAATAAATTATTTATAGGCATTTTTATACATCAAAATCTTCATATAAGTAAGTATATTTATTAAAATTATTTATCATTTATTACTATCCACTTACAAATTGTTTTTAATTGAAAAATGAAATTATTATTGATTTACTTTCTCTTTTTTCTATATTTTGTTAAGTGAAATTTCATTCATTGAAAAAAATCATAATCAAATTTTAAAAATATTCTAGGGAAATTCCTTCTAACCACAATTAAGTGAATCTTGAATAAAGCTTATTAGAACAAACATGAATGGTATATTATTTATTTTATCAGCTTTTAATAATTTTTTTAACAAATAAAATGCCAATTAATATGAGAGTGTGAAGAACAAAAAATAAATTCCACTTTCAAGTTAAAAAAAAAAGTCTCATTAAAATATATACAAATTATGAATTTACTGAAGCGAAATATGAGATTTATAATATTTCCAAGAACAGACGTTTTCCAAGAAGAGAAATAATTTCTCTGTACAATTTCTCCGAAAATAATTAATCTATTTCAAAAATAACATTTTTCAAAAATAATTTTAACAATAACAATTATTATTATATTTAAATTATTACATTTAAAATTAAAATAACTAATTCTTAGGCGGGTAAATAAATAAATTAAAAGTCTTACCTATTTTAAAGGTGTCAATAAATTATTTTTATCAGGAAAATTTAAAAAAAAAAAATTTTAATTCCTTTCTAATATTCATGATGTAATTTTAAACGAGACAAAATAAAAATTAAAATTTCCATTATCCAAATATTCTAACATTTTTTCTTAACCCATTATTTTATTATATGAATTATACATTATAACTCACAGCAATATAAACATCTTTCTTTTTATTTTATAAAATTTGACTTGAAATTTAATTTTATTTTGAAATTGACAAATTCAAATATGTATCTTCTTGTGTCGATAATTCTATGTCGATGTTAACTATTGAAATGAAATCAGAAATGCTTAAGAAATTAGAAACTGCTACAATGATAAAAATATAAAATAGAAAATTCTCAATTATTAATATCAGAAAATAGAAATAGAAAAAAAGAAAAACAGAAGAATGAAATAGAAAATTATATGCAAGATGTACGTTCCTTTATGCATTAAAAAATTTGTACTCTCTCTAAAAAGTATAGAATCTAATTTTAAATTAATTTAAAACCTGAAAATTCATTTATCCAAATAATTCAAGTAATAGAGATACTATTATAACTAGAAGTCTTCTTAATATTTCCAACAAATATACTAAAAAGAAAAACATAAATTTTTTAGCAGTTTTATCTCTCTGTTAATTCAAAGATTCTACTATCTACAAGTCTTCTCAATACTTTTAACAAATATGCTAATAAAGACACAAATAATCAGTGGACGAATAGAGATTCAGAGACTCGTGTTAAAAACCAGTCGGCCTTTTCACTATCGCGTACAATCTGGATCCACAACCGAATTACCTTGAAAGTGCAGTCATCGAACAGGATCCGCTGGTTCTCGTCCTTTTTCATTTACTCCTCGTGAAATCGTCATGACGGCCTTGTGCAAGGTCGCGGCCTTCCGAGAACGAAAGTTCCAATCATTTGATTGTTCTTCGTGATTCACTTTTGTTCCAACATATGTTTTACATTTTAAATTATTAAAATAAATCATTCCTTATTAAAAAGATGAAAAAATAAGATTCATGATTTCAAGAACGACGATATAAATCAAGAATAATATTATGATAATATATTATTAGTATTAGATATTTTTTCTTCTTTTTCTTTTTTTTCTTTTTTATCTAAGAAATTAGTCGTAGTGTTATTTACACAGTGAGTGGAATTAATTAATGCTCAAAGTTTTTTGTATTATAAATTAAAATATTTTTATAGTTCTACCTGCAAAAAATTTTCAATTAATTGAAATTTTATTTAGAATTATAAAAAGTTAATATTTTATTTATTATAAAAAGTAATAACAACTTACTTTTCAATAGTAATTAAAACTATTTTTAATCATAAATATTTATAAGTATTTTATGCTTTTAAATATATGCATAAGTGCTATTAAAATTCAATCAATTAATTAAGTGTATGCAAACGTAATATCTATGTTAGTTAAGATCCATTTTAACCAATCGACACATAAACAGCAAATTCAACATATTTCAATTCACACTAATTAGAAATTTCCATTCGCATTTGAAAGCATTTTCTAATAGTATTGCTTTTTATTTTAAAAATAATTTAAAAATATAATATATTCATTTCATAATTTTATACATAAAGTGAATTGTGAAAAGAATTAAAGTAAAAAAAGAATAGAATTTATTGTATTTATAGCAAAATAAAAAATTGATCATGAATTTTAAAAATCAAGAAAAGAATTATTTCTTTATAATAATAAAAATTTTTTCTTCAAATGAGAATATTAAAATTCATTATTACATAGTAGCAAAAAACTAAATCCAAAATTCAAAAATTTGCGACTCCATTATGCAAATTATTTGCCATAAACCAAAAGAGAAAAACAATTCTTGCTACTAAATGGCAAAATTCTTTCTTATATATAACATTAATTCCTGAAAAAATAAAATAAAATTAATTTACAATTATATAATAATAAAGGATAAAGAATTTATTATAATCAAAAATTAATTAAATAAAAACTATTATTTACATACCAAATCTAGAAGATTACAATAAATTTTATCATTCTACTCTTACTCACTTCAAATTTGAATATATTTGTATACATTTATTCCAATTTTCAATTTGAGCAATAATTTCCTTCAATAATTTTTTTTTTCATTCTATTCTTCTTCCCAGTCACCTTAAATAAATTCAAATTTATATATACATATATATCTATTTTATTTTTTCCACTCTTATCTCTACTCACCTCAAACTCGAATCTATTACATATCTATTCCAACATACAATTTTCATCAACAATTCTTTTCTTTCCTCTTCTTAATTTTACTCTTCTTAAATCAACGCATACATACATACATACATACACATCATCCATCGATTCTATTCATTTCGAAACGTGACGCGATCTCTGCTCGTTTCATTTCTGTTCTCTCGTCCCATCCTAATGTCCGAACCGTGCGGAACGCGATTGTATCACCGCTCGGCCGAAACCGGAAACCAAAGGAAGCGAATCCACGCTCGGCCACGGTGCGTAGCGGAAAACCAAGCTCGGTTCACGCACGCGAGCCGCATACCGATCTCAACTTAATTCAAGTGTCACGCGTCTGCGTTCGCGAACCCTTGCGTGGCCTCTCGTTTCTTCCTCCTTGATTAACACTTCTGCTCTTTTCACGCTTAGAATGTACTGTGCGCGGCGATGGAACCGTTACCAAGCCTTTTTCGAGACCAGTTCCTCGGCGACGCTCGACCGCGAACCTTGATCCACGCGAGGAAAATCGACGAATCGAGGGAACGGCCACACTGGACCGGTCTGGATCGTTTCAGTTTCGATATAACGACGCTCTCACGCGGACTAATCGGATTTTTTTCCCCGGATCGCTCGATCATGGCGATCCTGTGATCTGGTGCAGTGGTCACATTCTTATTGGAAACAGTGTTTTCTCGTGTGCGTTCGTCTCCGTGATTGGAGAGATTGGAGAGGAGGTCTTTCCAGACCAGAGAAAAGAAAAGGTAGCGAATTTATTCGAAGAGAGAGATCTGGAAAAGGCAATATGAAGATCTTTTATTGTTTTTTGATGGTTGTGCTGTCTCGACAGGTGAGATGATTTCGGTGCTGATATTATTTTATAGGGAATCGTTGTTAATGGATGTTTGAATGAGTTTGGAAATAATAATTTTGTTCAAAAGAGAAAGAGATTGAAAGTATTAATTATTATTTAATCACGTGAAGAGATTATAGAGATTTTAAAATAATTATATTATTTTTAATTATTAATTCAAAATGGAAGAAATCTCAGCATCTTGTTTAGTAATTAAGTAAATGACATTATGAATTTGGAAAAGAAAATTTTATTTTATCTTGAAGATGGATCATTTATCATATTGAAAAATTTAATTTTAATCGATACGTGATAAAATGCAGCAATGCAAAAATTTAAATATTATTTTTCGTTTAAATCATATAATAAATATAATTTAATGACTTAAGATGGTTAATGTAATTTATGATATAATTATTAGAATTATTTAGACATTATTTAAAATTATTTTTCTAAATTTTGTAATTATTAAATAAAATTCTAAGAATTAAGGAAAATAATTAACATTGTATAACATTGAAAATTAATATTTGTTGATATTTTAAACAATGATGTATAATTATTAATATTATTAATAATGTACCTCTCAAAAGACTCAAATCAATATTTCTATCATAAATGTTTCTCAAAAAAAATGAATAGCAAAAAAATGAATTTCTTTATCAGAAAAATCGTATCATATAATTGTAATATTCTAATAAAATAACAATTAAACTTTTTACTCGATTATTCAAAAGTCTCATTAGTTTCATTTCATTTCATTCGCATTAGTTGCACAATTCAATTTCTTTTCCAAAAACTTGCACTTTAATTCTGATGAAAAGGAAGGGGAAAAAAGTTACCACTTACTTTGGCATAGATAGAAGGTCGAGTTTTAATTAACTCCCAGAGACAAGTTTCACCAAAGTTTAAGCCGCCTCTTGTGTCGTTCTACCGTTCTCGAGAATCGTTGGCCGACGATTTTCTGCCACGAGAACTTTTCTTTCCTCTTAATTATCCTTTAAACCAGCGATCCTTAACCTTTTGTTCGCCAATATTTTCTCCAAATAATTCTTTGCTGTCTTCTCAGGCTCTCGTTTATCTCCAAATTTGAATCTGTAATGTGTGAATATATGTAGTATTTGAAATACATACAATGCATATAATTTAAAATTGTTAATTACCTCAAATATTGAAATTTTACTAAAAATAAAAAGATTTCAAGCACAGATTTCAGTATATCTACATTCCTAAATAAAAATTAAAAATAACTAAAAATAATAATAAATAAACTAAAAATAAATAAAAATTATGAAGCAACAAAAATTTTTGAAAGATTTTCCTTTCTATAATTTTTAGAGATTACGTATATCATCATAATTATAATTTTTTGCTTTAGGTTCTTTGTGGAATTCTAAGGAACCCACCTGCCTTCTCGAAGCCAGTTTACTCGGATTCCTATCTTCCCGCAGCTATGCAAGTGAGCATCATCATTAATTCTATCTAAAACAAACAAAAAAAATAACATTAGATCAAGTATAATATTAAAAATTCGGTACACTTACCGAATCAATCCCACCAAAGGAATCCGTTTCTATCTTGCACAGGTGATATTCCACGCTGTCGAGCAATTGAAACTGCTCCAATCGGAAGAGATTATACACAGCTCGACCAACGCAGCAAATCCCTCCACCTCGCCGGTCACCCTCCCAGATCAAGATCAACAAACGACGTCTCAAGAAGACTCTTCCACCTCGGCCACGACGACTCAAGAGGAGTCGAACGCGGAGGAGGAAGGATCCACCAACTCGGAAGACTCGTCGAGGAACGAGGAGGAGCAATGGCCGGGAAACAAGCCGGAAGACTGCAAGATCGAGGAAGAAGCGAAAGCGGGCGAGGCATCGACGGAAGGGTCGAAGGTCGAATCGAAAGGTTCCAAAGTTGAGGGGACGAAGTTGAGCGGCGAAGAGAAGAAAGCGACAAAAATGGACGAAACGGAAGCAGCAATGGCGAAACCTGTAGAATCGACGGAAGATAGTCGCACGAGAGTGGTGGAAGAATCGGCAGAGTTGAACGAGGAAACCCCAGAAGCGAACTACGCGACGCCGGAAACGAATTACGAGAAACCGGAAGAGGTGCACGCCGTGGAAGAAACGAATCAAGAAGTCGTGGAGGAGAATCGCGAGGAATGGGAAATTTCCTCGGTCGATACGGAAACGAGGGTGGAAGTGACGACGGCAGCAGCGTCGGCTAATCCAACCGATTCGGATCGAGTAAGCATGACTGGGAACAGGAGGAAGGAGCCGACCATCGACAGCGTGGTCCAAGGCGTCTACGAGATCTTGAAGCCTACCACGTCGAAATTCGTGGACGAAGAACTGGTTTTCGAGGAGTCGAAAAGCATCGAGGGGGCTTCGATCGAGAAAATGGAGAGGGCCGAGGAGGAGAGTGACGAGAATAGGTAAGGCTTTCGTAGGGAGGATTGTCTTTTTCTCGAGAATGAGGGAATATGTGGAAGATTTGATGTGAGTTTAGATAATTAATTGATGCAATTGAAATACTTGTTGAGACGTTTAATAGATTAATATTTACAATTTATATATGAAATTTATATCTGAATTTTCATAATTTAAATCGGATTTCATTTATCATTTCTATATTTTTTAATTATAGGATATGTTTTATATAATACTCAAATGGAATATATTCAAGAAATTCGCTTCTTATATACTGCATCTACGTCAAAATATTTTCAACTACTTTTCTTATAAACCTAGATTTTAAATTATTTTTTTATATTCTATTTAATTTCTTTCGTTTAGAAATAGTTTCTTTAATTAATGTAGAAAAATGAAATTGATAGAGTAAAAATAAATAACATTATTATTTCTAGGAAAAAATTGAATTATTTATAAAAAATATTGAAGAATCATTCACGAAGATGCATAGCTGCTTAAAAAGATAATCGACATCATCAATTATCAGATTAAATTAATTTAATTCGAATTTACTATATTCAGATGTTTCTATCAAATCTTGTATATAATATTATTTGTCATTTTTGTATTGTGCAAATATATAGAAAACTTAAATTCGATTGAATTTGATGTAATATTTGGATCTGTTATAAATAATGTTTACAAGCGAGACGAATTAATGTTTATTTCGAACTTGATACGAAGTAGATAAATAGTGAAGTAAGCCAACCGCAACAAGAATATTACTGTTCAGTATTCAGTTCAGATATCGATTCGAGCCTCGTTAGAAACTTTATCTAACTAAATGTATACATAAACAGCAATGATTACTTCGAGTATAAATGCTATATCAACTCGTTATGAAACTAAAAGGTGTGTATTCAATGAAATTGCTCCTTCAGAATTTCGAACAATAAATCCGATTAAACACACAGTTTTTCTTCCGTTATTTTAAAAATTAAAAAATTTACGATCAATCATTTCATAAAATAGAGATAAATAAATATCCCGTTAAAGTAAGATAATTTGATTAAACTTAATTAATGTAAATTTACAACAGCAATGACGCTGAATATTTTCAATTTTTCAAAATAAATCAACGAATGAAATTTAAATGAACAATTATTACGATAATTAAAAAAAAATAACAACATCCCAGAAAACGTATTAAATAAATTAAATCAAAGATTATAAAGAAATTCTTCTATGAAATAAACTAATCAAAAATTAGATAATAAAAGATAAAAGATAAATCGAACAGAAAAACTAATAAAAAAAAATTATTATAAAAATATTTTTTAAAAAATTTATCAAGTTATCTTATCAACTAAACTTTTTACTTTCCATTTCCCTTCAGGTTCACGCGTCTAGGCGAGAAGGTGACCCAAGTTCCAAGGCCGAGTTTGACCAGTTATCTAAGACGTTCCAAAGTACCACCGAGTGCCACTCTTCAACAACTTGCAAATCTTTACGACTCGTTGAGCAAGGATGCTAGAAAACAGGGATTTGGCAAATATACCGGATACTCGGACGAAGTTCTCAATACTTTGGAAACTTCTGCCGAGGGTGGTATAGGGCCCCAGATGAAGAAGATTCTCTCCAAGGTGTTGGAACGGAACGAGTTGACCAGGGAGGACGCGAGAATGAGGGCGTCACAGGCTGTTCGAGACCTCGACAATCCTTCGAGCATGCTCAACAAGGATCTAAGAGCTGTGTTGCCTTTGCGTTATTCCCCGTAATCCTAGATATTAGATGTAATCGATTCACACGCGTTCCACGATTAATTCGACACGTTGATTTAAGGATTTGTTATTTTGAAGAGAAAATTGAATATTCCGTAGCGTAGAGAGATTGATCGGATAAAGTGGAAACGTCTGGTGGGTAATACTCGTTTTGATTGGAAAATTTTATTATGGATTATTATATTATTATGGAAATTGAAAATTGTTGAATATTTTAAATAGAATTAAGTAATTATTTGAATCTGAACCTGTTGAAAATTTACATTACACTTTCTTCAAGTTCGGTTGATTTCGAGCGGTGATAATATGTAATGGAAATAAAATTTTATTATTTTCTTTTTGTATAATTAATAATTCAATAAAACTTTTATACATATATGGATTGGTCGATTCAATGATATGATCTATTGTTTTAAGTTAATATGATTATATAAAAACTCTTGAATGACCTCTGATTTAACCTGGTGTATCATTGAAATGATCTTCAAATGTCTTTGGAATGATTCATAATACTTGTAAAATTAGTTTTATTATATCTTGAAACTAGTAACATTTGCAGTAACATTTAAATGATTTTGAAATGATCTTGATTGAGTTCATATCTTTTTCAAATATTTTTTGAGCACTTAAATAATTTTCAAATGATCTTAAAATAAAATTATTTTAAATATTATATCCTTAAAAAGTATTGAAGAAAAAATTGTCATCAGAAATAAGAAAATTTAATAAAGCATTTTCCAGGCATATTCCAATATAATTAGTACAAATCAAATATTCTTAGAATAGCATTCTTTCAAAATTTTGATTAAATTATTCAAAACTACAGGAATTTAAAAGTGATTCAATAATTCTGAATACAATGAAGTTGATTTTTTTTGGTAACTGATTTTTTTTGGTAATCATCATTATGATATTGACTCATACAAAGTTTTTGAGATAATGTCATTCTAAAGAATTGCACTATATATTGCACCTAAAACAAAATGTAATCAAATTATTTCTTTTGCCAATTTATAAACATATATTAATTCATTAAACAATAGTTAATTATTATATTTTCAAAATTCATATTTGTAATATTTGACATTACATTATTATTCATTTTAGAGAATATATTTTTAATCGCTATTAATTAACAAAAAATCACACTTGGTAAAAATTATACTGCCATTAAAAGAATAATCTAATTATACAAATCTACTTGATCTTGAACTCTAAATAAATTATCATGCTACAAATATTGATAAATCTCTATAAACACTATAATAGAATCAATTAATTGCAAAGAATAAATTAACATTGCCAATAAAAAATCCAAATTCATCTGAACGCTGTACAAACATCAAACAATCTTATTTTTTTTTACAATCCACCACTATTATTCGACACCATTTATATCAAAACGAAAATCTCGAGAATTTTTCCATCTACCTTGACCCGTGGCACGATATTGTTCATTGCTCGAACAATATGAGCTGGCAAAGAAGCGACATTACGTGCTTCGAATATCAATCTCTATTGGGTAATCTCGCGTCAATCGTTTGTCCAGGAGTCAGCGGCGCGGACAAAAAACAATAGGGTCGTTGGTACCGATCGAATTAGAAGCATCGAGACGCTACGCCTTTGCATTGCACACCGGTATAAATGAATTTTGAAATCAATGGATCCTTCAGTCGTTGCCTCGCCTTCGAAGAAAGAAATCATTCAAAGAAAGGGAACAATCGGCTAGGGTTGAAACACCATGAAGATTCTACTTCTTGGATTTTGTCTTTTTTGCGTAAGTAAAAATTTAGTTTAATTAAAAATAAATAAAACAAAAATTTGATTATTGATTTTTTTTAAATTTAAAAACGAATTAATAATAGCAAATTTTATTAATCATTAAAGTATTACGTGAATATTGATCATTTACCTTTGTCTTGATAAAGATATATATATTTTTTTCATAAAAAGAATTTAAACAACGAAAGAGATGATAGTTCCTTTAATTAAATTTTGTATAATTTGTAACATTTTTATTTATCTTTACTTTAATTTATTTAAAAATTATAGTGATTAACATATTTATAACATATGGAAATTATCTTTGGGGTAATAAATTCTCTTATATTGTTAATTACTATATTTTCAATAAAATTGGTTTCAAATTTTAATATAATATATCTTTTTTATAAAAGTAAGGAACAAAAACGTATTTCTATTATAAATAATTGAAATTATAACAATTTAAAAAAAAATTTGATTCATAAAAGATTAATTGCAATAAATGAATTTTTTTGTTTGCGACAATGTTAAATAATTCAAAGAATTTCTTAATATTCCTTAAATCTTTTAAGGAATTTAATTAATATTTTCAATTAATATCGCAAATAAATTTAAAAAATAATTCGAAAGGGATTTAAGATTAATTTTCTATATCATAATTAATTGATCAAATTTTGAAAGGAAGAAAAGATAGAAAAAACAAACAAAATGTATTTCAGCTCTCTACCCTGAGAGTGGAATCGAAGCCACAAATAACGAAACTGTTCCCGATCCCAGAAGAAACAAACGATCCTCCACAACGATCCGACAACGATACGAAGCCTCTGGACAAATTATTCGGAAAATTGCGAGCCACGTACAACTTCGTGTTTCGAAAGCCAGAGAACATGAGCAACGTGGAGAAAATTTTGGCCAAGGATACACCTGACCCTGATGTCGAAGCGCTTAAAGTAATCTGGTCTAATCGAATGCAATCGAATTCGAAGGATAAGGAGAATTCGAAGAAGAGTCAACCCAAGGGAATGTATTTAGCGGCAAACGACGAATGGGTGAATGACATTCAACCTTTGGATCGTTTAGAGCCTCTAGAACCATTGGAATTGGAGGATGAGGTAGGAAATAATAAGGATCGAGAGGTGGAGATCGTTACACCGAGAACCAGTTTCCAGTTTCCGGTCACACTTAGTCGTCATCTCGTTGATTGGCTTGGATCACTTCTGGGAATTACTTATGGGATCTATTCTAAGTTGGCCAGACTTATTTATAGCAATAATACTGCAATACGTATTAGCTGATTACAAGAAATATATATTTTATATCACTTTGGGCTTTTTGTTTGTATTAAAAATAATTGAATAAAATGAAAAGTGATGTAGTTCATCCCAGGATCTGAAATATTAATAAAAACATGATAATTCAACTTGATTAGAATTGTTCATTGATTTTCATCAATTTCTTATAATTTTTCATTTGTATAATAAAAATTCATAAATATGATTGAAATAAATGAAATTTTACAGATAATACAAGTAAATTTTTTTCTTTACATTTATTTTATTCAAAAATATCTTGGTCTGAAAAATACATGTGTTACCTCTTATCCATTCATCTTTTCTTTTTTTTTTCTTTTCTTTTTTGGCAATCATCATATTATACATAACAATCGTTCATCGAGTAACACCTTGTCGCGAATCCATTGTTAAAATATTTCAACACCTTTGTCATATCATTTTACGTATTATAATGTCCGCGAGAAATGGCCACAAGAATGTGGACATTGTTATCTTACGTACTATTTAATTAACTTTAATGGAAAGATTAGTACTGTTTCTTTAACCCAGGATAGTGATACGATACTAGAAATCTTTGAAAATTAAGATAATTACAATATTACTTATTCTTAAAAAGAAATCCATCAAAATTTTCAAGATATCATATAACTGTTCCTATCCAGGGCAAAGTAAAGCAGGAAGTTTAAAGAAGTTCAGGAGGAAAAGACAAAATACTGTTATTCTCACGAATATTTAAAGTCTTTGGTTCTATTACAATGCGGTATGAGTCTTATATCTTTAGTGCCATCCGCAATCATTCATTATAATCTTATGTATGCCTAACAGACATTTCAAAGATGTTGGTCATAATTAAATGTAATCACAAGTTCCAAAATTTATATGGAAATATTTAGAAGCATGTTCTATAGTAAATAGTAAATTGTCAAAAAGTTGTACTTTCAAAATTATAAATAAAATATATGTATATTTAAAATAATTTTACAAATAATAAAAAGAATAGTACAACAAATTTGTTTTTTAAAAGTTCTTTTTTTACCAAAATTAAGAAATAAATGAAGATCAATTTTATAAATGCTTATGTTTTTGACAATTTACTGTTTTCATTTCAAAATTATCTTTTGAGCAATTTTTTTTTTTTTTTATTATTTTTATTTAAATAATTTCTGAGTAAATATAAGAAACTGTACGATAAAAATTTTACTTTAGAAATTTAATATCTATGAAATGAACAGTACAAAAGTTTCATTTTTAGTAAAATTCATTCGTGAATAAGTAAAAAATAATAAGAACTTCTTTGAATCTAAAATAAAAATAAAAAAAAAAAAAAAGATCAAAAATAATGTCATTCAAATAATAATATATTTTTTTCGTTCATTATTTAAACGCGAATATTCTTTGGTACGAAGAAAAACAAAAAGATTTTCAAGTTACTTTAAAATATTGAGCAAAGTAATCTTTCTTTCCTCTAATATCACTTCTCAAACTTTTGCAAAAATTAATACATAATTTGCAACGTAAACTACATTACAGAAAAAAATTCTTAAAAAATATATAGTTATATTTTTTAATAAAAATTTATTTTTCTTTTCTCTTAGAAAATTCATCTAAAAAAATAATAAAAGTATAATAATAAAAAAAAGAAATGATCATAATGGCATTTTTCATTGAAAACATTATTAAAAAACATCAAATGTATAAAAAATATGTTTGTCTAATTAGAATATGAAAAAAATCGAAAAGAAAAAATGATGAATTATATTATAGTAAATAATAAATGGTAAATGGCTTAATTAAAATACGTATGTATAGATATGGTAAATATGAATACGGACGAATCAGAGATCAAGTTTTAAACAACATACCTACTGAGTCTCCATCAGGTAAAATTTGTATAGTATTTATATACAGAATTATTCTACAAATTTTTATAACCATATTTATTGGCAGTATACTATTATATATTTGTTCGTACTCGCTTTGAAATTATCCTAACGGCAGATTGGCATTGCGTATTTTTCAACGCTATCATTGTTTTTATATTATTTTTGTTATACGTACTCCATTCTAGGACACAAACATGTACACTGAACTCGAACTTATAAAAGAAAGAGAGAAAAAAAAAATCTTTACGAAAACAATAAAAAAAAGAATAAAAAAAAATCAAGTTCAGTGATTTATGTCAAGTTTATATTTTGTGATCATAGACTAGAATCAATAAACAAACTATTTTTTTATAGCTAATTTAAATAAGATAAACGATGTACTCTAATGCAAATTGATTGCTCGTTTTGTTTCGTATGTCATTATTTTTTTTTTTTTATTTCAATTTATCTAAACTTATTGTTAGACTCACTCAGGCTTTGTAGCGGACTACTATTAAATGATACTATTTCATATGAATAATGGAACTTAACTATAGTTTATAATGTGTTCATTAAGAATATGAATATAAGGTACTGCTCACTGAATACTAATATTTCTTTGTGAAAAAAAAATAGTTATGTTTTAAATTCATTGAAAATTTAATTGAAATTTAATCAGCTTAGAATTCAATCATTCAAACATCAATTATTATGAAAATCATTATCTATCATTAATGGATATATTGATTAATCAATTGCACCTCAGTCTCTTAGTGCTGTCTTTTTCTTTTCATCTTTTTTTTTTTCTTCCGAAAATTTCAATTTAAATTATAGAATAGGTTGCAATTCCTAATATATATTTAATCAATTTTCTATTTTGTGCTAACCACAACGCTCCCATACGAACAGCCTTTATTGCTTTGGATTTAGATGGATTTATTTATGACTAAGACGGCATTAAGTACCTTGTATTCTGAGGCAGAATTTCATTCATGTTGACTGCTTGTTGCTGTAATATATTCGTTTCTTTCATTGCTTGTTCCTTAAATGAGGAAAATGTGTGGATCAGATTCTGATCCTTTTGAAGATGTTGAATATATTGGAGAAAATTAGGCTCTTGTTTCATGAAACCATCTTTCAGCACAAAGCTTACTTCTTGTTTAGATATTTCAGAAGCTTTATCAAAAGGTTCTTTTTGTTCCATGAAAAAAGAATCTTTCTTTGTTCTATTTCTCCTAATTCCTAAGTGTGTTTGAGTATGTTTATTCAAGTGATCCTTTCTAGAAAAGGCTTTTTGGCATACCGAACATGAAAAATTCTTATCGCCAGAATGAATCACGTAATGCCTTGTTAAATGTTCGTTTCTTTTAAATGCTTTTTGACATACTGGACATTTAAATGGTCTTTCGTCCGAATGACCGCGCATATGCTGATCGAGATGCTCCTTCCGTTTTAACATTGCACCACATTCTTTACATTGATATTTACGTTCCTATAAGATAAAAAATTCATATTTATTTAATATATGTTTATTTATATAATAAACAATACATACTTGTATATGAGCTTGTATATGTTGTTCAATTTCTGTCTTATCCGGAAATGCTAAATTACATTCTGGACAACAATAAAGTGTCGAACCATCTAAAGCGACGCTGATTTTGATTTCTCCGGTTTTCGCCCGAAATTTCATTTTTTTCTCGGTCTTTGGCGAATCTGTTTGTATTTGTTGTTCTACTTTAATAGTTTGCACTGTATTCTCGTTTTCTTGTTGGTTTTCTATTTGAACATTTAGATCATTCGGATTTATAGATACTATCATTTGATCTGAATTCATAAAGGTATTATTCCCATTCTGTAAATGAGTATTTCTAAATACTGGAACACTGGGAATGTTAAGAATATTGTTTTGTGTGTGCTCCACTTTCTCCTCTTCAGTCTTTTCTTTTTTCACCTGTTCTGTTTGTAATTTAATCAACTGTTGTAATGTTAATGGAAGTGTAGTAGCTTGTAATTTTTGAAAATATTCTGCCATGGCACTTTGCTGAAGTTGTGAATCTTGCTGAAATATTAACTTTTTATTATATAAAAATACATAAATATATTATAAAATAATATATATGTATTATATTATAATAATTAATATACATATATATATAGTTAGTTAGAATAAAAAAAGTCTATACCATTGTAGATATTTGTTTTCCATTTTCAATTCTTGTTTCCAATTCTTGTTTTATAATTTCTGATTGCGAAGTTGATGGTAAGTACATATTAGGTATAATTCTTACGGGTAAATTATTTGTCTGAACGCTAAGTATTGGATTATTCTGATTGTAATTAGGAATGTTAATGGTTTGAATGCCTTGCTTTTCACAGAGTTGCATCAAAGTATTTGGATCTGGCCATGCTAATATTGGCCCCGGATATTTATTCGTTGAATTTATCTTAAAGAAAATGATAAATTAAGTACATTATAAACATATTATAAATAAAGATAAAATAATAATAAATTTTACCAATAAACTTGATTTTGTTTGATTCGACAGAGCAGCAGTTGTATAAACAGATGTTTGTTCTACTTGAGTATTTTCACTACTAGTAAATTTCGACGTGGAAACCGTGCTTGAACGAGACGTTAACTCCGAAAATTGTGGGAGTGCACCGTGGACTGTGTTATTTCCGGAAAAATTCATTTTACCACAGATAAACGCGAAAGGTACGCGCGTTTGCGATTAAAGCATGCGAGCGTTTATAACCTATAATATCTCTTACAAACAACGAATGAATAATGTAGCTATTTTTATCTTTTTAGTTTCATATTTCTCACATTATATAGAAATATAGGCTAATATCGAAACAAAACATCGATAAAAAAAAAAACACAAGACTAATTAAATTAAAAAATATTTGTCAAGCGACGGTACATTGTAACGTACGCCGCGTCCTATTGTTCCAACATGGCTACATTAAAGTACTATTTCCAAAATTCTATTTTCATTTTTTCTCCGAATAAATATAATTGATTTTTGAAAATATATAAAACATATCCTTTTCTATATAATTTAAAAAAATATATATGTTTTGATAAATTAATAAATCATTTTTATTTAATTAAAGACAAATTTCTAAAGAAAAATAATTTTTGTTACGATGGCTAACCTGGATTATTTTCTGTTTACACTGGACGCTTGATAAACTTCAATTGATAAAATAAAAATAAACATCTTGGGATATTTTAAAAGTAAAATATTAACGTAATATTGATAATCTAGGAAAGCTAATGATGTAAGAAAAGATAGTTAATAATCTTAAAATGAACTTAAATGTATATAATTAAAAACTCTTAATAATATTATTGGTTTTGTTATTTTGTTGGTTTATTATTGTTTATTAATTTATTTTTAAATATAAAATAAAAATATTTTATCAAATATAATAATAATAAAATCTTAAAAAATAATTTTACTTATCTTTGAACATTCGATCATAAATTTTTGTTTAATTAATAGGTAATGTTTACTAAACATATAATCATATGGGTGAAACTTTAAACGAACGAATAGATAATTTACGTAAACGAAGTAGATTTTTATTAGCAGAAGTAGATAAGAATTCTAAGAAAGTTAAAAACGAAATTAAAAAATTATATTCCCAAAATTTGTGAGTATTATTTAATGTTATATTTCATATTTATTACTAATATTTTATTAATTTATAAATTTCAATACTTTTTTTATAGGAAATGTAGAGAAGATTGTAAAAATCATGTTGACAAAATAAATTCATCAAACTTATGTTACAAGAGAAATAATAAATCATGGAAATTAAGAAATGATTCTAGCGGAGTGAGTGGAGCTTTGCATTTAGATTATTTCCATAATACCACTAATCAAACGGTTACATCAATGCCCAATACAACGAATGTCTCAACAACAAAAAAAACATTATCTTCAAAACATCATTCTAACAATCAGCACTGTTTGGATATTCGCAGAAAACCAGTAAAAGGATGTTATTGCTCTGAATTAAAAAAAATACAACAAAAATCAACAAAAACACAAAGTAAATCATGTTCTTCTAGAAAATGCAAAAGTCATATTCTTCCTGCTATAGTAATAGAGAACAATTATGAAAAATCAACTATATCTTCACCCATTAGTTGTGAAACATTGAGAAGAGTTCAAAAAATAGATTATACACCCAAATCTCAATTTTTACGTAATGTCAGAAGCAAAATTTCTCTCTTGCAATCGGCAGCAGGAGATTGTCCACAGATCTGTTCTAGATCACAGTGTTATCATGAACTTATGACAAAAAAAGATACATATATTACTCCAGATATTTGTAAATCCATAGATCAATTGAAAACGGAAAATAAAATTCATGATTTAACAAAATCAAAAGTTAAGGAAAAATATTCAAGTACTGAAACTATAGAAAAAAGTGATAAAGGAATTCAAGTATGTTTAAAAAAAGAATCAAAGTCTTCTTCAACATCTATACCTTGTGTACCTAGTATAAATATATGTAGTATAAAAAAAACAAAAGATAAAATATGTGAATGTCAGAAAGAAAATTCCAGAAATGATTTAGAAAAATGTGAAAACTCTGTGAAAAAATCATTAGACGAAATTGAACAGAAACATCTTTCTGATAAAGAAATGAGAGATTTAAATAAATTTCGTGAAAAAAATTATTTTGACACGCACGGATCTCTTGATATTTTAGTATCATCTAAATCTTCTGGTTCCTTGGAACAATATTTTTTAAACGATAGATTATTTCCTGAACGATCAAGAAAAATTCATAAGAAAGATTTGGTTGTAACAATGCCACCTTGCGCTACTACGCAATTCAAACGAATACATTATTTCCCTAGATATATCGTTCATCAAGAAAAAAGTAATTTTAATACAATTGGCAAAAAGAAACGTTGTCAAACCTGTCCTTTGACTGGCCATGCCATAGATCTTGGTATTACAAAAATAAAAGTACCTTTGAACAGTTTAGCCCTTAAGTATCAAAAACGATTACCTTAATCAAAAAAATTATTTTTTTATTGATATTAATAAATAAAACTAAAAAGGAAATAAAGTAAATGAAAATCTTAATAACTTAATTATATCTTTTTTTTTTTAACATCAACACAGAATTCTAAAAAGTCCATTCCATTTACTTTATTCCAAATCTTTAATTTTGTATATATTTTTGAATATAAATTGTAATAATCAAATCAACTTCACATATTTTTACTCAAAACATAAGCAAGTTGTAATTGAGATTAATAATTATATAATCATTGAGATTATTAATGTCTTGTAGAATGTATTTTACAGTTAAGTTTTATGTAAAACTCTCAATATGATTTAAACAAATATTTCGGATTGTTGTTGCTTTTTACTTTCATAAAAAAGAAAAAAATAAATAGTGATATATGATATGGTATATTTTATGTATATTATCTTATATATGAATAGAAATCATTTTTTTCTTCATTGGATCTGATGATTCCCGCAATCTTGGTAAGTCGACAATCTATAGTGAGTTCAAGTTCGTCGAATGAAAATTTCCTTTGAATAAAAGATATGAAATTGTGATGCAATTTTGAATATTATTAATTATGTTTATCAATTTTTATAAATATTTTATAAATATTTATTTGTAATATTGATTCTTTAAATATATAATTATAATTTTAAATTATAATTTTTTATTTTAAATATATTATATTATTTGTATGATTTATATATATATAATATATTAATAATTGATATAAAAATAAATTTTTTTATTAAATTGAGATGGAATAAAAAAAAATATGAAACTATAATTAAATTTGGTAAGGTATACGTAATGATTAGTAATGGCACGTTAAATTATAATAACAGAGAATACCGATCACGATATAAATAATTAAATATTCGTTTGTAAAATAATGAACTTGTAATCGTTGATTTATTAAATGTCGATTTCAATAAGAGATTAGCGTGGAAGGAATGCTTTTCACACATAAAATGTAATTTCACATTTTCTCAAAGAATAAAAAGTTAAAAAATAATTAAGCGCTTATCTTAAGAATTTATTGAATTTAAAGTTTCAAAAGTTTGTATAATGATTTTAAAAAAAAAATAATTTTTAACCAGAGACAATTTTATACATAAAAAATACAAAAAAATCAAATTACACTATTGATAATCAATTGATAATCATTTCATAAAATTAATAATGAATTTTCAGTTAAACAAAAAATAAGAATAAAAGTAATTTATCATTTTATAATTTGTTTTCTCTTACTTTTAGATAGATTATAAGAAACAATGCATATTATTGCATAAATTAAAAATAAAATGTTTGTATTTATTTTTTCATATTCATGATGAATGCTTTCAACAAACTCATCCTTCATCCGATTAAAAAATAAAAAAAAAATGAAACGAGAAGTGCACTTAAAACTGGTTACCCTTGGTTGGATATTATTAAACTTATTTTTCTGTCTAAATACTATCTTTTTATTTCTCATATATATTTCATCGAGACTTTAATCAATTATTTATTTAAAAATAAAATAAAATAAAATTTAAATTTTATGCTATAAAATATGCTATTTTAATATCATTCAATGAATATTGATTTTTTCATAAATTATTATGATTCATTTCCACTTTTATTTACTTTTTATGACCTTATAAGTAAATTTTTTTTAATTTACATTATATTCCTGATGAAAATTCAAGGAGGTCCATTGAAATTTGATAAGGCTAGAGAAGGGAATGAACGAAATAAGTAGAATAAATTCTTCCTAATGCGTGAAATAAATAAAGAAATAAATTAAGCGTTTGAAATAAAAATATCATCATTGAATAATAATTTATCTTGTTCCAACTAAAAAAAAAAATTAAATTAAATAATATTCATCTTTTCTCAGAATTCTTTTACTTCCTCATGCAAAAATTTGTTTGCATTAATGAAAAAAATATATAGACAATTTAAATAATTGTTAATAAACCTTACCTAACATTCTTATGAAACATAATTGTACTTTGAACTCGATTCAACAAATTAAATTATAAGTAAAAAAAATCAATTTTCTATCTATTATTTCAGTTTTCTTGTTTTTCTTTGTTTTTTTTTTACTTTTTTATTCTTAATGTCTTAAATAAAAAAAAATTTAATATTTATCTATTGGTATGAGTTTTTATTAGATAGTTATAAATTGTAAATTAGTTAGGAACATTAAGCATGGTATTATTCAATTAAAAATTACTAAAAAGATAATATTCATGCAAAAACGAATGAAATCCATATTGCATTTCAAATAATGTAAACCAATTATCCTACTTATAATTTCAAATGAATTGCGTCGAATTACATCACTGATGATTTGATGTGATTTTTTTATTACGATTTATCTATTATCCATTATTATTTCAATTTATTCATACATTGATCGTACAATTATCAATAAACTTACACTCTATTATTTTTTTATTATTATCACTTTTATTTTTTATTTCTCATTTGTTTTTCTTTTATTTAATTACTATTATTTTGTTTGATTTTATTATATCGACCATATAAATAAAATCATATTTTATTTATATTGGAAACTACTCAAAAGATCATAAACAGTATAAACAAAATTTAAAAAAAAGATAATCGAAATTATTAGGAATTGATAAGTTAAATTAAATTGTATTTAAATTTCTTGATTATATGCAATTTTGTCATTATTTAAATAATTCATAGAATATATTAAACATCCTTCAGAATCTTGTAGTATTATTAATTACCAATATTAACGACACATTCATTTTTCCAACATGTCTTTTGCTTTTGCATTATAATGTATTATAAATGCTATTGAAATTCAATTAAAATTTCTGACGTATTATGTTAACGTATCATAAAACATATCGTTTAATATAGAATATAAATAAAATTAAGAGATTTAACGAGAAAAGATCGGTTTAATGCAAATGATTAATTAACATCTCTTTGTAAACGCGAAAAAAAAATATAAGAATCTATTAATACACGATGATAGTATTATTCAAATTTTAAAAATTCAGGACAATTTTTATAGATAAAAAAATTATTATAATAATATATATTACATAGAATATTTTTAAACATTTTTTTTTTCAAAATATTGCTTTCGATATTTTAATTATAATAACAATCAATGATAATAATCATCTATAAAAAAAAAAAAAATAATAAAATTTTGAAAGTATTTCTCCTAACGTAATCTCGTGTTTTATTCATAGTCGGCAAAATGATTTTGAGATCAGTGAACCTTGAAGCAATTTCTTATGACCTTGAACGCTTAACCTTGTCAAACGTTCTCAGTCATCTTGGAGATGACATGATGACATTTAAACCGTTCATCTTATGTCAATGTTATTACGTATCTGTTCAATGTTATATCATTTCAATCATTAAGACGATCTCGCAATGAAGATAATGAGTTTCGTTTCGCTCCAAAAATGGAAGAATCGAACGATGGAAGGATCGATCGGCCGTTATAAAAAATGTAGATTTAGATCTTGGTTGACAATTTCATTTGAGTCAATGTCGTTTAAATTTTTAACCGAATCGAGACACAAGAACGATCATATATAAAATGAGGTGGAGATTAATTCTTAACGATATATTACGAGATAAATTATAATTTATGAATAGAACAACGATTTTATGCGATGAAGAAATGATTTTACAATGATTTTAGAATGGAAAAACAAGTTTTAATAGTGAGGAGGGAATAATTTTCAACTTGTAAGAATAATTATGGAATGAAGGATAAAGAAAAGATATAGTAAATTTGCGAATAAATTGATTTTAAGTAATAAAAAAAAATTATTTTAAATGCTAAAAAAGTTCATGAAATAATATGATTTCAAATGGAATGATTTTATGGGATGAAGAAACGCTTTAGAATATTTATATAAATGGGTAATTTTACTTTATTATGAATAATGAGAAAATAAAAATTTCATTAATTGTAAAAATATGAAAAAATTTAAATTTAGATAAATGAATCTAGAATTCGCTGATGAGAGAATAATTTTGATCGATGAAAAACACAATGTGTAACATTGTAGTGTAGAAGGATGATTTTAAACAATGAAAAAGTAATTTATACTATATAATTAGTAAATTTTCAACAGTGATCCTACGTGACAAGAAGCACGCTGCATTTAGGGAAGAAAAATTAAAATTCTATTAAAACCTATCAAACTATTGAAACGAGATCCTACTACCTAATGATATTATCTTTCCAATGAAGTACCTCATTATGGATCTTTATACATATCTTTCCTCCTTAATGTATCTTGTTGATGAAAATAACTTAAATATACTTGACTTTTCAAATTTTTTGAATAATTTTAAAAAAATATTTATTTACATTTTGAATTTAAATATTACGTAATTAATTAAAATACTGTAATTAACCTGATTCAACTCATTAACACTTCACAATATTTTTTTTAACAAATTTCCATGTTTTACGTAGATATAATTATATATGATATAATTTTTTTTTTTATTCGATGCAAATTTAAATGAACCTCAACGGTGTTATGTGTTTGTCTAAATTCTTCTTATTGTTTTGTTTGTTCTCTTAAATGATTCACTCACCAACGATTATACGTCTAGACCATTTAAGAGATTTTCTTTCGGATATTTCATTTAAAATTCCGATGCAACAAAAACTTTTATTTCATTATTTTGTTTAATTTAAATTCTATGGATGATATAACATTGTTATTTACTTGTATTTTATATTATTTT